>NC_056684.1:59105451-59419951 GCF_018350215.1 Panthera leo | reverse complement strand
TGTACAGTCTTGAAATTCAGAGATATTTTGGTACATATCAAACACTATGAAAAGTTTGAATAATTTTTATTACTAAGGAAACTATGAAAGTATAAACTATGAAAAGTTTATTAGTAGGTTTTGAGTTAAGCAGTGGTGAAAGTTTGGCAGGAACTACATCATGGAAGGCCCTAAAGTTAATGTTAATAGGATTAGTTCTCAAATTATTTCACCTGTGTTATTGGGTCTAGGCTGGGAGAGTAAATAAAATTGGGCAAATCTGGAGCCAGGAACAATGGAGGGCCCAGGTAACCAACCAGGGAAGTAATTTTGGTCTAGATAAGGATCTTAAAAATAGAGTACATAGAAATTTATATTTTGAATTTAACAGCTCCAAAACCGTGCTGTCCAGACAGAGTAAATCTGATGGGGAAACCAATTGTTTTGACTCATGGCAACCCGGGGAGGGGGGGGGGGGGGTTTAATATGGCTGTAACTAAAAATAACAGGGCACTAAAATCTTATTTATGTTACTTTGTGATACAAAAAAAATGATTTCACAACCTTTCCCAAGCCTTTGGGCTTTATACGGTCATTATTAGGATCTTAGTTAATTGGTGGGCATATGATCAAGTAAAATTTAAATCAGTTTATCAACTCTTGAAAAAAATCAAAATACTTCCCTTCCTAGGAAGAAGATAGTATGGTAGCCATATGGCATAATTTTCTCGTGTTGGGGTTATAAAGAACCAGGGAGCCCAGGTAAAGGGTGCATGTTGATTTCGATTTTCTCCGCTCTCTATCCATAAGTGCGTCTGAATCTTTTCCAGGCTCCCATTGCCAGGCAAGGTGGTTTTTCCAAGGTGGCGCAGAAGCGCCATTGTTTTTCAAAGCGAGATACTGGCATCAGCAGCATCAAAAATCCCGGGATCAAAGGTAAAAATGTGGATTCGGTCCAATCGCATCCCTAAAGAATTTGAGTTTTGATTGAGGCTGGTGAGCTTGACATGTATAGAGATCACCGTAATGCCCGTATGCCGAGGCCCCTCCATCGGCCAGCTGGCGTCAGAGCCGATCTGCGCCGCCCGCCAGGGCCCGCCCCCGCTCCCGTCCCCGCCCCGCTGCTCCTCCTCTACCCCATCCCCGCCCCTCCCGCCGAGATCTTGGCGGGAAGACGCCCGCTGCTAAGCCGCGAAAAGATGGGGTCGCGCTCAGCCAGCGAAGAAAAGGCGGGCTCCAGACAGCGACAACAGGTGAAGGTGAGAAACGTCTGTTGTTCTCGGCTGTACTCCTGCCTCAGTGTTCGCGAGGGATTGCCGGGCACAGGCCTGGGAGGACACGAGGATTTGGCACCTTCCACCTTCGCACTCCAGAACTATTTTCAAAATTGCTCCTTGGGGCATCTCTCAACTAATGGGTTTTTCGGGGGTGTTGCTTCAAAAGATAATTGAGGATACCTGCCCTGATTTTCCTCTATGGAAACTAGACCTTCAGTGTTGAGGAAGGTTTTTACCAATAACCCCCAAAATAGGGGCAGAGTGGGATCAGGGACCCCGCACTTGCTTTTGAAGCAGTTAATGCCGGCTTCTCACTCTGGAAATTCCAGTTACTCGGAAACTGATAGTTGCCATAGTCTCCTCAGTTATAAATGTAGTCATTATATTGTTATATGTTTGCAGACTCATGGGTAAGAAATGCGCCCAGTATAATAATTAAATTCAGGCTATGAATTGGGTATTTAGATTATGGTGGGGAAAAAAGTTTCCTTACAAGCTAACAGTTTGGATTTATATTTTCATCAGGAATTAAGAATTAGATTTATTTTACACAGATCTGTAAGAGGAGGCATAGGATCTGGGGTTTTAATGCTCTGCTTTCTTTTATTGACCCAAATAGGTGAATGAATATAAAGAAAACCAAAACATCACTTGTGTATCTCTGAGACCAGTACAGACTACAGTTTTAGGAAAAACACCTAAGGTGTATCTTGTCCCGTTTTCACTCAGTAATTATAAGTCAGACCAATTTAAGCACCCCAAATCCCTATTGAATAAGAATTCTAACAATGAATTTGTATGTAAGAAATGTAAGAAGACTGAAATAAGGAAAACTTGCAGGAGGATTTTAACTCCAAAGATGGAAGCCACATCCTCCAAGACAGAATCCACCTTGCAAAAATCATCCTTAGATGTTTGTACTGAAAGTAACAAGCGACAACACAAGAGCACTTCAGATACAGTGATTCCCAGTGTTGATATGGAAAGCATTCAGAATCTAGACAGTGATGAAGATACCACACTAGGCCTGGTAAGAATTTAATTACTAGCTTATTCAAGTTTTTCTTATTTTACAGTTTGAAGTTCTGATAAGCTTACACAGTCCAGGGTCTATGTATATTTAATTGAAATTTTATTTTTTAAATGCTTAACAGATAACTTCCTTGGTTAATTTTGCTCTTGGTTTTGATTTGTCCAGGAGAGGATTGACTTAATTTTCATTCTGTTTCCCTTTTTCTTCCTCTCACTTTATTGTAAATATTTTTGGGTTTACTCATGCTTTATGGTGTCTTGCTCATCTTTACATATTTACACACAATGTGCCAGAAGAACTTGGCCTGTGGGACGTATGGCGTTTGAGTGACCCTTGATATCAGGGCAGGAAAATTATCATTAATTGATGAATATAGCTGAATATTTCCTCTAAATACAGCAAAGGGAAAAATGATGGAGTAGAGAAGATACATGGAAAAAAAAACTTATTAGTTCTATTTAAAATAATAGTTTGAATCAGTTTAAGAAATTAGGCATCTAATTTTGGGGCTTCTATTACCTATCAGGAGTGTTGTACTTCATTTAAAGTGACATATTTTGTGCAAGACAAGATGAAACCATACCACATGTCAAAAAGTTGATGGAATAGAAAGTGATGGTAGAGAAAGATAGGATAATTGTGGTGGTGTTCTTTTGAAAAAGGATTCAACTTATGCTTTGTTGTCTCAGAGATAAGAACTAGGACATTGATGGGAACGCATGGGTTAAGTCATTAGTGCATTGGATTGGGGATTGAAAGCTTAAGTTTTAGACGTGGGTGCTTCTAAGAAACCTTGTGATTGTAAGCAAATTGCCTCTAAGTGAGGGAATTCAATAAGGCCCGAGATTCTCAACCTTTAGCCTATATCAGAATTGCCTGGAGAGTTGTTAAAACTCCATTGCAGGGCTCCATCACTAGAGTTTCTGATTCAGAAGTTTTGGAGTGGGGTAAGGAATTGGCATGTCTAACACGGTTTCCTAGAGATGGTGGTGCTATTGGTTCAGACTGGCATTTTGAGAACCAATGGATTAGATTATTTCTTTGGCCTCTTTGACTATAAGATTCTCAGTATATGAGGCTAAAGTAGATTTTTATTTTTTAATTTATTTTAAAGTTTTTTTTTTTTAATTTTAATTCCAATATAGTTACCATACAATGTTATATTAGTTTCAGGTGTACAATATAGTGATTCAACAATTCTGTATACTACTCAGTGCTCAGCATAAGTGTACTCTTAATCCCCTTCACTTATTTCACCCATCCCACTACCCACCTCTCCTCTAGCAACCATCTGTTTGTTCTTTATAGTTAAGAATCTGTTGTTTGGTTTATCTGTCTCTCTTTTTTTTCTGTGCTTATTTGTTTTGTTTTTTAAATTCTGCATGTGAGTGAAATCATATGGTATGTGTCTTTCTCTGATTTCACTTAGCATTATACTCACTAGCTCCATCCATGTTACTGCAAATGGCAAGATTTCATTCTTTTTAAAAAAAAATTTTTTTTAATGTTTATTTATTTTTGAGAGAGAGAGAGAGAGAGAGAGAGACAGAGGGTGAGAGGCGGAGGGGCAGAGAGAGGAGTCCCAGAATCTGAAGCAGGCTCCAGGCTGTGAGCTGTCAGCACAGAGCCCAACATGGGGCTAGAACTCACAGACTGTGAGATCATGACCTGAGCTGAGGTCGGACACTTAACTGACTGGGCCACCCAGGTGCCCCATGATTTCATTCTTTTTTATGACTGAATAATATTCCATTTCATGTATATACCACATCTTCTTTTCCTTTTTTTTTTTTTTAATAAGATTTAAAGATTTTTTAAGTAATCTCACCCATTGTAGAGCTCGAATTTATAACCCTGAGATCAAGAGTGCCATGTTCTGCTGGCTAAGCCAGCCAGGTACCCCCCCGCCCCCCGATCTTTATCCATTCATCTATCGAGATTTTAATTTGATTTAAGGATATAGAGTCAGAAATTAGAACATTTCTAAGTAAGTACTGAAGCTAGTCAAGTAGAGTTATAAATGCCCAGCATACATTTTCTTCGGACAAACTGAAAGACCTAACATTTTTATAGGACATTTCATTCTTTTCTCTTCCTTTTCATTAGTTATCTTTTTGGAGTTAAAATGACTAGGTTTTGTGGTACCATGCTTGAGAAACAATATTTTATTTACAAGCTTATTTCTTCTCCAAATGAGGGGAGGCTTTTTTCACAGCACAGACAAGTGTATTAGCCTATAAGTCTAGAATTTTATTCTGTTTTCTGGGAAACTTGGAAAATTTTATCTCTCAGCACTTTTATTAAATGTTTTAACTTGATAGAGAATTTCTTAACAGTTAGCTTTATTTTAAGTTTTGAAAACATTTTGGGCTTACAGAAGAGTTGCAAAAATAATACAGAGAATTCTGATATATGTGTCTTTCACATAGCTTCCTATTGTGTTAATACCATACATAACCATAGAACACTTATCAAACAAAGAAATCAACCTTGGTAGAATAATATTAACTAAAGTATAGACTTGATTAGGATTTCACTGTTTTTTTCCCTAATATCCTTCTTCTGTTCCAGTATCCAGTTTAGGATGGCACAATGCATTTAATAGCCGTGTTTCTGTAGTCTCCTCTAGTCTGTGACAGTTCCTTAGTCTTTCATAACCTTGGCACTTTTTTTTAAATGATTTTTATTTATTTTTGAGAGAGAATGAGTATGAGCGGGGGTGGGGGGGGGAGAGGCAGCGAGAGAGGGAGACACAGAATCTGAGGTGGGCTCTAGGTGCTGAGCTGTCATCACAGAGCCTGATGCAGGGCTCAGACTCGTGAACCTTGAGATCATGACCTGAGCTGAAGTCAGATACTTAACTGACTGAGCCACCCAGGCACCCCATAACCTTTGGCACCTTTAAAGAGTACTGAATAGTTATTTTATGTAATGTTCCTCAATTTGAATTTGTCTATTTTCTCAAGATTATATTAAGGCTTTGCATTTTTGGGGAAGGATACCACAGAAGTGAATGTGCCCTCTTCAGTGCATCATATTAGGGTGTCTGTGATGTTGATATATTTTATCAATGATGTTGACCTTGATCATTAGGCTAAGGTGGTATCTGTCAGGATTCTCTAATGGAAACAATATTTTTCCCTTCGTAATTATTAAATATTTGGAGGGAGATGGTTTGAGACTATGCATGTATCTGGTTTCTATCATCAAGCATATATTTTTATTGAAATAAATTTTACATAACATAAAATTAACTATTTAAAAGTATACAGTTCAGTGGTTTTTAGTATATATACAGTACTGTACAATCATTACCACTGTCTAGTTTCAGAATATTTTTTTCACTATGAAAAGAAACCCCTGCCAATTAACAGTGACTACCAACTTCCCCACCTCCCTAACCCAGCCCTGGAAACAGCTAATCTACTTTCTTTGTCTATATATTTGCTTATTCTGGACATTTCATGTAAATGGAATCATATAGTACATGGCTTCTTGTGTCTGGATTCTTTGAGCATAATGTTTTTAGGGTTCAGTCTTTCCTAAAAATTAATTTTTTTTAACACTTATTATTTTTTTTTTAATTTTTTTTTCAACGTTTTTATTTATTTTTGGGACAGAGAGAGACAGAGCATGAACGGGGGAGTGGCAGAGAGAGAGAGGGAGACACAGAATCGGAAACAGGCTCCAGGCTCCGAGCCATCAGCCCAGAGCCTGACGCGGGGCTCGAACTCACGGACCGCGAGATCGTGACCTGGCTGAAGTCGGATGCTTAACCGACTGCGCCACCTAGGCGCCCCTAACACTTACTATTTTTAAGAGACAGAGACAGAGCAGGAGCGGGTCAGGGTCAGAGAGAGAGACAGAATCTAAAGCAGGCTCCAGGCTCTGAGCTGTCAGCACAGAACCTGATGTGGGGCTCGAATTCATGAACCATGAGACAATGACCTGAGCTGAAGTTGGATGCTTAACTGACTGAACCACCCAGGTGCCCCTAAAAATTAATTTTTTAAATATTTGTTTATTTTGAGAGATAGAGAAAAAAGAGAGAGAGGGAGGGAGGGGCAGCGAGACAGGGAGATAGAGGATCCAAAGTGGGCTCTGTGATGAGAGCAGAGAGCTTGACACAGGGCTTGAACTCACGAGCTGTGAGATCATGACCTGAGCTGAAGTCTGATGGTTAACCGACTGAGCCACCCAGGCACCCCTTGTATGAATTCTTAAAGTATTTTCTATATATAAGGTCATATTTTGGCAATAAAGATGGCTTTATTTTTTCCTTTTCAATCTGGATGTCTTTATTATTATTTTTCCCAATTGTCCTGTCCTATTTGTCCTAGAATTTCCAGTACGGTGTTGAATAGAAGTAGCAAGAGCAGACATATTTTCTTAATCCTGAGCTTTAGGGGAAAAGCTTTCAGTCTTTCACCATTAAGTATGATGTTAGCTGTGAGAAACATCTATTTTCAAGAAACTTTTATCTCCAAGTGATTATAGATTCATAGCAATTTGCAGAAATAGTATGGAGAGGTATCATGTACACTTCACCCAGTTTTTCCCAATGTGTACATCTTATATAACTATATCACAATATCAAAACTAGGAAATTCACATTGGTACAAGGTGTGTGTATAGTTCTGTATCATTTTATCACATATTGTTAATACAACTATCACCGTAATCAAGATATAGAACTATTCCATCTCCACAAAAATCTCCATTAGGCTAATTTTTAAAATTATTTATTTATTTTAAGTAGGGTCCAGGCCCAATATAGGGCTTGAACTCATGACCCTGAGATCAAGAGTTGCTTGTTCTACCAACTGAGCAAGCCAGCTGCCCCAGGCTATTTGTCTTTTTTGTTTCCAGGCTTTTTTTTTTTTTTAATTTTTTTACATTTATTTATTTTTGAGAGACAGAGCACATGTGGGCGAGGGGCAGAGAGAGGAGGCACAGAATCCGAAGCAGGCTCCAGGCTCTGAGCTGTCAGCACAGAGCCTGATGCGGGGCTCGAATTCACAAACCGTGAGACCATGACCTGAGCTAAAGTCGGGCACTCAACTGACTGAGCCACCCAGGCGCCCCACCAGGCTATTTCTTTATAGTTATACCTATAGCTCTCCCTCTCATCCTCCTTTGCCCCTGACAACTGCTAATTTGTTCTTCATATCTACAGTTTTGTCATTTTGAGAACAGTACATAAATAGGTTCATACATTGTTTGAATTTTTGGCATCAAGCATTTTTTTTTAAGTTTATTTATTTTGAGAGTGAGAGAAAGCATGAGCAGAGTAGGGGCAGAAAGAGGGGAGAGAGAATCACAAGCAGGCTCTGCACTGCTAGTGTGGAGCCCAATGTGGGGTTTGAACTCAGGAACTGAGAGACCATGATCTGAACTGAAGTCAGACGCTTAACTAAGTGAGGCAAGTAGGTGCCACAAGCTTTTAATCCAAGTTATTTCTTTGATTATTTTTTAAAATAATTTTTTAAAGTTTATTTATTATGAGAAAGAGAGAATATGAGTAGGGGAGGGGCAGAGAGAGAAGGAGAGAGAGAGAATCCAAAGTGGGCCCTGCACTGCCAGCTTGGAGCCCAAAGTGGGGCTTGAACTCACGAACCGTGAGGTTGTGACCTGAACTGAAACAAAGAGTTGGTCACTTGATTGACTGAGCCACTCAGGCACCCCTGATTTTTTTTTTTTAAGTTTATTTTGAAAGAGAGAGGGAGTGCACGTGAGTGGGGGAGGGGCAGAGTGAGAGGAGAGAGTGAGAATCCCAAGCAGGCCCAGTACTGCCAACATGGAGCCCGATGTGGGGCTCTAACTCATGAACCATGAAATCATGACCTGAGCCAAAGTTGGACACTTAACTGACTGAGCCACCTAGGCACCCCACTTCTTTTATTTTTTAAACATGGCATCCCTTGTTTTATGGATGCAATAACTTTTTTTTTTTAATGTTTATTTTGAGAGAGAGCGAGTGAGCAGGGAGGGGCAGAGAGAGAGAGAAAATCTCAAGCAGACTCTGGCACTGTCATTGCAGAGCCCAGTCTGGGGCCCGAGCCCACGAACCGTGAGATCATGACTTGAGCTTAAACCAAGAGTTGGATGCTTAACCAATTGAGGCACCCCGGTGCCCCAGGATGCAGTAACATCTTAAGTGTCTGAAGATAGTGGAGTTTTTTTTTTTTTTTTTTAACTTCTTTTTCCTATGTTTACTTCGAGTGCCCCCTTTCCTGATGTTTTTTGATTGGTCTTCCTCTTACATGTTATAAGTTTTTGAGAGGTGGGTAATGGCTAAGAATAGTTTGAATTACACATATCACTTAAGAAAACTGATCATTTGTCTTAGTAAATTTTCTTCTGTGGTAAGTAGAATCATTTAAATGCGCTCCTTTGATTTCAGTGTGTAGCATTTTGAAATAGAATCTTAGAAAGCCTTTGATGATGATGATGGTGATGTTTTTCTCTGAAAGCACTTGTAAAGGCAATGACAACATAACCTTTTACCTTCGCTGTCATTGTTATTTTGTGTGTATGAGGAAAATTTTTTATTTTGGTCCAAGTAATACATGTACATCCACATTTAAGTCTTATAATTCCACACATGTATATATACATGTATACATATATACACACACACACAAAGATAATTCCATATGTATACACACAGATACTCAGAAACAAACCAAAACACCCAGCAGTTTTCTGCCACATACTTCTCTGTGATTGTTGCTGCCCAATAGCCAAATTGCACTTTCAGCCGTTTTAGTTTTTATTCCCTCCATGTTATCCATTGACTTAACATGGAAGATGAAGACTTGTTTCATTCACACTATGCCTTATGCACATGTGCCTACCCACTCCTTTCCCTTTTCATCTCCTTATTAGGTACAGCCCAAGCTCTATCAGAGTTGTAGGAAGGAATTCTAATGGCTTCATATGTATATGTATTTTTTTCATGAAACATTTCCTGGGGCCCTTCGTCTTTCTACTTCATTCTGGACAGCTTAACCCTTTTTTAGCCTTTCTTTTTACCATTTTCCTTTGAATTTCTTTTATCTCTTCTCTACTGGAACTTCTGCATCCTGGATTCTGTCTTGGGTCTTTCTTTTTTTAGAGTATTCTTCCATTTTGGTGAAATGCTGCTTATAGTAGCTTCCTGAGAAAAGGTGTATGAGAGGTAGTTTACATGTCTGAAAAATCTTCATGCTGTACATTTGATTGATGCATTAACTGGATTTAGAATTGTAAGTTGAAAATAATTTTTCCTTAAAATTTTAAACACACTTTTCTATTGTCTTCCAGTTCCCCTCGATATTGGGAAGTTAGTGTCATTCTGATTCTTGTGATTTTTTTTCAAACTTTTTAAAATCTCACTTATCTCAAGTGTTAAGAAATTTTGTGATAATGTGTATAGACTTTGATCTTTTTTCATTTGTTGTGCTGCATACTCATTGGGCCCTTTTAATCTGGAAACACATGTCTTTAGTTTTGAGAAACTTTCTTATATCTCTAATAATTTTCTCTTCCATTTTTTCTGCTCGTCTTTTTTACCTCTATAACTATTAGTTGGATATCAGACCTGCAAGCTTGATTTTTTTATTGTCTTTTCTTCCCATGTGTTTATCTCATTTGTTATTGTTCTTTTTTTCTAAATTTTCTTAACCCTTTCAGTGAATTTAAAATGTTCTCTTACTGTTTTCTTGTTTTGTTTAATAAAAAGTTAACTTTGAGTAATAGTACAATTAATGCCCAGTAAGAAATAATTTGCTATTAAGTTACACTACTTGACTTCTGATATATCACTTGTTATCTAATCGAGAAGCCATACAGATATCTTGTGATTATCCCAAATTCAAACTCTTACACTCAGTGTCCAATGCAGCAAAGATTATGTGCCATTTGGTACGATAGCATGAAATGAATAGAACAGGTACAATTTGAAGGAAAGTATACATTTGAGAATTCAACACCTTGTTTTGTGAGGTGCTTTTGCTATGGATCATGCAAAGTAACAGAATTTTTTTGGTGTAATTTCATAGGATGAATTTTCAGGATTGTCACCATATGAAAGGAAGAGACTGAAGAACATATCAGAAAATGCAAACTTTTTTGCTTCTCTTCAGTTGTCTGCGGTTTGTGTGGAATTTCTTTTTTTTTTTTTATTTAACAATTTTTTAATGTTTTATTTTATTTTTGAAAGAGAGAGACAGAGTGTGAGGAGGGGAGGGGCAGAGAAAGAGGGAGACACAGAATCTCAAGCAGGCTCCAGGCTCCAAGCTGTCAGCACAGAGCCCGATGCAAGGCTCAAACTCACGAACTGGGAGATCATGACCTAAGATGCTTAACCGACTGAGCCACCCAGGCCCTCTTGGAATTTCTAATTAAAAGCAAGATGCCATTCTTGCCAGTAGGTCAATAAAATACTGGTAGTATCAGGTTTCATAGTGTCAGATAAGGGAGGGTAAAATTAGGAGCAAGTTTTGCACTTAATAGGAAGTGGTTACCATATTTTATTCATTTTAAGACTTTTTAAAAAAATTTTAATGTTTTTGAAATTGGCATCTGGAAACTATTACTGGCAGCTCTCTCCCCTGCCCCACTGTTGTTGGTACATAAAATAATGGTGTCTTATGAGTGGTTGTCTTGGATTCAGAGGAACAGGGTATGTTCTGAGTGATTGCTTTACCTAAAGGATAAGGGAGATGTAGGAGGAATAAATTGAGGGATGTGTGGTATGGGAGTGAAAGGACAAGCTTTTTATTTTTATTTTTTTAAATCTTTAGCTTTAAGAATAGGTGGAAATATGCTTTGTATAGTGAGTTTTTTTTTTAAGTTTTATTTATTTATTTATTTATTTATTTATTTATTTATTTATTTATTTTGAGAAAGAGGCGCAAGTAGGTGAGGGGCAGAGAGAGAGGTGAGAGAGGGAATCCCACAGAGCCCAACACGGGGCTTGATCCCATGAATGGTGCCATCATGACCTGAGCTGAAATCAAGAGCCAGGCGCTTGACCAACTGAGCCTCCCAGGTGCCCCAGTATACTGTGAGCTTTAAGGATAAATGGTCAAGATAATATGCTAATGTTTTATAATCATCATGACTAAAGGTATAATTTACATTATGTCTTCACACTGGGGGTAAAACTTTGGTGTATGAGAGAATAGCTCTTTATTATTATTATTTTTTAGTAAAAAAAATTTTTTTTAACATTTATTTATTGAGACACAGAGACAGAGTGTGAGCGGGGAGGGGCAGAGAGAGAGGGAGACACAGAATCTGAAGCAGGCTATAGGCTCTGAGCTATCAGTGCAGAGCCCAATGTGGAGCTCAAACCCACAAACCATGAGATCATGATCTGAACCAGGAGATCATGATCTGAGCCGAAGTGGATGCTTAACCCACTGAGCCACCCAGGTGCCCCGAGGGTAGCTCTTTAGAAGGGTCTTTAGGAGGGCCTATGACATTTTCCTCCAAAAGATAGCAAGCTGTTAGCTTTATTAAATTATTATTTGAATTCTCTCACTACACAGTCCCAAACATTTGGTATGTGTTTGTAACTTGAGGGAAGGGAGGGTGACTTAAAATAAGGGACTAAATTGTTTAGTCATTAAAAGTTGAAAATTAATCAGAAACTTAGACACAGTATCTCTGATTTTGACTTTAGTAAACAGAAATTATGTTTTAATTTATAGAAGCATAACATCACTTTTCTGGAAAATATCAAAATAGGATTGCCTATAGTAGAAGTTAAACCTTTTAATTTACAGTAGTATATTTGGTGAAATGTTTAATGTTTAATCATGTAAACTCATTAGCAACTTGGTCTCAGGTATCAGAATGTCAGTACTTTAGACAGTATTATTTACTTGCCTTTATTATTAATAGTATATTTGTCTCCTGTCTTACCAAGAGCAGGTATCCTATCTTGAGGAACTTTATTTCCTGTATAGATCTTACTTTAGTGTCAATAAAGCAGCATACTTAATAATTTATAAGGTAGTATCTTTATATGTGTGTTTTGTGTATTTTGCAGTCAGCTGCAAGGCTCCGTGAAATGATAAAAAAGAGACAGCCTCCTGAATCCAAAAGGTAAAAGATTTGGTTTATAATGCCTACACCCTGATGTATTGTTGAGTTATTTATAATTTGAAAAAAACAGTTACCATAGTAAAATAAGTAATAGATCAGAAACTATAATCTTAAAACTGTTGTTCCACATCTTCACAAGCATTTGGTAGTGTCAGTGTTCTGGATTTTGGCTATTCTAATAGGTGTGTATTGGTATCTCGTTGTTTTAATTTGTTTTTCCCTGATGACATGTTGTAGAGCATCTTTTCATATGCTTCTTGCTATCTATATATTACTTTGGTGAGCTGTATTTTATGATCTTTGGCACCCCCCCCTTTTTTTTTTTTTTAACATTTATTCATTTTTGAGAGTGAGAGAGACAGAGCATGAGTGGGGGAGGAGCAGAGAGCGAGGGAGACACAGAATCCGAAGCAGGCTCCATGCTCTGAGCTGTCAGCACAGGGCCCCCCTGTGGGGCTTGAACTCACAGACTGTGAGATCATGACCTGAGCCGAAGTCAGACGCCCAACTGACTGAGCCACCCAGGCGCCCTCTTTGGCCCATTTTTAATAGAGTTGTTTGTTTTTATTGATGAATTTGAGAGTTCTTTGCATATTTTGGATAACAGTCCTTTATCAGAAGTGTCTTTTGCAGATATTTTCTCTGGCTTGTCTTCTCATTCTCTTGATGATGTCTTTTGCAGAGTGGAAGTTTTTAATTTTAATGAAGTTTACTTTATAATTTTTTCTTCCATGGATTGTGTCTTTGGTGTTATATCTAAAAAACCATTCCCATTCCCAGGGTCACCTAGGTTTTCTCCTGTTGTCTTCTACAAGTTTTATAGTTCTGTGTTTTACATTAGATTTGTAATCCATTTTGAGTTAATTGTGTGAAGGGTGTAAAGGTTGTGTCTAGATTCATTGTTTTGCATTTGGTTGTCCATTCGTTCTAGCACCATTTGTTGAAAAGACTATTTTTGCTCCATTATCTTGCCTTTGCTCCTTTGTGTAAGATCAGTTGACTCCCTATTCTGTTCCATTGATTCGTATATTCTTCGTCAGTACCATACTGCCTTTAAAAATTTTTTTTAATGTTTATTTTTATTTTTGAGACAGAGACAGAGCATGAGTGGGGGAGGGCCATAGAGAGAGGGAAACACAGAATCAGAAGCAGGCTCCAAGCTCTGAGCTGTCAGCACAGAGCCCAACGCGGGGCATGAACCCACAAACCGTGAGATCATGACCCTGAGCTGAAGTTGGATGCTCAACCGACTGACCTACCCAGGCGCCCCGACATTCTGGGATTAAAAAAAATTTTTTTAATTTATTTTGGAGGGGGGGTGAGGGTAGGGGCAGAGAGAGGAGAGAGAAAGAATCCAAGCAGGCTTCGTGCTGTCAGCATAGAGCCTGACTAGGGCTCTGACCCTCGAACCATGAGATCACAACCTGAACCGAAATCAAGAGTCAGACACTTACTGACTGAGCCACTCAGGCACCCCAACTTGCTGGGATTTTGATTGAGATTGCATTGAATTTATAGATTAAGTTGGAAAGAACTGGCATTTTGACAATATTGAGTCTTTCATGGGATATCTCTCCATTTATTTAGTTCTTTGAGAGGTGTCTGGCTGGCTCAGTTGATAGAGCATATGACTGTTGATCTCAGGGTTGTGAGTTTGAGCCCTATATTGGGTGTGGAGCCTACTTAACATACAAAAATAATTTAGTTCTTTGATTTTGTTCATGAGAGTTTTGTAGTGTACTTCATATAGATCTTGGAAATATTTTTGTTTGATTGATTTATTTTATTAGATTTAAACCTAAGTATTTCATTGTATGGGTACTTATGTAAATGATATTCTATTTTTAACTTCAAATTTCATTTGTTTATTGGTGGTATATAGGAAAGAAATTAACTTTCATATATTAACCTTGTATCCTACCACCTTGCTATAATCACTTATGAAGTTCCAGGAGTTTTTTTGTTCATTTTTTAGAATTTTCCACATAGACTATCATGTAGCAAATAGTAATTTTTTTTTTTTTTTTTTTTTTTTTTTTTTTTTACTTAATAGATTATTAGTTTATTATAAAAGGATATAACTTAGGACAGCTAAAGGAAATGCTGCATAGGGCAAGGCATGGGGAAATGGCAGGAAGCTTCCATGTCCTCTCAGAGTGTGGTACTCTCCCAGCACATCCATGTGTTCACCAACCTGGAAACTCCTTTTTTCTATAGAATTTTACCTTCAAAGTTTATTTATTCTGAGAGAGAGAGAGGGAGTGTGCGTGCATTCATGAGCAGGGGAGGGGCAGAGAGAGAGAGAGGAAGAGAGAATCCCAAGCAGGCTCCACACTATTAGCACACAGCCTGACACAGGGCTCAAACCCATGAATGGTGAGATGGTGACCTGAGCCGAAATGGCTTAATTGACTGAGCCATCCAGGTGCCCCCAACTTTGAAACTCTCGAACAAATATGGTTTTATTTCTCTCTTCCAAATCTGCATTCCATTTATTTCCTTTTCTTGTCTTACTGCATTAGCTAGAACTTCCAGCATAGTGTTGAAAAGGAAGGATAAAATAGTGTTGAAAAGGAATGGTAAAAGAGGACATCTGTGCCAGTACCTGACCTTGGTGGGAAAGCTTGTCATTTCTCACTATTTAAGTATGACATTAGCTGTAGTTTTTTTGTAGATATTCTATCGAGAAAGTTCCCTTCTACTGAGCTTTTTTTATCGTTAATTAAAAAATGTGTTATATTTAGTGTTATATTTAGTCAAATGCATATTCTGCATTTGTTGATAGGATCATGTGATTTTGCTTTTTTAAAAAGCCTGTTGATGTGATGGATTGCATTGAATGATTTTAATTAGATTATGTTAATTGATTTTTGAGTGTTGAACTAGTCTTGCATGCTTGAGATATATCCCATTTGGTTGTGGTGCATAATACTTTTTATGCATTGTTGGTTTCAATTCACTAATTTTTTTGTGGGTTTTGCATCTGCTCATGAGGGATATTGGTCTGTATTTTTTGTTTTATAATATTGTCTTGGTTTTGGTATTAGGATAATGCTGGCCTCACAGAATGAAATAGGTAGAATTCTCTCTGCTTCTGTCCTCTATTTTTTTTAAGTTTTATTTATTTATTTTGAGCGAGAGCGTGCACACAAGGGAGGAGGGGCAGAGAGAAGGAGAGACAGAATACCCAACAGGCTCCACTCCATCAGCACAGAGCCCAGTGTGGGTCTCGAACTCACGAACTGTGAGATCATGACCTGAACCTAGATTGTGAATCAGACACTTAACTGACTGTGCCACCCAGGTGTCCCTCTCCATCTATCCTCTAAAAGAAATTGTAGAGAATTGGTACAATTTCTTTCTTAAATGTTTGGTAGAATACATCAGTGAACCCATGTCCGCATTGTGCTTTCTGCTTTGGAAGGTTATTATTGATTTAAATTCTTTAATAATTTCGATTATCTATTTCTAATTCAGATTGTAAGTTTAGCAATTGTGTCTTTCAAGGAATTCTCCATTTCATCTAGGTTATCAAATATGTGGGCATAAGAATTTTTCATATTATTTCTTCATTATCTTTTTAATGTCCATAGGATCTGTAGTAAGATACATCTTTCATTTCTGGTATTGGTAACTTTTTTTCTTAGTTAACTTTGCTAGAGGCTTATTGATTTTATTGGTCTTTTGAAAGAACTGGCTTTGGTTTTGTTGATACTTCCCCCTCCCCCGATGATTTCCTGTTTTTAATTTTATTGATATGCTCAACTTTTATTATTTTCTTTTGCTTACTTTAGATTAATTTGCTCTTTTTCTAGTTTCTTGAGTTGGAAACTTAGATTATTGAATTTTTGACCTTCTTTCCTAATATGTACATTCAGTGTTATAAATTTCCCTCTAAGCACTGCTTTCCCTGCATACCACAAATTTTGTTAGATGGTGTTTTCATTTTCATTTAGTAAAAAGTGTTTTTTATGCTCTCTTGAGATTTCTTCTTTGACCTATGTGTTATTTAGAAGTGTGTTTACTCTCTATGTATTTTGGGATTTTTCAAGTATCCTTCTCTTACTGATTTCTAGTTTAATTACATTATATTCTGAGAGCAAATGTATGATTTTTTTCTTCTTTTTTAAAAAATGATTTCTATTAAATTTGTTAAGCTGTGTCTTATGGTCTAGAATGTAGTCTACCTTGGTGAATGTTCCATCTGAGCTTGAGAAAAATGTGTATTCTGTTTTTGAATGAACTAGTCTATAGATGTTGATTATGTCTAGGTGATGGATGGTGTGTTGAGTTCAACTATGCCCTTGCTGATTGGCTGCCTGCTAGATCTCTCCATTTCTGATAGGGGAGTGTTGAAGTTGCCAACAGCTAACATAGTAGAATTATCTATTTGGTTTTTTTTTTTTTTAAGTTTATTTATTTTGAAAAAGAGAGAGAGAGAGAGTGTGTGCATGCACACATGCAAGTGAAGGAGGGGCAGAGAGAGAGGGTGAGAGAGAATCCCAAGCAGACTCCATGCTGTGAGCATGGAGGCTGAGCAGGGCTTGATCTCACAAACTGTGAGATCATGATCTGAGCCAAAACCAAGAGTCAGAAGATTAACTGACTGAGCCACCCAGGTGCCCCAAGTTACCTATTTCTTTTTGCAGTTCTGTTTCATAGTTTGATACTCTGTTATTAGGTACATTATGTTTGTTAGCTTGGAGATTTGACCCTTTTATCATTATGTAATGCCCTTCTTTATCCCTTTATAACTTTCTTTGCTTTATCCCTTTATAACTTTCTTTGCTTTGAAGTCTTCTCTGTCTGAGGGTACCCGGGTGGCTCAGATGGTTAAGCACCTGACTTGGGCTTAGGTCATGATCTTGTGGTTCATGTGTTCAAGCCCTCCATCAGGCTCTGCGCTAACAGCTCAGAGCCTCCTTCAGATCCTCTTTCTCCCTCTCCCTCTGACCTCTGTGCACACTCTCTCTCTCAAAAATAAATAAACATAAAACAAAAAAAAATTGGAGTCTGCTCTGTCTGAAATTAATGTAGCCACTCTTGCTTTTGATTTGTGTTAGCATGGTATATTTTTCTCCATTCATTAACTTTTATTTTATTTTATTTTTTAAATTTAAATCTAAGTTAGTTAACATATAGTGTAATAATTTCAGGAATATAATTTAGTAATTCATCACTTACATATATATAACACCCAGTGTTCACATCAAGTGCCCTCCTTAATGCCCATTGCCCATTTAGCCTATCCCCCCACCAACACCCCACCAGTAACCCTCAGTTTGTTCTCTGTGTTTAAGAGTCCATTATGGTTTGTCTTCATATCTGTTTTTATCTTATTTTTGCTTCCCTTCCCCTATGTTCATCTGTTGTGTTTCTCAAATTCCACTTATGAGTGAAATCATATAATACCTGTCTTTGACTGATTTATTTCGCTTAGCATAGTATACTCTAGTTCCATCCACATTGTTGCAGATGGTAAGATTTCATTCTTTTTGATTGCTGAGTAATATCCCATCATATCTATGTATGTATTTTGTGTGTGTAAACATTGGGGTGCATGTGCCCTTTTGAATCAGCATTTTTGTATTCTTTGGACAAATACCTAGTAGTGCAATTGCTGGGTCATAGGGTAGTTCTATTTTTAATTTTTTGAGGAACCTCCATATTTTTTACCAGAGTGGCTGTGCCAGTTTGCATTCCCACCAGCAGTGCATAAGGGTTCCCCTTTCTCCCCATCCTTGTCAACATCTGTTGTTCCTGAGTTGTTAATTTCAGCCATTCTGACAGGTGTGAGGTGGTATCTCATTGTGGTGTTGATTTGTATTTCCCTGATGATGAGTGATGTTGAGCATCTTTTCATGTATCTGTTAGCCCTCTGGATGTCTTCTTTGGAAACATGTCTATTCATGTCTTTTGCCCATTTCTTCACTGGATTATTTGTTTTTTGGGTGTTGAGTTTGATAGGTTCTTTATAGATTTTGGATGCTAACCCTTTATCTGATATGTCATTCTCCCATTCTGTCAGTTGCCTTTTAGTTTTGCTGATTGTTTCCTTTGCTATGCAGAAGCTTTTTATCTTGATGAGGTCCCAATAGTTCATTTTTGCTTTTGTTTCCCTTGCCTCTGGAGACATGTCAAGTAAGAGGTTGTTGCAGCCAAGGCCAAAGAGGTTGTTGTTTGTTTTCTCCTCCAGGATTTTGATGGCTTCCTTACGTTTAGGTCTTTTATCCATTTTGAGTTTATTTTTGTGTATGGTGTAAGAAAGTGGTCCAGGTTCATTCTTCTGCCTGTCGCTGTCCAGTTTCCCCAACACGATTTGCTGAAGAGACTGTCTTTTTCCATTGGATATTCTTTCCTGCTTTGTCAAAGATTAGTTGGCCATACGTTTGTCCATTTCTGGGTTTTTTATTCCTTTTTTTTTTTTTCCTGATGTTTTATTCATTTTCTATGAGAGAGATAGAGAGACACACAGAGTGCAAGTAGGGGAGGGGCAGAGAGACAGGGAGACACAGAATCCGAAGCAGGCTCCAGGCTCTGAGCTGTCAGCACAGAACCTGGTGCGGGACTCGAACTCACAAACCGTGAGATCATGACCTGAGCCGAAGTTGGACACCCAACCAACTGAGCCACCCAGGCACCCCTGAGTTTTCTGTTCTGTTCCATTGATCTATTTGTCTGTTTTTGTGCCAGTACCATACTGTCTTGATGATTACAGCTTTGTAATACAGCTTGAAGTCTGGAATTGTGATGCCTCCAGCTTTGGTTTTCTTTTTCTTTTTTTATTAAAAAATTTTAAAATGTTTTATTATTTATTTTAGAGAGAGAGAGGCAGAGGTATGGGTGGGGGAGTGGCAGAGAGAGGGAAACACAGAATCCGAAGCAGCTCCAGGCTCCTAGCTGTCAGCACAGACCCTGACGTGGGCCTTGAACTCACAAACCGCAAGATCATGACCTGAGCCAAAGCCGGACTCTCAACTGACTGAGCCACCCAGGTGCTCCTGGGGTTCTTTTTCAACATGGCTATTTGGGTTCTTTTCTGGTTTCATACAAATTTTAGAATTGTTTGTTCTAACTGTGAAGAATGCTGGTGTTATTTTGATAGGGATTGCTCCATTCCTTTACTTTTAATATTTATGTGTCTTTATATTTAAAGTGGGTTTCTTATAGACAACATAAGTTTGAGTATTGTGTTTGATCCACTCTGACAGTCTCTTTTAATTGGTGCATTTAGACCATTGATGTTCAAAGTGAGTATTGATATATTTGGATTAATATCTATCATATTTGTTAATGTTTACTACTTATTGCCCTTGTTTTTTTCCCCCTATTTTTGTCTCCACTATTTTTCTGCCTTTTATGGTTTTAATTGAACATTTTGTATGATGCCATTTTCTCTTGTTTCTTAGTGTATCAGTTACAATTTTTTTTTACTGTTTTTTTTTGTTAGTGATTGCCCTGGAGTTTACAGTATAATCTACAACTAATTCACTTCCATTAGAAATTTTTATTTTATTTTATATATAGAGAGAGTGGGGCAAAAGGAGGGGGGGAAGAGAGAGAAAGAAAATCCCAAGCAGGCTTCACATTTATCGCAGAGCCTGACACAGGGGGCTTGATCCCACAACCCTGGGATCATGACCTGAGCTGAAATCAAGAGTCAGACACTCAACTGACTGAGCCACCCCGGCACCCCCCAAGTCCATTAAAAATTTTTTTTTTTTAGTTTATTTATTCTGAGAGAGGGAGAGGGAGGGACAGAGTGAGGGAGAGGAGAATGAAAAGCAGGATCCACACTGACAGTGCATAGCCCGACTTGGGGCTTGAACTCGTGAACCGTGAGATCATGACCTGAGCCAAAATCAAGAGTTGGACCCTTAACTGAGTGAGCCACCCAGTTGCCCCAGCCACCCATTTTCAATTAACAGTATATCACTTCTTGGGGCTCCTGGGTGGCTCAGTCGGTTGGGCGTCCGACTTCGGCTCAGGTCACAATCTCACTGTCCATGGGTTCGAGCCCCACGTCGGGCTCTGTGCTGACTGCTCACAGCCTGGAGTCTGTTTTGGATTCTGTGTCTCCCTCTCTCTCTGACCCTCCCCCGTTCATGCTCTGTCTCTCTCTGTCTCAAAAATAAATAAATGTTAAAAAAAAAAATTAAAAAAAAAAACAGTATATCACTTCAGGGTGTGAGTGAGGTATAGTATGAGCACCTTATAATAATAAAATAATCCTAATTCTTCCCTCTTGTCCCTTGTATCATTGCTGTCATTCATTTCACATGTATAAGCATACATAAGTATATATACATGTTGGTATACCAACACACAAGATATATACATAAGGGTACATAACTAAACACATTGTTGCTATTGTTATTTTGAGCTAGCTGTTACTAATTAAGAATGAGAAAAATAAAATTTTTTTTTTACCTTATTCATTCTTTGATCCTCCTTTTGGTGGATCTGATTTTCAGATCTGTTTTTCTTCTCTCTAAAGAAATTTTTTTTAATGTTTATGTTTTATATTTGAGAGAGAGAGAGTGCAAATGAGGGAGGGGCAGAGAGAGAAGGAGACGGAACCTGAACAGGTTCTAGGGTCCTAGCTGTCAGCACAGAGCCTGACGTGGGGTTTCAACTCATGACCAGTGAGATCATGACCTGAGTCGAAGTCAGATGCTTAACTGACTGAGCCACCCAGGTGCCTATAAAGAACTTTTTTTAACCTTTTTTGTAAGGCATGTGTACTGGCAACAAATTCTTTTAATTTTTTTTTAAAGTTTATTTATTTATTTTGAGAAAGAGAGAGAGGGAGAAGGAGTGGGGGGAGGGAGGGAGAGGGAGAGACAATCCCAAAGTAGGCTGTGTGCTGTCAGTGCAGAGCCCAATGCAGGGTTCAATCTCACAAACCATGAGATCATGACCTGAGCCGAAATCAAGAGTCAGACACTTAACCAACTGAGCCACCCAGGTGCCCCAGTTTTTTAAAAGTAAGCTCTATACCCAATGTGGGGCTTGAGCTCAATGTATTTATACCCTCAATGTGAAGCTTGAACTCATGACTCCAAGATCAAGAGTTGTATGCTCTACCCACTGAGATAGCCAGGTGCTCCTCTCAACCCTTAAGATATTTTACTCTACTCTCTTGATTGCATAGTTTACTGGAGTATGGGTGTAGTTCTTATCTTTGGCTATAGGTAAGATGTTTTTTTCCTTCTGGCTTCTTTCAGGATTTTTTCTTTCTCTTTGATTTTCCATAGTTTGGAAATGAATTCCTTAGGTGTAGTTTTTGGGGGGCATTTATCTTGCTTGATGTACTCTGAGCTTCCTGGATCTGTTACTTGATGTCTGACATTAATTTGGGGAATTCTCGGTTACTATTTTGTCAAATATCATTTGTTTTTCTCTATTTCTTATCCTTCTGGTATTCCCATTATGTGTATGTTGCACCTTTTGTAATTATCCCATAGTCCTTGGATATTCTGTTCAGTTTTTTTTTTCATTATTTCTTCTCCCTGCTTTTTAGTTTTGGAGGTTCCTGTTGAAATACCTCACGCTCAGAGATTCTTTCCTCAGCCATGTCTTGTCTACTAATGAGCTCATCAAAGGCACACTTCATTTCTTTTAGCGTTTTTGATCTCTAGCATTTCTTTTGGTTCTTTCTTAGGATTTCCATCTCTCTTCTTACATTGCCTATCTTGCATGGTGTGTTTTTTTTTTTTTTTTTTTTTTTTTTTTTTTTTTTATGTGTTAGAGCTCTTAGTATATCAATCATAGTTGTTTTAAATTCCTGTTCAGATAATTCCAACATTCCTGCCATATATGGCTCTGAAGCTTGCTCTATCTCTTTAAATTATGTTGTTTTTCATTGTGCCTTGTGATTTTTTCTTGATAGCTGGACATGATATGATGTATGAGGAAAAAGGAAGTTTGTAAATTAGTCATTAGTAATGTGTGAGAGGGGAGAGAAAGCATTCTATAGTCCTGTGATTAGGTCTCAGTCATTTAGCACACCTGTATCTCTTAACAGTGAACTTCACAAGTGTTTTAGTTTGTTTCCTCCCCCCATCCCACCTTGGTTGGGAGAAGATGCTAAAAGTGGGCAGGAGTTGGGTATTTCCTTTCTCTCAGGGTAGACTCTGATAATACTCCAGCAGGTTAGGCTCTGGTTAACTTGTTCTCCTAAGGGCAGGAGTATTTCAGAGTAGTTCTTTTTCCCTTCCCCTTCTGGGAAGCATGAGGAGATTTTTCTCATATTTACTGAAGACCTAGTCAAGCTCCTGGATGTAAATCTCTCAAAATAGTGGGGGTGGTCTCCCTTGAAGGTATTTTTTAAAACTGAATTTTTAAAGAATTGCTTCACAGTAAAATTGAGAGAAAGGTACAAAGATTTCCCATATATTCTTCTGCTCCCACACGTGCATAAACTCTCCCATTATCAACATCATTCAGCGGAGTGGTACATTTGTTACCAAGGATGAATCTACACTGATACATTATAATTACCTAAAGTCCATTGTTTGTCTTACAATTCACTCATGGTTTTGGACATTGTATGGGTTTGTACAAATGTATAACGACATATCCATCTTTATAATACACACACACACACACACACACACACACATATCTTTTAAAGTTTATCCATTCATTCTGAGAGGAGAGAGTCATGCAAGTGGGGAAGGGGCAGAGAGAGAGAGAGAATCCCAAGCAAGATCATGATATGCAAGATATGCAAGTTCAAACTCACGAACTGCAAGATCATGACCTGAGCCAAAGTCGGATGCTTAACTGACTGAGTCACACAGGTGCCCCAATATATAGAGTATTTTTACTACTTGTGTTCTCTTTATTCATCACCTTACCACCCTCAAATGTGGCAGTTATGAATCTTTTTGTCTCTGTAGTTTTGCCTTTAACAGAATGTGGTGTATTTGGGATCATACAGTATGTAGCTTTTCAGATTGACTTCTTTCTCTTAGTATTATGCAATTAGTTTTCCTCCATGTCTTTTCATGGCTTGATAGTTGATTTCTTTTTTTGTGCTGAATAATATTCCATTGTCTGGATGTGTTGTAGTTTATTTGTTCAATTAGTGGAGAACATCTTGGCTGCTTCCCAGTTTTGACTGTTCTGAATAAAGCTTCTATAAAGACTCATGTGCAGGTTTTTGTCCACACTGAGCCCCCATCAATTGGGCAATTACAGTTCAGGTTTTCCTACCTTTGTACTGGTTCCCATTGTGGTTTCTGTTCTTGACTTTCTATTCCAGTAAGCCATGACTCCTTGTATTTCTCTGTCTCTCCAGTATTGAGGTCAGCAGTTTGCACTGTGTCCTTGCCTTGTAAGGAACCTAGAAGAGTTGTTGATTTTTTAATCTGTTCAGATTTTTACTTGAAAAGACAGAATGATGACTTTCAAGCTCCTTATATGTGGAAATTGAAACTGGAAGTTCTGAACTACTTTTTTAAAATGAAAAAATAGTGCATAAAAAAGGGTATTTATATGATTTTAAAAAGTAAACTGTTTGGACGGAAATGCAATGAAACATTTAAATCTCTTTTCCATTTTAGACCTTCGTTCTTCAGGCCTTCTCCCTAGAAGAAACCACTATTAATAGTTTCATGTATATTCTTCCATAGATAATCTTAGCATGTAAAAATGTATGTGTGTACATAACCTTTTTCTAAAAAAACAAATATGTTGAAGCATATTCAACACGTAGTGGACCTTGTTTTTGTTTCTTACGTCTTAACAGTTCATGTCATATCATCATGCAAAGATCTATTTTAATTTTCTTATGGTTGCATATTATTTTGTTAGAGATGTATGTTATAATTTATTTTAACACCTCTCACCTCCTCATGATGAACATCTATGATTTTATTTAAAAGCATGAAAAGTCATAAGTGCCCAGTTGAAGTCATTGTAGTCATGTGCATACATCCTTGTAATGTGTGAGTGTATCTGTGACATACATTCCTAAAAGTTACCTCCTTAATATTAGTAAGTACATATAACTGTTTTATAACTTGAGTTTTTTCCCCACTCCCTTAGAAAAATGCCTAAGAAGAGAGAAAATGGGACTGGATGTAGAAGGTCAATGAGATTACTAAAAGTAGATCCTTCAGGAGTGTCATTACCAGCAACCCCAACCCAGCCGACATTAATAGCAGATGAAAATGTAAGAAAGTGCAAAAACAATATGTTACTCAATAAAATAGTGAAAAATTTGAAGTGTTTGAAACTAGATTAAAAAGTCATTAACTTATGTTCAATTTTTACTTAATTTAAAAAATGTTTATTTATTTTGAGAGGGAGAGAGAGAGTGTGAGTGGGAGGGAGGCAGAGAGAGAGAATCCCAAGCCGACTTTCACTGTCAGAGCTGTCTGTGCAGAGCCTGATGTGGGGCTGGATCTCATGAACCGTGAGATCATGACCTGAGCCTAAATCAAGAGTCAGATACTTAACCAACCAGGCACCCCCGTACTTCATTAATTTACTACTGCTGTTTATAGTTTAATGATTAAGATTTCAAAGTCATAAAAACTAGTTTGGATTCTATATTTCTGCAAGCTTACCTGCAGTGGAATTGTGGATAAATTACTTAACCTTTCTGAGCCCATTTCCCCATATTTAAAGTGGTAATAGTATAGAAACTTCAAAGGGGTGTTGAGGGGGTTAAGTGAAATAGTATCTGTAAAATTTCTTCTGTTGTGTTAAGGGCTTAGTAAGTAATCAATAAATGGTAGTATTAATGTTATTAATAATAAATAATATGTTATAATAGTGATAGCCCTTTGCTGTGGTATAACTTTGTACTTTTAGTGAGTAGAAGGAGTTTTATTTACGAAGTTTATTGTCTAAATCAGATTATAATTATGTTTTTTATTCAAGAACACCTATGGTTTTTAATACTTTATATCTAAGTGCTTAATTCTAAATTGGAAGATAGCACTAATTAGACTGGTGCTTTGGGAGCTAATTGCAAATTAAGGTACTTGGGAAGAGTAGCTTTCCAATTTTCCTGAAGTTTCACTCATGATAAATGTATTTACATTGAACTCATTCCACACAGCTAAAGCAGAACTTTTGTGAAATGATACTTAAACTTGCTGCATGTGATGTATATTTTGTATTTTTGACTCTATTCTTTTGTCATTCATGAAAACATTGTTTGTTTTAACATATTGAAATGATTTCACCATCCATGGGTTACAACCTAGGATTTAAAAAAACACTGGCAGGGGCGCCTGGGTGGCTCAGTTGGTTAAGCATCCGACTTCGGCTCAGGTCATGATCTCACGGTCCGTGGGTTCGAGCCCCGCGTCGGGCTCTGTGCTGACAGCTCAGAGCCTGGAGCCTGTTCCAGATTCTGTGTCTCCCTCTTTCTCTGACCCTCCCCTGTTCATGCTCTCTCTCTGTCTCAAAAATAAATAAATGTTAAAAAAAAAATTAAAAAAAATAAATAAATAAAAATAAAAAAATAAAAAAACACTGGCAGGGTGCCTGGGTGGCTCTGTTGGTTGAGGGTCCAACTCTTGGTTTCAGTTCAGGTCATGATCTCATGGTTTGTAGGATTGAGCCCTGAATTGGGCTCTGCACTGACAGCGCAGTGCCTGCTTGGGATTCTCTCTCTCTCTCTCTCTCTCTCTCTCTCTCTGGACCTCCCCGCTCACGGGCACGCTTGAGTGTGCACGTTCTTTCTCTCTCTCTTTCAAAAATAAATAAATAAACTTAAAAAAACCCACTGGCATAGAATAATAACTGAGTAACAAATTGAACTGTTCTGAACCAATTCCTGTCAACTCCTCTTTTGGCAGTGTAACTTTGGACAAGGTAGCTTCTCTAAGTTTCATTATAATTTCTTTAAAATGTGGTATCTCATTCACTAGATTATTGTGAGTATTAAATGGGATAATATATATTATTAGCTTACAGGATACCTGGCAATCATTCATTGAACATTATTTTTGGATACTGTTGATGTGTCACCTATGTTGTTGGTATCAAAAGTAAAGTAGTGAAAAACATTCCAGGGCAGAGCAAGAGTCAATCGGCCTTTTTATTTCTCATTTTATTCTTGATTTTCTTATTTTTTAAAACAGCCTTTGTTACCTCCTGGGCCTTTAGAAATGACTCCTGAAAATCGAGATGATGACAACGACCTGTTTAAAGGATTCCTACAGACTTGGGCAGAAGTGAGCAAGGTATCACTTGGGAGAGCTTATAGCTTTGAGAATTATCTGTTAAGGAAATTTCAGTATATATATTAACTTAGTACTTTGGTCTCTTTCATTGTTGCAGACAAGTATTAAGAATACTGAGAAGGAGTTATCTAGCATTAAAAAGTGAGTTGAAATGCCTTGTCTTTGTTTTATATTTTCTGAAATCTTTAAGTTAGACTATATACCATTACAGGAGGTTTTGAAAATGAGGTGGAAAAAATACCCATAATATTTCCACCTAACAACTGTTGTTTTTGTATGTTTCCTTTTAGGTATTGCCATATGTAATACCATTATGATATAAGCTTCATGAGTGCAGGGATTTTGTTTCAGTAACCAAAATGGTGCCTGGCACTTAATATGTATTCACTCATTGTTTAATAAATGAATGAATACACATACATTTTTAGTTTATTATGTTCTAATGTATATACACGTTTATATTCTGCTTTTTCTTTAACATAGTTACATTTATTAAAGTCTTTAAATTTATTGATTAATTGCATATTATTTAGTAGGTGGCATTTACTTAACCTCTTCTTCCTCTCCTGATATTTAGAATTCTTTTTTTTTTCTTTTTATTTAAAATTTATTTAATAAATATAGAGATAGACGGAGAGAGACAATCCCAACCAGGCTCTGCACTGTCAGTGCAGAGCCTGATGTAGGGCTCAGTCTCATAAATAGTGAGATCATGACCTGAGCCGAAATCAAGAATTGGATGCTTAACCGACTGAGCCACCCAGGTGCCCCTGGAATTATTTTCAATTTAGTTTTGTGTGTTTAGTTGTGTATTTAGTTATATATGTGCTTGTGTTTAAATGTGATAGTGTGTTAGTTCTTTAGGATAGATTCCAGAAGTGAGATTACTGAGTCAAATATTATGGACATACATTGCTGAATTGTTTTCTGAAATCTTTTTTTTTTTTTCTGAAAATTTTATATGAATTTACTCTGCCACTAGCACTATTAACGAATGTATATGTTTGACTAGCCTGCTACCTTTTATAAGTGAAGAATAGTATCCCATTTTTTAATTTGATTTCCTTGGTTACTAGGAGATTAACTATTTATTTACTGTGTCTTTTTTCTTTTCTTTTTTTTTGAGTTATGTTTTAGTTATTTTCACTATTGATTGGCTTTACTTCTAAAATTTAATTGTTTTCTCAGCTATAAAGCCAATTTAAATGGCATGGTCATTAATGAAGATACTGTTCATAAAGTTACCAAAGGCCCAATACTCTCTGTGGCTCTCCACCCATCAGAAATTAGAACTTTGGTGGCAGCTGGGGCCAAATCTGGGCAAGTTGGACTTTGGGATTTGGTAAGTTATTATTAATTTTTTGAAGACAATAAAGTTTGACTGAAACAAATAGTCTACAGGAGAATAGCCTAGAGCCATGTGTTTGTAGATGTTACTTGAGATTTATAGTTTTGTGCTTTGTGATTCCAGACATTAGAGATCTGGGGAAATTTTAGTTGGCTTTCTAGAACTTTAAAATTTTTAGTTTGAATATCACTAGTTACCAGGACATAAATTAACTGCCAGGAAACTCTGTCACGACTTTAGTTTTTTTTTTTTTTAACGTTTTTTTATTTATTTTTGAGACAGAGAGAGACAGAGCATGAACGGGGGAGGGGCAGAGAGAGAGGGAGACACAGAATCGGAAGCAGGCTCCAGGCTCTGAGCCACCAGCCCACAGCCCGACGCGGGGCTCGAACTCACAGACCGCGAGATCGTGACCTGAGCCGAAGTCGGACGCTTAACCGACTGAGCCACCCAGGCGCCCCAACGACTTTAAATGTATATATGAAAAAATCATACAAAGTTCTTAGTTTACTACTTATGTTTAAAATACAGTTTCCAAATGGGAAAAAGTATCTTTTCAGGGATATGCTTAGGATGATCCCATTCATTTTTTTATGAGTCACAGATACTGAATTCCACTCATTGTACGTATAATTCTGCATGGATTGCTTTTGATAGTTACAAAATTGAGAAAAGCCAAGTTAACGTTCTCTGAATTTATTTTTTAATTGGGAAAGTAGAACAAAGACCTGTTTCTTAACAGATTTTGTGAGAAGAAGAGAGAAATAAAAACCAAGTTCTCTCTTGTTTTGGGAGAAAAGGTACTTCCTTATTTTGATAAGGTGTGAATGAGGGTAGGAGGCAAAAGTATCTGGTAAATGAAATAGAAGAGAAGTGGGAAGAGGACTAAGAATAGTATAAGGTTGTACAAGCTAAGAGATGAGTTTTAAGGATTGGAGTTTGACAGGGCTTCTTGTAGAGAAGTTAAAAAGAATGAAAGCAGAGAAAAGGCCATTGGTTTTGAAAATGGGGTACCATTAGTGAGTTGAGAGAGTAGCTTCAACAAAGAGGTAAGGAACACAGACTTTGAGAGAATAAAAAATAATGGGGTAGTGGAAGAAATGAAAACAGTGGATAAATACCATTGGTAGAAGAACTTTGAAAAGGAAAAATAGAGAATTAGTATAGTCAAGTGAAGATCTTTTCAGGGTAGATCAATCTGTACAGAGTTGAAGATATGTAGAAAAGTCCCTTTGTCATGTCTTTCCTGGTGACTTCAAAATCTGTATTACTATGTCTCTATAGTCCGGTATCCTTTTTTTTTTTTTTTTTTTAAATGTTTATTTTTGAGAGAGAGAGAGAGCGAGGGAGGGGCAGAGAGAGAGAGGGAGACACAGAATCTGAAGCAGGCTCCAGGCTCTGGTCTATCAGCACAGAGCCCATCACAGGGCTTGAACCTACAAGCCGTGAGATCATGACCTGAGCTGAAGTCAGACACTTAACCGACCGAGCCACACAGGTACCCCATATAGTCTGGTATCCTTAACAACTTTCTAAATTTCCCAGATCTTTGGCTGTGTCACATTAACAGCTTGAGCAAGTCTAAAACCTAGTACTTTTGCTGCCCTGTGCTCATGTCCCAACTCTCTAATTTTTTAAAAAAATTAACTTTATCAAAGTATAATTTAGATATTACAAAATTCACATATTTCAAAGTACAACTTAATGATTTAAAAAAATTGTTTTAATAGATATTTTTTAGAGAGTGAGAGACAGGGCACAAGCAGGGGAAGAGCAGAGAGAGAGGGAGATACAGAATCCGAAGCAGGCTCCAGGCTCTGAGCTGTCAGCACAGAGCCTGCTGTAGGGTTTGAACCCACGAACTGTGAGATCATGACCAGAGCCGAAGTCATGCTTAACCAATGGAGCCACCCAGGTGCCCCTAACCCAGTGATTTTTAATAGGTTTAGTGAGTTGTGTAACTTCACCCTCAAGCTTTAAAACATTTTTGTCATTCCTAGAAGATTCCTATTGGCTAATTACATTTAATCTCCCAGCTAATTACCCTTATACCCAGGGACATCTTCTTAAATTTGACCTTTTTGGACATGTCATATAAATAGAATCATACAATATGTGGTCTTTTATGTTGATTTCTTTCTCTTAGCATAATGTTTTCAAGGTTCATTTATGTTTTAGTATGTATCAGTATTTCATTCTTTTTTAATTGTTGGACAATACTCCATTGTTTGCTATACCACATTTTGTTGATTCATTTTATCACTTGATAGACATTTGGGTTGTTTCCACTTTTTGGCTATTCTGAATAATGCTAGTATAAACATTTGTGTACACATTTTTGTTTGGAAATGTGTTTTAATTTCTCTTGGGTAGATATCCAGGGACAGAGTTCTGGGTCATATGGCAACTAGTTAACATTTTGAGGAACTACCAAACTTCTTTCCAAACGATTGTATCATTTTATATTCCCACCAGCAATATGAGGGTTCCAATTTCCCCCCATGCTCAGCAATGTTTATTATTTTATGTCATTTTGATTATAGCCTTTCTGGTGGGTGTGAAGTGGTATCTCATTGTGGTTTTGATGCATATGACTAATGACTAATGTTGAGCCTCTTTTCATGCCATTTGGATATCTTTGATAAAATGGCTATTCAGATCTTTTATCAATTAAAATTTTTTTTTAATGTTTATTTTTGAGAGAGAGACAGAGACAGAGTGTGAGCGGGGGAGAGGTGCAGAGAGAGAGAGAGAGAGAGAGAGAGAGAGAGAATCCAAAGCGAGCTCCAGGCTCTGAGCTGTCAGCACAAAGCCTGACTTGGGGCTTGAATCCACGACCTGAGCTGAAGTCGGACACTCAACTGACTGAGCCACCCAGGTGTCCCTTTTATTAATGTTTTATTAGGTTGTTTGTCTTACTGAATTATGAGTTTGTAAATTCTAGATACAAATTCTTTATCAGATGTGTTTTGCAAATATTTCTGGTAGTTTTTGGCTTTTCTTCATTTCCTTTATGCTGTCTTTTGAAGTGCAAAAGATGATATCCAGTTTATGAAAAATTTTAAATGGATTGTGCTTTTGGTGTCATATTTAAGAATTCTTTCTCTAGCTTCAAGCCTTAAAGAGTTTTTCCTGTTTTTTTCTAAAAATTTTATAGTATGTGCTTTCACATTTAGTTTGGTGATTCATCTTGAGTTCTTTTTTTTTTTAATATGAAATTTGTTGTCAAATTGGTTTCCATACAACACCCAGTGCTCATCCCAACAGGTGCCCTCCTCAATGCCCATGACCCACTGTCCCCTCCCTCCCACCCCCCATCAACCCTCAGTTTGTTCTCACTTTTTAAGAGTCTCTCATGGTTTTCCTCCTTCCCTCTCTGTAACTCTTTTTTTCCCCTTCCCCTCCCCCATGGTCTTCTGTTAAGTTTCTCAGGATCCACATAAGAGTGAAAACATATGGTATCTGTCTTTGTCTGTATGACTTATTTCACTTAGCATCACACTCTCCAGTTCCATCCACGTTGCTACAAAAGGCCATATTTCATTCTTTCTCATTGCCAAGTAGTATTCCATTGTATATATAAACCACAACTTCTTTATCCATTCATTAGTTGATGGACATTTAGGCTCTTTCTGTAATTTGGCTACTGTTGAAAGTGCTGCTGTAAAAATTGGGGTACAAGTGCTCCTGTGCATCAGCACTCCTATATCCCTTGGGTAAATTCCTAGCAGTGCTTATTGCTGGGTCATAGGGTAGATCTATTTTTAATTTTTTGAGGAACCTCCACACTGTTTTCCAGAGTGGTTGCACCAGTTTGCATTCCCAACAGTGCAAAAGGGTTCCCGTTTCTCCACATTCTCTCTAGCATCTCTAGTCTCCTGATTTGCTTATTTTAGCCACTCTGACTGGTGTGAGATGATATTTGAGTTATTTTTTATATATGGTGTGAAGTAAGGGCCCAAGTTTACTTTTTTGTATATGAATATCCAGTTGTCATTTATTGAAAAGACTATCCTTTCCCCATTGAATTGCCTTGACACCCCCTGTTTTTCCTCTTAACTTTCTTTCAGATTCCTAGTTGCATCTAGAATCAAAAGTTGTTACCGTTTATTCAGTTACCCATTCACCCATTTATTCATTGTTTCCACATTTATTATTTTGTGCTGAGTAATATTCTAATGATTCCCCAGATATTAGATATTTGTGAGCAAAAATTGTCTCTGCCCTCTTACAGTTTAGAATTTAGTGGCAAATGCAGCATTAATGAAATAATGGCCAAATATGTAATTACATACTTGATAAGTGGAATGAATTATATAGTGTGTTTAATGGACTGAAGGAAAGTAGTGTTAATGACAGGGGGCTGGCCTAATTTGGAGGATCAGGGAAAGAAACCTTCCCTGAGGAACTGAGAATTGAGATGAGATTTGAAAGCTAAGTAGCAATAGACCAAGTAAAGAAAAGGGAAAGAATATTTCAGACAAGGGAACAGCATGTCAAGGACCTGCAGCAGGAGGAGGCCTATCTGATACTTTTAAAGACCTGAAAAATTGCTTGTGTAGCTGGAGCATAGACAGCAAAGGAATAGACACAAGGGATGAGTGGAATAGGATGAAGCTGTGGAGGTGGGTAGAGACCAGATCTATATATCTATATCTATATATCTATATCTATATCTATATCTATATCTATATCTATATCTATATCTATCTATATCTTTGAATGAGATTTTTTTTAAGTTTATTTACTTGTTTTGAGAGAGAGAGAATCCCAGTCAGGCTCTACACTGTCAGCACAGAGCCTCAGACAGGGCTTGATCCTATGAACTCATGAACCATGAGATCATGACCTGAGCCAAATTTAAGAGTCGGATGCTTAACTGACTGATCCACCCAGGCACCCCAAGAATTTTGGTTTTTATCCTAAAAGCAATAGGAAGCCATTGAAGAGTTTTAAGCTGGGTCCTCACTCGTTCCTTGTGTCTAATAAAGTCCTTTAATGCTTTTGCCCCTTTCCATCCTTACTGCCATTATGTTGGGCCAGGGCCCCATGTCCTCTTTTAGAATTACCATACTGGTCTGAATTGGTATTTGTACTTCCAATTTTCCTATTCCAATTCAGTGTACACAGATAGTCATTTCTAGGCTCAAAACAAACTGGTCCTGTATTCAATTAGGTTTAAAGTAGTTAGAAGCACTCTTTTTGTTTAATATTTTATTTTTAAGTAATCTCCATACTCAGCATGGGGCTCGAAGTCACAACCCTGAGACTAAGAGTTGTGTGCTCCATTGACTGATCCAGTCAGGCACCCCTAAAAGCACTTTTAACCTGGTATATTCAGATTAAAATGGGCAATTGGAATTTCCCAAAGAATGAGAAAAAGCAGTCAAGTCAGTTTAAAAAAAATCTTACAGCAATAAGGAAGAAGTATAACTTATGCTGTGCACTTCAAAAACTAGCCACCAAGGACAAATCCTGTAGCTCAGCTGGGGGTGGGGCACAGCATGATTTAGCTTCTACCTTGCCTTAACAGCCAAAATCCATATTGGTAACTGACCAAACCCTGATGATTTTCACCTATGTTGTCAAAACTAGAGAGAACACATTGAGTGGGCATTTAGAGTTTTCCTCCTTTGAGTGAGAAATAGGGACATGGCTGTTGAGGGGAAAGGGGAGAAAACAGGGGAAGTTTGTTAATAGTAGGACTAATTCTCTATGAAGGAAATTTTCTTGGTCTGTGGGAGTAGTATAAGCTACTACTAAATCTGCCAGGTAGGTGGTATAAATCCTTATAAATGTTAAAAAAATTGTTTTTAAGTATTTATTTGAGAGAGAGAGGGAGAGAGAGAGAGAGGGGCAGACAGGGAGGGAGAGAGAAAGAATCCAAAGCAGGCTCTGCACTGCCGGCATAGAGCCTGATGCAGGGCTCAAACTCATGAACTATGAGATCATGACCTGAGCTAAAACTAACAGTCAGATGCTTAACCGACTGAGCCACCCAGGCACCCCCTTTATTAATACTTATTTATTCATTTTTTAGAGGGAGAGATAGACAGTAGGGGAAGGGCAGAGAGAAGGAGGCAGAGAATCCCAAGCAGGCTCTGCAGCTGTCCATGCAGAGCCTGACATGGGGCTTCAAATCCATGAACTGGGAGATGATGACCTGAGCTGAAACCAAGAGTTGGATGCTTAACTGACTGAGCCACCCAGGAGCCCCTAAATCATATATAGAATAATGGACAAAAGTCTATTACAGTCTAGGAATTCCAACAAATATTGCATATTCTTTCAGCTGAAACCAACTATCCACCTCTGTCTTCTTCTTGGCTACAGAAAAGCCCGTCTTTTTCTGAGGAAAAAATGAACTGATCAGATACTGGGAGAAAGAGTCAATATGTTATATCAGAGCATTTAACATGGACAGAGCAATTCAAGCATGATGAAAATGAAAAGAAATGATATGACAACTAGACAAACACTACTGCAAAAACAACAAAAGAATCTAGCATGCAAAGACAGGTCTAGAAGAAAAACATAACTCAATGCAAGAAAGAAAATTCTCTTCAGTTTCTTTAAATTGTGGAACTGTACTGTTTCGTATAGTAGCCACAGGTCCTAAGAGACTATTTACATTTAAATCAATTAAAATAGAAAATTCAGTTCTTCAGTTACACTAGGCTTGTTTCAAGTGCCTAATAGCCATACATGGCTAGTGGATACTATGTTGATAGTGCCTACATATAACATTTTTGTTATCTTAGAAAGCTCTTTTTGGACAGTGCTGCTATGGAGCAAGTTAATAACAATATTATTTGGTAAAATAATACTTAAAGATAAGATGATAAAACAGCAGAATGAGATGGAAAAGGATATTGCAGAACTAAGGAAACAAACTGAAGATCAGTGAAACTAATAAATTAGACAAAAGCAAGGAACAGAATAGACATCATTGAAAATTGTAGACATTAAAGACTTGAGGTAATCATAAACACAGACAAGCCAGTGGTAAGGGAAGACCATCAAAGATGACCCAACAGTGAAACAGCAAATATATTCAAAGAGAATTCTTCTTTTTAAAATTTTTTTAAATGTTTATTATTTTTGAGAGGGACAGAGACAGAAAGTGAGTGGGTTGGGGCAGAGAGAGAGGGAGGCACAGAATCTGAAGCAGGCTCCAGGCTCTGAGCTGTCACCACAGAGCCCCATGCAGGGCTCGAACTCACAAGCTGTGAGATCGTGACCCGAGTGGAAGTCGGATGCTGAACCGACTGAGCCACCCAGGCGCCCCCAAAAGAGAATTCTTCTGAAAAGAGAATTGAGTTGGCAGATTGAATGTTATACCATGTTTTAGGAAAACTTGGAACATAGAGGGTAAAGAATTCTTTAGGCAGAAAAATTATATTCAAGGGGAGAAGTCTAGCTTTTCTGTTTTCTACAGCAACATTTCATGTAATGTCTACAAGGTTCTGAGGGAAGGAAGTGTGGCCTGGAATACTTAGCAGCCCAAGATAATTGTTCTAGTTAAAGGCAGCTGGTAGGTATTCTCACATGTGAAAAAACTCAAGAAATTCAAGACCTGGGAGTTCATCTGGAAAAAAAACCACTTCACAGTAAGTCTTAGCCAATTAAGAGTAAATCAGGATTAAAAAATCAGGAACAGAGAAGTTTCACAAAAGAATTGGTGATGAGCATTGAATCCATTTAAATGTAGAACTAATCTTAAACAGCTATACAAATTATGTTTATAGAAGTGGATATAAGTGTTATCAACCTGGACAAAATAAAAATAATAGTATATAATATAGACATGGAGACAGGGGAGATTGGAGAAGGGATGAAAATAATGCTCTCAATCAATAGAAAATATCTAAAATTGGGACATAGTTGAAAAAATAAGAAAGCATAATGACTGCTCCTGCTTCATGTTTTATACTCCCCCACCTCTTAAAAAAAAAAAAAAAAGGGCTAGAGAGCGGGAAAGAGAGAATCTCAAGTGGGCTCCACACCCAGCATGGAGACCCACATGGGGCTTAATCTCATGACTTGAGTCAAAATCAAAGAGCTGGATGCCTGGGGTGCCTGGGTGGCACAGTTGGTTAAATGTCTGACTCTTGATCTCAGCCCAGGTCATGATCTCACTGTTGGTGAGTTCAAGCCCTGCATTGGGCTCTGCGCTGATGCTCTGGAGGCTGCTTGGGATTCTGTCTCTCCTCTCTGCCCCTCCCCCACTTGTGATCTCTCTAAATAAATATTTAAAAAAAAAAGACGCTTAACTGACTGAGCCACCCAAACGCCTCTACTTTGTCCTTTTTAGGAAATAGCACCTGTAAAGAAATACATTTGACCCTTAACACAATTTGAACTGTGTGGGTCCACTTATACATGGATTTTTTTTCAGCAAATATATTGAAATTTTTTTGGAGATTTGCGATAACTTGAAAAAACTTTCAGATGAACCACATAGCTTAGAAATATTGAAAAGATAAAGGTATGTCATGAATGTATAACATATATGTAGACACTAGTCTATTTTATCACTTACTACCATAAAATATACACAAATCTATTATAAGTTAAAATTTATTAAAACTTCAACACTTACAGACCATATGTGGTGCCATTCACAGTCGAGAGAAATGTAAACAAACATAAAGATGTGGTATTAAGTAGTAACTGCGGAAAATTAACTGCTGTACTACTGTACTACTCGAATAATGATTTCCTAGCTATCCTATTGCTATTGTGGTGAGCTTAATTATAGCAAGTATCTAGTTAAAATGCTAATCATCTCCATGTGAACATTTTATCTTTAGTAAATTGTGTATCATAGTAAAAAGTGATCTCTTGGGGTTCTTGCATATTTTTCACTGTGTTTAGTGCAATACTGTACACCTTGAAAAACATCATAGGACTCCTACAAAGCACCACTAGTGATTCTGGAAAGTGCTCCCAAGAAGTGGGGAATATTCAGGAGAGTACAGGAAAAAGTTGAATTGCTTGATAAATACTATAAATTGAGGTCTGCAGCTGCAGTTGCCTGGCATTTCAAGATAAATGGATCTAGCATAAGGACTGTTGTAAAAAAAAAAAAAAAGAAAAAAAATTGTAAAGCTGTTACTGCATCTATTCCAGCAAGTGTGAAAACCTTGTACTTTTTGCAAAATACCTTTTTATCTGAAGATGCAGCTTTTATGTGGGTGTAGGATTGCTCTAAGAAATGCATACCTGTAGACTGATATGACTCGAGGAAAATTGAAGTCATCATATGACAAAGTAAATGGAAGGTGAAAGATAGAAAGCTGGAGAATTTAATGCCAGCAAAGGATGGTTTGATAATTTTAGAAAGAAGTTTGGCTTTAAAAACGTTAGAATAACAGGAGAAGTAGCTTCCGCTGATCCAAGACTGAAGACAAGTTCCCAGACACCATTAAGAAAAATGCTGAGAAAGAATATCTGCTTGAACTGGTTTCTAATGCAGAGGAAAGTGCATTCTGGAAAAAAAAAAAAAAGCCACAAAGGACATTTATTAGTAAGAAAGAGAAATGAGCACCAGATTTAAGGCACAAAGGAATAGGCTAACTCTACTGTGCAAATACATTGTGATCAGGACTGCCATTCTCTATAAAGCTGCTAATCCTCACCCTCAAAGGGAAAAGATAAATACCAGCAGCCAGTTTTTTGGCTGTACAACAGGAGGTCGTGGAAACAAGAGCCCATTTCTGGATCACCGATGCTTTCTCCCTGAGGTCAGGAAGTACCTTGCCAGTAAGGTACTGCCTTTTAAAGTTCTTTCGATGTTGGGCAATGTCCCTGGCTACCCAGAACCCAAGGCATCAAAATGTTGCCCCCAAACACTGTCTCTAATTCAGCCTCTAGATCAGGGGGTCATTAAGGACTTTGAAGGCTCATTACACATGGTACTCTATAGAAAAGATTGTCCACACCACCAAGAGAACCCCAGCAGAAAAAACATCTGAAAATCAAGAATGAGAACACCATTGAAGATGCCACTATTGTGACAGAAAAAGCCATGAAAACAGTCAAGCCTGAAAGAATAAATTTCTGCTGGAGAAAACTGTCCAGATGTTGTACATGACTTCACAGGATTTATGACAGAGACAGTCAAGGAAATGATGACAGATTGTGGTTATGGCAAAAATGGTTAGTGTGAAAGGTTTCAGGATGTGGATCTTGGAGGAATTCAACAGCTAATAGATGCCCCCCGAGAGGAATTAATAGAAGAGTGCTTGATGGAGAGGAATGCTTCTGAACCAGTCCCAGATGATTGAAGCAGTGCTAGAAAATAAATTGACATTAGACAATCTGGCAGAAGCATTCTAATTGTTCAAGACTGCTTTTGACTTCTTTTATGATGTGGACCCTTCTATGGTACGGGCACTGTAACTAAAGCAAATGTTGGAAGAAATATTGGTACAATATAGAAACCTTTTTAGAGAAATGAAAAAACAAGCCAGACAGAAGTTATGATATATTCCATAAAGTTACACTCAGTGTGTTGCCTCTCCTGCCTCCCCTTCTACCTCTACTACCTCGTCCACCCCTTCTGTTGCTATTACCCCTGAGCCCCTCCTCTTCCTCCTTAGCCTATTTAACGTGAAGATGATGAGATGAAGACCTTTATGATGGTCCACTTCCACTTAGTAAATAATTATTCTGCTGTACAATTAATAAACTTATCTGTTGTATACATACATGTCTCTCTGTGTGAAAATCTTTGACCTGTACAGCAAGAAATATATGAGCATTTTTGTGTCTTTATCATCATCATTGCCTAAGTAGTCATTGTGTAGAACATCATGTGCAAGACTTGTATGGAAGTTGATAGCCTATCCTTACATAGGCATAAGGTGAGTACTATTTAATATAAAATTAATAATTTGTTAGCTTCTTTATAATTTTGCTTTCAAAGAGTTACATTACCATACAGTATACCTTTTTCTCTTGTAAATTGGAGCAACTGCATATCAGCTTATTAAAACAGGTAAGTGATATTTTTAAAAAAATTTAACTATTTCCAATATTGCATTGTGAATATGACTGTAATACTGGATCTCATAAAAATTTTATAGGGATTAATCCATTAGTGTATAGGCTAGGCTACTGTGAAGCAACTGTATTGATTACACTAGGCTACCATAAAGCAACCATATTGCCACTTCATTATCAATGCATGAATTGTTGTACCTGTACGTAAATATGAATTTCATTTTCATATTATGTTTTTATTTTTGATGTCATGTTAGTAATATGTATATAATATCTATAGTGTTTTGTATCATATAAGACAATATTGACAGGTACTGACAGATGATTTATTTTATAAACAGATGACATAAACTTGTGGGATTGAAAAAAAGTGTAGTACTATGAATGTATTTTCTTTTTCTTATGATTTTATTAACATTTCTTTTCTCTAGCTTACTGTATTGTAAAAGTACAGCATATAATATGCATAACCTATAAAATATGTTAGTTCACTGTGTTATTATTGAGGATCTTGGTCAATAGTAGGCTATTAGTAGTTAAGTTTTTGGGTAGTCAAATGTTATACATGGGATTTTCAACTGCATGGTGGGTTGGTGCTCTTAACCTCTTGTTCAAGGATCAGCTGTGCTTGAAGTTCAAAAACTACTTCAGCCTGATTTTCTTTTATTACTTTGAAGTATAGTTTAATTTAATACTATGAAAAATGGCATATATAGCATGGTCTTATTTTTTTCTAAATTTCTTTGTCATTCTATTTGTCTAAGTACATACAGAGATATCTATAATGATAGCTTAGTATTTTAATGATCATTTTAGTTAATTCTGGATTTGCAGTAATTTTTTAAAAAATTTTTTTTAATGTTTTTTATTTATTTTTGAGACAGAGAGAGACAGAGCATGAACAGGGGAGGGGCAGAGAGAGAGGGAGACACAGAATCCGAAGCAGGCTCCAGGCTCTGAGCTGTCAGCACAGAGCCTGACGCGGGGCTCGAACTCACGAACTGTGAGATCATGACCTGAGCCAAAGTCGGAAGCTTAACCGACTGAGCCACCCAGCTGCCCCGGATTTGCAGTAATTTTTAATAGTTACTGTCTTTCTACATTTCTGTATTGTTATTTATAACAATGGAGAGTTTTGTTCTAAAAATAAACACTATAAACAAATATGTGAGGATATTAACAGTGGTTAACTCTAGATAGGAGGAGGAGTGTATGTGATTATAATTTTTTCCCTCCCTTTCCTTTTAAAAAATTCTGTTTAAGTTTAAAATAAAAAAAGAAGAAAACAAAAATGCCTGAATATTTCAGAGCAAATTAAGCCAAATTTGGAGAGGACAGTTGGTCTGGTTCGTACTATGACATATGGCATAGTAACATAATTTATCCAGATCTGAGAAGTGATGATTTAGTAGTTGGTAATCCACCTGTGAAAAGGATAATCCCTAGAAGTAGTAATAATACTACTTTTTTTTTTTTTTTTTTTTTTTTTTTTTTTAGAGAGAGAGTGCAAGCAGGGAGGGGCAGAGGGAGAGAGAGAGAGACAGAGACAGAGAGAATCTTAAGCAGGCTCCACACTTAGCACAGGGTTCCACGTGGTGCTCGATCCCATGACCCTGGGATCATGACCTGAGCCGAAATCAAGAGTCAGATGTTCAACTGATGGAGCTACCCAGGAGCCCCAGTAGTAATAATATTAATGTGGAATTGAAATACATGCATTTTCATGGTGTATTTAGGGGATAACGTATTTTTAAAATTATCACTTTGTGCCAGGACCAAATAACCTTATGAAAATTGTGCTGAGAATGATATATAGAAGCATACTGAAGAGATAAAGTAGTAATGGTAGTTATACTGTTTTTAGTAGAAGGGAATTATGCTGAATGTGAAATAAAGAGTAGATTTCTCATTTCTTGAGATTTCATGAACTAAAGTCATAATAAACTATAATTCTTTTCCCTTCTGCATTATGAAAAAGTAGTTTGCAAAAGCTGGAAATGGTTAAAATAAATGTGACAATATCATTGGATTAAAAATTAGAAAAAAGTAATTTAGTGATAATATGACATTGTTAGTTCTGACTTTCTGAATGGGAGGGTGGGTATAATTATAGACTAAGAAGTAATACAAACATAAATAGTTTAATGACAGAAAGTGTTGCTACTTTTCACTAGTTTTTGTCTATCTCCCTGCCCTCAACTCTCTTCCAGACTCACCAATCTGAAGAAGATGGAATTTATGTTTTTCAACCCCACAGTCAGCCAGTTAGCTGTCTTTACTTCTCACCTGCCAATCCGGCTCACATACTCTCACTGAGCTATGATGGCACATTACGCTGTGGGGATTTTTCAAGGGCTATTTTTGAAGAGGTAAATGTTAATGTGTTTACATGTTGGCTTGAGATAATATTCTGGATTATTTATGAAATGACACATGAATGATTATTATACCAATCAGAATGGGTGAAGTGGTACAGAGTAGGAATTTTAGAACTGCACTGCTTAAGTTTGAAACCCAGACCATCTGTTACTACTTGTATGACCTTGGAAGTTTTTACCTAATAGGGTTGTCATGAGGGTTAAATGATTTAATTTAGATAAAGTGGTTAGATGATCCAGCCAGGCACGTAAGTATTTGCTCTTAATTATTTTTTAATCTTTGCAAAAATATTTTATTTTGTATTACTGTTTTTTGATTAAAGTATAGTTGACACACAATATTACATTAGTTTTAGGTGTATAACAGTGATTCAACAACTGTATACATTATGCTATGCTCACCACAAGTATAGATACCATCTGTCAGCCTGCACAGCTATTACAATACAATTGACTATATTCTCTATGCTGTACATTTTATCCATTTTTATTCCCATATTCATTACATTACTAGAAGCCTGTATCTGCCATTCCTCTTCATTTATTTTGCCTTTCTCTCATCCCCACCCCACCCCTCTGACAACCACCAGTTTGTTCTCTGGGTCTGTTTCTGGTTTTTTGTTGTTGTTGTTCATTTGTTTTTTAGATGCTGTATAACTTAAATCATACACTTTCTTTGTCTGACTTACTTCACTTAGCATAATATCCTCTAGGTCCATCTATGTTGTCACAAATGGCAAGATCTCATTCTTTTTTTATGGCTAAGTAATATTCCATTTGTGTGTGTGTGTGTGTGTGTGTGTGTATGTATGGATATACACACACTCACCACATCTTTGTTCATTTATCAATGGACATTTAGGTTGCTTACATATCTTCACTTTTATAAATAATGCTGTAATGAACATAAGGGTACGTAAATCTTTTCAAATTAGTGGTAATTTTTTTTAATGTTTATTTATTTATTTAGAGACAGAGCATCCTGTGTGTGAGCTGGGGAAGGGCAGAGAGAGAAGGAGAGAGAGAATCCCAAGCAGGCTCTGTGCTGGCAGCGCAGAGCCTGCTGCAGGGCTTGATTTCGTGAACCATAAGATCATGACCTGAGCTGAAATCAAGAGTCTGACTTAACCAGCTGAGCCACTCAGGCACCCCATTGAATTAGTGTTTTCATTTTCTTTGGGTAAATACTAGTAGGATTACTGGATCATAGGGTTTTTCTATTTTTAGTTTTTTGAGGAAACTGCATACTGTTTAGTACAATGGCTGTATAATTTATTCCGACCAACAGTGCACAAGGGTTCCTTTTTCTCCACATCCTTGTCAATACTTGTTATTTCTTGTATTTTTGATAGTAGTCATTCTAACAGGTATAAGGTGATATCTCATTGTGGTTTTGATTTGCATTTCCCTGATAATTAGTGATGTTGAGCATCTTTTCATGGGTCTGTTGGCTATCTCCATGTCTTTGGAAAAGTATCTGTTCATGTCCTCTGCCCATTTTTAATTGGATTACTTGGGGAAGTTTTGGGGTTGTTATATAATTTGGATACTAACACTTTATCAGGTATACTGTTTGCAAATATCTTTTCCAATCATTAGGTTGCCTTTTCATTTTTTTGATGATTTCCTTTGCTGTACAAAAGCTTTTTATTTTGATGTAGTCCTAATATTTTTTATTTTGTTTCCCCCACTGTAAGAGACATATGTAGAAAAATGTTTCTGAGTCTCATGCCAAAGAGATTACTTCCTTGTGTTTTCTTGTAGTTGTATGGTTTCAGATCTCCCATTTAAGTCTTTAATCCATTTTGAGTTTATTACTTTTTAATTAATTAATTTTTAAAGTAAGCTCTACAGCCAATATGGGGCTTGAACTCATAACCCCAAGATCAGGCATAGTATGCTCTACCAATTGAGCCAGCCAGGCACCCCACTTAGGGTTTATTTTTGTGTATGGTGTCAGAAAGTGGTCCAGTTTCTTATTTTTCATGTAGCTGTCCAGTTTTCCCAGCACCATTTATTGAAGAGACTGTCTTCCCCCATTGTGTGTTTTTGCCTCCTTTGTCATAGACTAATTGACCATATAAGCATGGGTTTGTTTCTGGGCTCTCTATTCTGCTCGATGGATCTATTTTTGTCTCAGTCCCGTACTGTTTTGATTATTATAGCTTTGTAATATGTTTTGAAATCTGGGATTGTGATACCCCCATCTCTGTTCTTTCTCAAGATTGCTTTGCCTATTTAGGTTCTTTTATGGTTCCATACAAATTTTAGGATTATTTGTTCTAGTTGTGTGAAAAATGCTGTTGGTATGTTGATAGGGATTGCATTGAATCTGTAAATTGCTTTGGTTAGTATGTACATTTTAACACTATTGGTTCTTTCAGTCCGTGAGTATGGTGTATCTTTCCATTTGTCTGTGTCATCTTCAATATCTTTGATCATTGTTTTCTAATTTTCAGAGTACAGGTCTTTTACCTCCTTGCTTAAATTTATTCCCAAGTATTCTTTTTGGTGTAACTATAAATGGATTTGTTTTCTTTTTAAACATTTTTTTTTCAGTTTTATTTATTTGAGAGAGAGAGAGAGAGAGAGAGAGACACATTGGGGGTGGGGGAGGGGCAGAGAGACAAGGAGAGAGAGAGAGAATCCCATGCAGGCTCCACACTGTCAGTGCAGAGCCCGACACAGGGCTCGAACTTATGAACTGTGAGATCATGCCTTGAGCCAAAATCAAGGGTTGGACACTTAACTGACTAAGCCACCCAGGTGGATCAAATAGAATTATTTTCTTAATTTCTCCTTCTGCTACTTTGTTATTATTAGTTGTAATATAATGCAACAGATTTCTGTATATTAATTTTGCATTCTGTAACTTTCCTGAGTTCATTTAGTACTTCTAGTAGTTTTTGGTGGAGTATTTAGGGTTTTCTATGTATAGTATCATGTCATCTGCAAACAGTGACAGTTTTATGGTTTCCTTACCAATTTGGATGCCTTTTATTTCTTTTTGTCTGCTTGTTGTGGCTAGGACTTCCAAGTACTATGTTGAATAAAACTGATGAGAGTGGACATCTTTGTCTTGTTTCTAATCTTAGAGAAAAAACTCAATTTTTCACCATTGAGGGTGATATTAGGTGTGTGTTTGCTATATATAGGCTTTATTGTGGTGAGGTATGTTCTCTCTAAACCCACTTAGTTGAGAATTTTTATCATGAATGGATGTTGAATTTTATAAAATGCTTTTTCTGCATCTATTGAGATGATATGATTTTTTATCCTTTATTTTATTAATGTGTATCATGTTGATTGGTTTGCAGACAGTGAACCATCCTTGCATCCCCAGAATAAATCCCATTTGATTGTGGTAAATAATCCTTTTAATGTACTGTTTAATATGGTATACTACTGTTGTGCTGAGGGCTCTTTGTATCTGTGTTCATCAGGAATATCGGCCTACGGTTTTCTTTCTGTAGTGCTTTGGTTTTGCTTGCCTTGTAGAATGTATTTGGAAGCTTTCCTTCCTATTCTGTTTTAGCACAGTTTGAGGAGACTAGGTATTAACTTTTCTTTAAAAGTTTGGTGGAATTCAGGGGTGCCTGGTGGCTCAGTCAGTTAAATATCTGTCTCTTGATTTCGGCTCAGGTCATGACCTCATGGTTGGTGAGATTGAGCCCTGCGTCAGGCTTTGCACTGATAGCACATAGCCTGCTTGGGGTTCTCTCTCTCTGCCCTTCCCCAACTTGTGCATGTGCATGCATGCTCTCTCTCAAAAGAAATAAATAAACATTAAAAAAAATAAATGTTTGGTAGAATTCATCTGTAAATCCATCTGGTCCTGAACTTTTGTTTGTTGAGTTTTTTGATTACTAATTCAATTTTGTTACTAGTAATTGGTTTGTTCAGATTTTCTGTTTCTTCCTGATTCAGTTTAGGAAAATTATGTTTCTAGGAATTTAGTCATTTCTTCTAAGTCGTCTGATATTTTGGCGTATAATTTTTTGTAGTCTCTTACAATTATTTGTATTTCTGTGGTGTCTGTTGTTACTTTTTTTTTGTTTCTGGTTTTATTTATTTGAGTCCTCCCTTTTTCTCTTGATGAGTCAGGCTAAAGGTTTATCAGATTTACATATCTTTTCAAAGAACCATCTCTTGGCTTTATTGATCTTTTTTGTTTTTGTTTTCTTTTTTAAGCGTGTATTCATTTATTTCCCTTCTGGTCTTTTTTATCTTCTTCCTTTTACTAACTTTAGGCTTTGGCTTTGTGTGTCGTCTTTTTCTAGTTCCTTTAGGAATAAGGTTAGATTGTTTATTCAAGGTTTTTCTTGTTTAAGGTAGGCCTGTAGTGCTACAAATTTCCCCCCTAGAACAGCTTTTGCTGTATCCCAGAGATAATGGATTATTGTTTTTTCATTTTCATTTGTTTCCATGTGTGTTTTACTTCCTCTTTGATTTCTTCATTGATCCATTGATTGCTTAGTAGCATGTTATTTAGCTTCTATGTGTTTGTGTTGTTTCTAGTTTTTTTTTTTTCTGATAATTAATAGTTTCATACTGTCAGAAAAGATGCTTGATATTTCAGTTTTCTTACATTTATCGAGTCTTGTGTCTTAACATGATTTATCCTGGAGAATATTGCATGTGTACTTGAAAAAAATGTGTATTCTGTTGGTTTTAGAGAAAGTGTTTTGTGTACATCTGTTAAGTCAGTCTGGTCTATTGTACAGTTCCAAGACACAGTTTCCTTACTGATTTTCTACCTGGATGATTTATCCATTGGTGTAAAGTGGGGGTATTAAAAAGTCTCCTACTATTACTGTATTGCTGAGCATTTCTCCTTTTATGTGGGTTGATATTTGCTTTACGTGTTTAGGTGCTCCAGTGTTGGGTACATAGATATTTATGATTGTTACATTCTTTTGTTGGATTGATCTCTTTGTCATTATGCCCTTCTTTGTCTCTTGTAACAATATTTTGTTTTTGTTTTTGAGAGAGACAGAGCATGTGAGTGGGGGAGAGAGGCAGAGGGAGAGGGAAAGAGAGAATCCTAAGCAGACTCCATACTCAGTGTGGATCTCAACCTGAGTCAAAATCTAGAGTTGGATGCTCAACTGACTGAGCCACCCAGGCACCCCACAGTCTTTGTTTTAAAGTCTATTTTGTCTGCTGGAAGTATTGCTGCACTGGTTCTTTTTCCCCTTTTCCATTTGCATGGAATGTCTTTTGCCATCCATTCACTTTTAGTCTGTATGTGTCCTTAGGTCTGAAATGAATCTCTTGTAGGCAGCATATAGATGGGTCTTGTTTTTTTTTTTTTTTTTTAATCCATTCAGTTACCCTGTGTCTTTTGATTGGAGCATTTAGACCATTTACGTTTAAAGTAATTATTGTAGGGGGGCCAGTCTAACACCTGCAAGGTCAAATTAAGTTGAAGTCTATTTAAGAATAGTTGAAAGATTGGGGCCTTTGGGGGCTCAGTTGGTTAAGGATCCAACTTCAGCTCAAGTCATGTTCTCATGGTGTGTGAGCTCAAGCCCCTCATTGGGCTCTCTGCTGTCAGCATGGAGCCTGCTTTGGATCCTCTGTCACCGTCTTTCTCTGCCCCTCCCCTGCTCACACTCTCTCTATTTTCTCTAGAAAATAAATAAACATTAAAAAACAAAAAAGAATAGTTTGAAGATCTTGGGCTCATACTCAGGACCACTATTCTCCCAGGGACACTCTACCTAGATGACCTAGAAACCTTGGAGGTTTGTAATCATTTTGATTTCTGGCACAATGCACCAGAATCTTCCAAAGGCTGAGAAATCTGTTAATGTAATCCCAGTGATTACATTTTAGTTTACTACTTAAATATCTACTGCTTAATGCTTACCATAATCATACTATTTGAAGTGAGCTTTCAAATTTGCTTAACTGTATCAAATTTCCTTAATAATTCTTACAAATCAAACTTTTTTAATAGTATGGATTTTCATCTTTGTGAAGTTTAGGATGATTTAGATGTAGGATTTTATCCTTTATCTTAAGTGTGACTTTTAAAGTTTCTAGAAGTCCTCAGTGTAAGAGCAATTTATATGTAATAGACAACAAAGAGAACAAGGCCATCACTGAAGTTGCTTTGTAAATACTAATTGATGGTATAATTTTATGCCTTAATCTTTTACATAAGAGATAATTTTTGTCAAAAGTCTTCTTCAAATTGTTTAATGATAACACTTTGGTTATTAAGGTACAACCATGTAGTTATCTATGCAAGTCATGTTCTGTTTTATATTTGTCTTTATTCTTATAAGAAAGTTGGAATTTGAAATTTAAAGGTATGTGTATATCATATCAGTCACTTAATAATAACTACTTAATTTTTTAAACAGCTTTACTGACATATAATTTACGTATTGTACAATTCACCCATTTAAAGTTAAAGTCCAATGGTTTTTAGTATATTTACAGAGTTGTGAAACCATTATCAGAGTCTAATTTAAAAATATTTCATCACCCCAGAAAGAAACCCCTTGCCCATTAGCAGGTAGTCCCAATTTTCTCTCTCCCACCAGCCCCAGACAACCACCAATCTACTTTCTATCTTTCTAGATTTGCCTATTCTAGATATTTCATATAAATAGAATCATACAATTTGTAGTCTTTTGTGACTTTATTCTTTTTTTTTTTTTTTAACGTTTATTTATTTTTGAGACAGAGAGAGACAGAGCATGAACGGGGGAGGGGCAGAGAGAGAGGGAGACACAGAATGGGAAGCAGGCTCCAGGCTCTGAGCCATCAGCCCAGAGCCCGACGCGGAGCTTGAACTCACGGACCGTGAGATCGTGACCTGAGCTGAAGTCGGATGCTTAACCGACTGAGCCACCCAGGCGCCCCGTATTCTTTTACATAACAATGTTTTCAAGGTTCATCCATGTTGTGAAATGTCATTACTTCATTCCTTTTTGTGGCTGAATAATATTTCACTGTATGGATATACCACATTTTCATCATTTGTGTTGTTTCCATTTTTTACTATTGAAAATAAGGTTATTATGAACATTCATGTACAGCTTTTGTGTGAACATAAGCTTTCATTTCTCTTGAGTATATACCTAGGAGTGGACTTGCTGGGGCATATGGTAACTCCGTGTTTAACATTTTGAGAAACTATCAAACTGTTTTCCATACTGGCTCTACCATTTTACACACTCATCAACAATATATGAGTGTTTCAGTTTTTCCACATCTTTGCCAACACTTATTGTTGGTTACTATAGCCATCCTAGTGAGTATGAAGTCCTGTGTCATTATGGTTTTGATCCTCATTTCCCTAATGATTGATACTCAGTGTCTTTTCATCTGCTTATTGACCATTTGTAGTTCTTTACAGAAATGTTGATTTCTTTAAATATTGGATTCTTTGCCTAATTTTTAATTGGGTTATCTATCTATCTATCTATATATACACACACAATACACACATATGATTTCTCCATATATAAATATATATATATATATATATATATATATATATATATATATATATATATATATATCTCCATCTCTCTCTATATATAAGGTTATTTATATATATAAGTTTATATGTGTATATATATATATATATATATATAAGTTTATTTGAGAGAGACAGAGCATGAGCAGGGGAGGGACAGAGAGAGAGAGAGAGAGAGAGAGAGAGAGAGAGAGAGAATCTCAAGCAGGCTCTGCATGGTCAGAGCCCAGTATTTGTAGGGCTTGAATCCATGAAACCGTGAGATCATGACCTGAGCTGAAATCAAGAGTTGGACTCCTAACTGACTGAGCCACCCAGGTACCCCTATATATGTATATATATATTTTTAAGTTTATTTATTCTCAGAGCCAGAGCACGCACAAGCAGGTGAGGGGTAGAGAGGAGAGACAGAATCCCAAGCAGGCACCACACTATCAGCACAGAGCCCGATGTGGGGCTTGAACTCAACTGTGAGATCATGACCTGAGCCAAGATCAAGAGTTGGACTCTTAACCACTGAGCCACCAAGGCCCTCCCATATATATATATATATATATATATATATATATATATATATATATATATATATATATTATATATATGTGTGTATGTGTGTGTATATTTATATATTTTTTTAAGTCTGGTTTATTGAGGTATAAGTTATATGTAGTAGAATTTATCCCTTTAAGTGTATGGTTCTATGAGCTTTGGCAAATTGTGTACACCCGTGTAATGCAACCAAAATCAATATAGAGAAAATTTCCATCACCTGAAAAAATTACCTTATGACCCTTTGTAGTCAGTCTCCTCCCCCTTCCCACAGCCCCTGACAACCACTGATGTGATTACTGTCCCTATAACTTTGCTCCAGAATGTCAAGTAAATGGAATCGAATCATATGGTATGTAGCTTTTTATGTCTGACTTCTTTCAGCTAGTATAATACTTTGAAGATTCATCCATGAAGTTGCATGCATAAGTAATGTGCTCCTGTTACTTCTGATTGAGCAGTTACCTTGTGTTAGACATTTACCTGAGAGTGCTTTATATATATTATTAAGCCTTATAACACTCTATGAAATAAATAATGTTATCCTCACTTAACAGTTGAGAAAACTGAGGTAAAGAGGTTTATTAGCTTGCTCAGGAACATAAATGGTAGTGCTAGAGTTTTCACTTGGGTCTGTCTGACTTCACTGCACTTAAGCCCCTGCACTTAACCATTTTTAACATACTGACTGAATACTTCAGGTTTCATTTGTGTATATTGGGCTTTTTGGGTGTATGGGGGTTATGATGATTTCAGTTAATTAATTTGTTAATCTCAGTTTATAATAGTACGTTAAAACTAAATACCAGCAATTAGTGATTCAATGTTGCAAATTGTGGTTATTCTCTTACTTGTGTCTGACACATTCTACAACTGTTATTTTTTATTTTTTATGTGTGTGAGACCTGAGCCCAAAGTAATAGTACTGTGGATTATAAGTGATTAAAAATCATAACATTAATATATGCTTATGATAACATATTTACAGTAAATAGGGTGTGCAAAGGAAATCTGCTTTTTCCCCATTTCCACTCTGCAGAAGTAAGCCTTGTAGTTCTTGGGTATGCTTCAAGAAAGTACACATATACTTACAACCATGTAATTTTGTACTAATGGATTCATACTGTATACATACTTTTTTTGCAACTTGCTCTTTTCACTTACTAGTATGGAGAGATTATAGTACAAATCTACCTCATTCTCTTTAGCATTTCATGGTATTTCAAAGTAGTGATGTACCATCATTTATTAAACCAGGCCTCTTTTGGTGGACATTTAGGTTGCTTCTTTAAAAAAATTTTTTTTTAATTAAAAAAATATTTATTTTTTTGAGAGAGACAGCATGAGTGGCAGAGAGAGAGAGGGAGACACAGAACACATAGCAGGCTCCAGGCTCTGCGCTGCCAGCACAGAGCCCAATGTGGGGCTCAAACCCATGAACTGTGAGATCATGACCTGAGCTGAAGTCAGACACTTAACCCACTGAGCCACTCAGGCGCCCCTAGGTTGCTTCTTATTGCTATTGTAGGCAGTCTTGCAGTAGGCAACTTTATATATATCTTAGATAAATTTTTGGGTCAGAGAGTACAAGCATTAAATAGTTTGATAGGTGTACTCTGGTTGTCAGAAATTTGCTATGTATTTATTTACACTTCTACCAAGAGTAGGTGATGAACATTTGGCTATATTTTTTTGGACTTAGGTGGCAAAATTCCTTGATATATTAAGGTATTTGAATTGGGTAGAATTCATATTTAGTTCATTTCCTAGTAAGTGTCACAGGGTAGATCTGCAACTGAGGTTTGGTGGATTTAAGAGATTTGGCATGTAACCCTGACATGGGTAGATGGGCCATTTGATTGTAGGGGAGTCTCACAGCTGATCAGTGCCTTTGTTTTCATCTCTGTAAAAAGGGGTGATCATTCTGCCTGGTGCTTTCTGTGGGATGATGGAAGAATAAATGAGATTATTAGGTAAAGTGTTTCATAGATTTTTACCAAAGAATTTATGCATCTGTTTTCTTTAAAAAGGAGAGTGTTGTATAAGTTGTTACTTATATCCTTAGGTATGTAGAGATGAAAGAAGTAGCTTTTCCTCCTTTGACTTCTTGGGAGAAGATGCTTCCACTTTAATAGTGGGACACTGGAATGGAAATATATCGCTGGTGGATAGACGGACACCTGGAACTTCTTATGAGAAGCTTATCAATTCTTCTCTGAGAAAAATAAGAACTGTTCATGTCCACCCAGTGCATAGACAGTATTTTATCACTGCAGGATTGAGGTATGTTCTTCATAAAGTTTTGTGATTCAGGCCTTTTAAAGTTAGGAATATTGCTTTAGTTTGGATGTCAAAGATCTCCAACTTTTGTGATACCCCATATGGTCAAATAATTTTGATTTCTACACCAATTGAGGTTTTATTGAATGTGATTTTTTTAAAAGAGAGATTCTTTTGGATTTAATAAATAGTGAAAATATTAAACCAGAACACATTTTTGTTTTCCGTGGCATCACATGCATTTAATTCTAGTCTCTTGAGAAGAAAACTTATAAAAAAACCTGTATGTGACATAGAACTTGTTGGTCTGTGTTCATTTTTTTTCTCAGATTGGAAAACCAAGTAGAATCTTGTTGTCTACACAGTGTAAAATTATTACAGATTAGAATGTTCTGTCTTAATTGTTCTTCAGTGTAATGAGTATTTGAGTGTCTAATTAATGTTCAGCACTATTCGAGAGCTCACTAAAACTGAGAATTATTCTCCCCTTACAGGGATACTCATATTTATGATGCAAGGCACCTGAATCCCAGGGGAAGCCAGCCTTTGATTTCTTTGACTGAACACACAAAGAGCATCGCTTCTGCATATTTTTCACCTCTTACTGGTAACAGAGTAGTGACCACATGTGCTGATTGTAAGCTGAGGTAAATTGGGGAGATAGAAATGTGTTGTTAAGGAATCTAAAGAGTCTGTAGCTACTGTGTCAGTAAACTGGTAGCTTTACTACTGCTCCCTATTGAATTGCTAGTATTATTGTTTTGTAGCCATTTCTCTGTTCCTAGCCAGATCAATAACCTATATTTAATGGCTTTTCAAAAGTTTTTGGGCCTGGAAATTTCCTTGAGATCAGCAGGAAAGGTCTATAGCTACTTCAGGAAGTAGATGTCAGGCTTTCCTTTGAGCCCTGAGCAATCCCAGAATTCCCAATAAAACCAGGCTGTGATAATGTTGGAAGAAAGATAATTTTAGCATAGGGACAAACTCTTATGTTGGGGATAGTGGGGTCTGCCTTACATGTGAAATGCTGAGTGTAGGCAGGCAGAAAAGATAGCAAAAATTGGGCTTCTGTACAAACTACTGGTTACAGTTTTATGGTTTTAGCTTTTTGGTACTTCCTAAAATGGCTTTAAAAATGAAATGTAAACAGTTGAACAAAAATTAGAATGTAGTGCCAATAAAAAAGATGTGAAGAATGTTAATACAACCACAAAGGAAATGATTTTGTTCTCTTCTGTAATTCCTGGTTTTGCTTAGCATTGTAAGCATTTATTATTTTATGAGAGTTTTTACCTTAAGTGATTCTGGAATTCATTGGTTGAATAGTAGGACACTGGATGGAAATATATGACTGGTGGATAGACAGTATCTGTTGAATGTATCTGTTGAATATATATTGTGGGCCCAGCTCTAGAAAGGCACCTAATTTCTGTTATACTCTTCTATTGGGAAGAGCATGGTTTTCGGTTTGTGACAAATACCCAGTTAGTTTCTAGTAAAGTCTGTGAGCATTACCCAGGTAATGCATTAAAAGATTTAGTCACCAGGCAGTGGCAGCCCATTGTCTCTTTTCCACCCATACAGTTTTCTTTGTCTCAGAAGCTACCTATTTTTCCCATTTCTTTCCATTTGCACTGTAGAGTTTACATTAGCTGTTAATGATTCACCTTTCTGGTCATCTAAGTAGGCAATAAGCTCTAGTGCCAAGAAACTGCACTGGAATAGCTAGGTGCATAAAGAAGGGGGAGGTGGTGTGATGTGGGTAGTTTCTTTCTCTACCTGGTAGAGGCTTCTGGACTCTTTGAGTTATCCCACAAGAACTTCTCCCCTTGGTTGCTGGTCAGTCATAGTCTTGCCAGCATCTGAAAATGACATTGTTTAGTCCCTCACTAATGAGTCTCATGGGGGAATTGCTCTTGATATGTGCATGCACTTTTAGGTTATTTGTACATTTTCAGACCATATCCCTTTATATATGATCTATATTGTGATTTCTAATAGATTTCACCAGATTATCACTTTATAATGTGCATTTTACATTTGGGGTAATAGCATTTAAATAAATTATTTCTACACTAAACTATAAAGCACTGAATTTTATAATATTTCTTGTAATTTTTGTTAAAGCCTGATCCTATATATTTTAAAATAGCAATCATATTTCATATCATGAACCAATGAAAAGCTTGTTAAATACACTGATGTTTCAGAAAATTTTTAAGAAACAGTAAAAAGGGTGTTACTTTATTCCTGATCTTTATTTTGCAGAATCTTTGACAGCAGCTGTATATCCTCTCAGATTCCTCTGCTCACTACCATCAGGTAGGTTTCCATATGCTGAATAATGTAGACCCTGGATTGCTATCAGCTATTTAGAGTGCATACATTAGACATCTGATGATCAAAGAGATGTAATAAGTCTGATTTTTGTATTACATTAAGTGTCCTAGGTTGCTAGTTCCTATCCTGTTTAGAAGTGTTCTTGCTTCCAGGTTCACTGTATTTTTAAAGAAGTTCAGTCTCTTAGTCAGTAGCTGTTCTCTACAGCTGGGTGGTTCTGTTTGGTTAAGGTGGATGACTGTATTCCACTTGAATTATTTATGGTATCTTATTAAAGAAGATTGTAACTACTTACCCACTGTGAGGCCAGCTGAAGCTCTCTTTGTTTATACCTGTTTGTTGTGAGCTTAAATGGTTTCCCCACCTTCCCACTTACTTTCTTTGGTTACTTTCTTTCTTTTTTTTGCATCTGCTATTTTTAATGTATGTACAGTATTTTACATCCAACTTGCGTCAATGCCTTCTTCCTAGATGTCTCTCTTTGTGAGTATTTATGGAGTTGGGAATAGGGTATGCAATATGTTGATTGTTGCTTCATGCATTTTATAGTCTGTGGAAGCTACATTTAAGTGTGTTTGTTTCCTTTCTCATAAATTGTCCCTCTTCATTTCCTTTTTCAAACTTTATACCCATTAAACCTTGATTCTTCCTTCTCCCTCCCTTCCAGACCTTGGCAACCACCTTTCTACTTGACACTTAATGAGTACTTATAACTACTTTAGATACTTTATATGAGTAGAATCATGGTACTTGTCATTCTTTGACTAGTGTATTTCACTTGACATCATGTCGTCAGTGTTCTCTTATGTTCTAGCATGTGACAGGGTCTCATTTTTTAAGGCTGCATAATATTTCATTGTATGTGTAATCCACATTTTCTTTATCCCGTTTATCTGTTGAAGGACATTTGGGTTGTTTCTACCTTTTGGCTATTGTAAATGCTGCAGTGAACATGGGTGTGCAAATATCTCTTCAAGGTCCTTTGAATTATTTTGGGTATATAGCCCAGAAGGAGGAGTTTTTTAATTTTTGAGGAACTTCCATATTGTTTTTCTGTAAGGGCTATACATTTTACTTTCTGATACTACCAGCAGTACACCAGGGTTCTAATTTCTCTGTATATTCATCACTTTTCTCTTCTTCTTCTTTTTTTTTTAAGTTTATTTATTTATTTATTTTGAGAGAGAGAGATACACACACACACACAGAGGCAGAGAGGCAGAGAGTGGAGAGACAGAATCCTAAGCAGGCTCTGCACCATGAGCACAGAGCCCGATGCAGGACTCGAACTCAAGAACCCATAAGATCATGACCTTAGCTGAAGTCAAGAGTCAGACACTTAACCCACTGAACCACCCAGGTGCCCCTCACTTGTTTTCTGCTCTTTTGTTAGTGATTATCTAAATGGGTGTGAGGTAATATCTCACTGTGGTTTTGATTTGCATTCCTCTAATGATTAGTGATATTGAACATCTTTTCATATGCTTTTGGCCATTTATGTATTTTCTTTGTAGAACTGTCTATTCAAGTCTTGCCCATTTTTGAAATGGGTCATTTTTGCTTTCAATTTTTTAAAAATGTTTTTTATTTATTATTTTGGGAAAGAGAGAGAAAGGGACAGAGCACAAACAGGGGAGGGGCAGAGAGAGGGGGGAGACACAGAATCCAAAGCAGGCTCCAGGCTCTGACCTGTCAGCACAGAGCCCAATGCAGGGCTCAAACCCACAAACTAAGATCCTGACCTGAGCTGAAGTCAGATGCTCAACTGACTGAGCCACCTGGGCGCCCCTAGTTTGAGTTGTAGGAGTTACACTATTTTGTAGGTTGCCTTTCATTCTGTTGATTGTTTCCTTTGGTGCACAGAATTTTTGAGATTAATATAGTCCTATTTGTCTGTTTTGCTTTTGGTGTCATATCCAAGAAATCATTGCCAAATCCAATGTCCTGAAGTTTTTTCACTATGTTTTCTTCTAGGAGTTTTGTTTCAGGTCTTATGTTTAAGTCTTTAATCCATTTTGAGTTATTTTTGTATATGGTGTAAGATTACTGTCTAACTTTGTTCTTTTGTATGTGGATATCCAGTTTTTCTGGCACCATTTGTTGAAGACACTCCCCTTTCCCTATTGTGTGGTCTTGGCACCCTTATGGAAGGTCATTTGACCATATACATGAGAGTTTATTTCTGGGCTCTCTGTTACGTTGGACTGTATGTCTTTATGCCAGTACCACTCTATCTTAATTACTGTTACTTTGTGGTATATTTTGAAATCAGGAAGTGTGAGGCCCCCAACTTAAAAAAAAATCTTTTTTTTAAAGATTATCTTGGCCATTTGTGGTCCTTTGAGCTTACATATCAGTTTTAACATTATTTTTCTGTTTCTGTACAAAATGCCATTGGGATTTTGATAGGTATTACATTCAATTTATAGATCAGTTTGAATAGTTAAGAACATTTCAACAATATTAAATCTTCCAATTTATGGACATGATGTCTATTTATTTGTATCTTCTTTGATTTGTTTTTGTAGTGTTTTGTAGTTTTCAGTGTACAAATCTTTCACTTCTTTGGTTAAATTTATTCCTATGTATTTTATTCTTTTTTTGTAAATGGGATTGTTTTCTTAATTTCCTGTCCAGATTGTTCATTGTTAATGTGTAGAAATGCAACTGATTTTTGTACATTTATTTTTGTATCCTGCAATGGTGCTGAAATTGTTTTAGTTTAACAGTTTTTTATGTGAGTGTAGAGTCTTAGAATTGAATTTTATGTGAGTGTGGAGTTGTGTCATGCAAACAGATAATTATACTTCTTCATTTCCAGTTTGGGTGCCTTGTATTTCTTTTTCTTGTCTAATTGATCATCATGTGAGTGTTCAGAATGTCCCCCTTATCAAATGCTTGTTGGTGTAATGGTGATGTCTCACAGGTAGGATCTAGCTACCTGTACAGTTGTGAACACCTGGCATTTAGATTAGTGTCTCTAGTCCTACCAGATTTATGTTGGTAAGAAACATACTTCGGGACTGTGTTGGATAGAAATGGCAAGAGTGGGCATCCTTGCCTTTTCCCTGATCTTTGAGGAAAAGCTTTCAATCTTTCACCATTGAGTATGATATTAGCTGTGGGCTTTTTGTATATGGCCTTTAATATGTTTAGATAGTTCCTTGTGTTCCTAGTTATTGAATGTTTTTATCATGAAAGGGTATTGATTTTGTCGAACGATTTTTCTGCATCGAGATGATCTCATGGTTTTTGTCCTTCATTCTGTTAATGTGGTATATTAAATCATTTGAGTTTTGTATGTTGAAACATCTTTGCATTCCAGATACACATCCAACTTGATCATAGTGTATAATCCTTTTAATGCACTACTGAATTCAATTTGTTAGTATTTTGTTGAGGATTTTTGCATCAGTATTCATCAGGGATGTTAGTCTGTCATTTTATTTTTTTGCAGAGTCCTTTTCTGGTTTTGGTATCAGAACAGTGCTGGTTTCAAAGAAATTTGGAAGTTCCCCCTTAATTGTTGGGAAGAATTTGATGAGCATTGGTGTTTATTCTTTAAATGTTGGGTAGAATTCTCCAGCAAAGCCATCTGGTCCTGGGCTTTTCTTTATTGGAAGGTTTTCGATTGGTGTTTTAATCCCCTTAGTAGTTAGTTATAGGCTTAGATTTTCTGTTTCCTCACGGTTCGGTCCATGAGGAAATGCCATTTCTTCTGGGTTAACCAATATGTTGGCATATAATTGTTCGTACTGTTCTCTTGTAATCCTTTTTATTTTTGTGACATAAGTTTTAATGTCCTCGCTTTCATATCTGATTTCAGTTACTTGCATTTTATCTTTTATTCTTTTTTTTTCACTTTTTTTTCCTAATCTAGGTGAGGGCTTGTCAATTTTGTCGATCTTCTCAAAACACCAACTTAGTTTTTTTTTTTTTTCTATTGTTTGTTTTTTTTTCTATTGTTTTTCTATTCTCCATTTCATTTAGCTCTGTTTTAAATTTTTCTTTTTTAATGTTTATTTTTGAGAGACACAGAGAGAGGGACAGAGCATGAGCAGAGAAAGGAGAGAGAGAGAGAGACATAGAACCCAAAGCAGGCTCCAGGCTCTGAGATGTCAGCACAGAGCCTGATGCGGGGCCCGAACTCATGAACTGTGAGATCATGACCTGACTTTTAGCTCTGCTTTAATCTTTATTGTTTCCTTCCTTCTTCTAACTTTTGGTTGAGTTTGTTCTTCTTTTTCTAGTTCCTTGAGGAACTAGGGTGTGTTGATTTTGAGACTTTAGTGTTTACTGCTATACATTTCCCTCTTAGTATTGCTTTTGTAGCATCCCATAAATTTTGGTATGTTGTGTTTCATTTTTAATTTTTCAGATATTTTCTTTCTTTTTAAAATTTTTTCAATATTAATTTTTGAGAGAGAGCAAGCATGAGTTCGGGAGGGGCAGAGAGGGAGACACAATCTGAAGCAGGCTCCAAGCTCTGAGCTGTTAGCACACAGTCTGACACGGGGCTTGAACCCATTAACTATGAGATCATGATCTGAGCCCAAGTCTGACACTTAACTGACTGAGCCACCCAGGTGCTCCATTGTCAGATATTTTCTAATTTCTCTTGTGACTTCTTTGAGCCCCAAATATATTTTTACTTAAAAATTTATGGAATATAAAATGATCTCAGGGTTTGGTTATCAGGGGAATACAAATACGGGATTATAGATTCTATTAAAATGGCAATAACCTGGATTATATATTTCTTATTTCTAGGGCTTCTTCTATTTGTATGTTTAAAAAAAAAGGAAGGGTGAGGATTCTATTGAGCTAGGAAATAGTGAACAAAAAAGGTGCTATTTTTTTTTTTTAACTTTAGAGGGAGATTGCATGAGTTGGGGAGAGGGGCAGAGGGAGGGAGGGAGAGAGAGAGAGAGAGAGAGAGAGAGAGAGAGAGAGACTGACTCTTAAGCAGGCTCCGTTTTGAGCAGGGCTTGATCCTACAACCCTGGGATCATGACTTGAGCTGAAATCAAGAGTTGGTTGCTCAACCAAATGAGCCACCCAGGTGCCCCCAAAAGGTGCTGTTTTAACAGAGAGTAACCATCCACTGAGTACAAACCACTGTACTTGGCACTGGAGATTCAGAAGTACAGAAGACATCATCTCTGTCCTGATTTTCACTTTCATTTTTTTTTTTTTTTTGAAAGAGAGTGAGAGAGTACATGCATGTATGAGCAGGGGAGGAGCAGAGGGAGAGGGGGAGGGGGAATCTTAAGCAGGCTCCATGCCTAGTGCAGCCGGGCTCCATCTCAAGACTGTGAGATCATGACCTGAGTCGATATCAAGAGTTGGATGCTTAACTTACTGAGCCACCCAGGCATCCCAAGAAAGGAACAACCATGAAGGGACTAATTTTCAGGGTTTTTTTTTTTTTAAGTTTATTTGTTTATTTTGAGAGAGAGAGAGAGAGTGAGCAGGGGAGGGGCAGAAAGAGAGAGAGAGAGAGAGAGAGAATGTGAATGAATCCCAAGAGAGAGAGAGAGAGAGAGAGAGAGAGAGAATGTGAATGAATCCCAAACGGGCTCTGCACTGTGAGATCATGACCTGAGCTGAAATCAAGAGTCAGACACTTAACTGACTGAGCCACCCAGGCACCCCTAGTGTTCAGTTTTATATGAAGGATGAGATTAGGCTGATGGTAACTCAGTAACTTAATGAGAAGCTTGGCAGAGAAAACCAGCATTTAGGAGCATTGCCATGTTTACTGTCTGCCGATTGCTGCCTTCAGTTATTTAACACTTACTACCTTTAAAAAACTTGCTTTTTTCACTAGGCACAACACCATCACTGGGCGATGGCTGACCAGGTTCCAGGCTGTGTGGGACCCTAAACAAGAAGACTGTGTCATAGTTGGCAGCATGGCTCATCCACGACGGGTGGAAATCTTCCATGAGACAGGAAAGCAGGTGCATTCTTTTTTTGGTGGAGAATGCCTTGTCTCTGTGTGTTCCATCAATGCTATGCACCCAACTCGGTATATTATGGCTGGAGGCAATTCCAGTGGGAAGATACATGTTTTTATGAATTAAGAAAGTTGCTGAGTGTTTGGTTTAGCAACACCAATTTGTTCAAATCAGTGTCTAAGGAGCCTAGTAATTCATGTGCCTTGGTCTGTTTACTTGTTCATATGTTCTTCTTAGCAAATATAAAATTGCTTTATTAGTAAGAACTGTGAGCAGAATGTACTTTTTAGTAAGGGAGAAGGCTTTTAAGTTGTTTCTGTAGGTTGGGGAGGGAATTTGAGGGGAGGCTATGATTGCTTCAGCACTTTAATCAGGCAGTATATTGAGAAATTCTAGCATTATAAATTACAAAGCTTTGGTTATTATTAAAAGTTTTTGTGGTTTAATGATACGGGTTTTGATAGTGACATTTGGATTTGTGGTTTATTTTATAGTTTGGAGTGAATATTTATTTCTAGACTCATATACTGGAAGAGATCCTAACTTAGTGATTTTCAAACTTTTAATTTTTTTAAATAGAGAGCTCTTTTTTCCCCCGCCTTTAAATTCAGTGTTATGTGAAATCCCAAGATAATTGTTGAGAAGCCTTAGTTGACTCGGGCAGGGCCTGGGTCTGTGTGTGCTGACCCTTTGATCTCCTCTAGATGGCTCTTGAGACATGGCTGAGGAATTCTAGGTCTTCTAGGAACAAGGTTTGGATCTGCCTGACCCTTGTAAGCCAGGGTGAGATTGCCTTCAGACCAGTGTTTTCCACACTGTGGTTTATAGCTATTCACATGAAATCAGTTTAGCCATGACCAGAGTTTAAAAAAAGGAAAAGGAAAGAAATAGTAAAGAATAGGAAACATAGAGTAAGGGTTGTTTTGTGAAACTTAGTTATATATGCATGCATATTTGTACGTATATATGCACATGTATATTCTGATGTAAAATATATGTCTTTATTATTGTGGTACTGCTGTAGGTCATGGTTTAAGAAGTGAAAGCTCCTGCCTTAGAAGGTCTCAGATACACTTACCTATCCCTGTCTTTAAACTCTCCAGAGGAGATTTATTATCTTCTTAAGTGAATACCTTCATGCCTAATTCATATTTGGAGGAAATGTTGTGAAAAACGACTTTTGGCATTTTTTGTCATAAATTTTTTTTTTCCCTAGAAGTTAGGGCAATTTGAAAGTGTTTGTTGTTGGAAGGGTAGCTACAAAATCAGTGACTGACATTACTGTAAGATATTACCTTTTTGCTAGATATTTACCTTGTTGCTCTTCATTGACAAACTACTACTGAAGGACCATTATAGTTTTTGGCAATATGTTTGAATTCTAAGAGGAAATGTCTTCTCAAATTGTGTATCACAGAAATAAAGTCACATGTATAATTTCCTTCTCTGTAATTATTGAGGCCTAGTTTATTAAATAGGTTATAAGTAATAAGAATTCTGTTTTCTTGATGAGAGGATTATAGAAATTGGAAGTGAAATGGAAATATTCATTTATGAAATGGAAGGGAAAGCTAAGTGAGGTTGACTTCTATTAAACTGCCCTGGAGATAATAAATGAAGCCTGTAGGCTCCTTTCCCTTTTCTTTTCTTTTCTTTTTTTTTTTTTCCCCCCTTTCCCTTTTCTACACCACTTCATTTCACAGGTCCCAGAGTGTGGCTACTTTTGTGAAAAGTGCTGTTTTTTAAAGATATTGAAAAATACTCTCATTGAAATTAGTACCATCATTTAAGCTTTGAATCCTTGGTGGTAATTGCCCGGTTTCTGCAATAAATGTTAGCAAATTCTTGATGTTTGTCACTTTTGTGGTTTCTTTTGCCATTTTAGCTTCATAAACTGTACTATTTATATCTAATTCCAGTTAATAGAGTTCTGTCTTCTTGATGCAATGCAGGAAGGAAGGAAAGTGAGTGGGGACTTGTTTCTCAGTGATAAGCTCTATAATGGAGTAATTGTTTAAATCTACAAAGCACATAAAGGAAAATTGTCTCCCTTAGGACATCCTTAAACTGTAATCTGTTGTGAAAGGTACTTCTCCCAGAGACTTGTTTAAAGCTTTATGGCTTCTGTAATTATTCGTATGTTATGATTGCTTTCTCTCTTTTTTTAAGTTGGGCTTTATGATATCTCTTAAGCACGTAAGCTCTGTATTCCTCTTGAGTCATTTTCTTTGAGATGCCCACCCTTTTATGCCTTTAAGGAGGAAGGAGACTATTCTCAGGCGGACAGGGACTTGGTCAAACTCGGAGAGACTTAAAAATGATTAGGAATTAATAAATCTTAGTTCCTTAAGTCCTGTTTTGGTATTCATGCCTTTGAGTTTCCTTTCCACAGAGATGACTTTGCAAAGGCAGTTCTCCAGGAAAGCAGGGAGCTTGGGGCTGTGTACACAAAGATTTAAATCCTTTCAGTCAGTTATAGTACATGGGGAGGGAGGAGGGCAGACACATGTACCTTCTGTATCAATCCAAGAGGAAGCAATATATGCCCTTCAACTTCAGGTTCCAAAAACTTAGGTGTCCTTTTGCTAGGCTGTCCCTTCTGATTTAGTACTTTTTTTGGTTTTTCCTTTTTAGTATGGTATTGATGGCCAGTAAGGAGTCTTAGTCCCAGGACAGCATAAACCCATATTTTGGTTCATTTGGTTATAAGTGTTTTTGGATTTTCAAATGAAAAGGTGAAATTTTGTGAGGAAGATAACATTTAGTACAGAGGCAGGAGTAAAACATTTTAAGGTACCTCTTCCTAAAATGAAAGCAGTGCAAGAGGAAATGTTTTAAAATATCTTTTGCCTGTTTGATTCTACTCCATCAGCAAGTTGTAGGGGTGTGTAGAGGAAGCCTGTTCATGTGCTAAAACCAGGAGTGTATTCTCTTGTAGAGGGGCCTGGTGATGGTTGAGGAACCCTAAGCAGAGGGAGCGGGTGCTAGAGCCCTGAAAGGGTCTGTAAATAGGGGGTCCTCATTAAGTATCCATAGAAGAGTGGCTGCCTTAAAGCTGTAGGATCATGGGGGCGCCTGGGTGGCTTAGTTAAGCATCCAACTTCGGCTCAGGTCATGATCTCACGGTCCATGAGTTTGAACCCCATGTTGGGCCCTGTGCTGACAGCACAGAGCCTGGAGTCTGCTTTGGATTCTGTGTCCACTTTCTCTGCCTCTCCCCATCTTGCACTGGGGGAAAGAAAATAATAAACAAATGTTAAATAAATGTTAAAAAAACTGTAGGATCATGGGAAATCACCACTCACATCCAGTGGTTCTTAGGCTTTTCTTTTTTTTTTTTAGAGAGCTTTTTTTTTTTTTTTAGAAAATGGTGGGGGAGAATGGCAGAGGGAGAGAGAATCTTAAGCAGGCTCCACACTCAGCGCTGAATCCTACAACCCTGGCATCATGACCTGAACTGAAATCAAGAGCTGGACACTCAACTTACTGAGCCACCCAGGCGCCCCTGTTTCTTAGGCTTTTTACTTTGCAGATCACTTTAAGCAAAGACTTTGTCATTAGAAACAAAAACAAAGCTCCACTAGGGACAGGATATTAGATAATCATTTTATAGGTGATAGGAACCTCTGAAAATTTTGAGGTGGGTTACATAACATGATTGGTGCTTTAGGAAGATGATCTGGTAGCAGAATGGAGCATTAAAGGGCAGATAGAATTGAAACCAGGAAGATTAGGTAAGAAACTAGCACAGTGGACCCAAGTTTCACTTTTCATCCTCATGGAATTTAAAAGACCACTACCAGTTTTGTAGCCAGAGTGATGGTTATATAATCAGGTGAGATAATGTTATAGGAATATATTTTGTAAGTTGTAATTATCAGGTTACTGTAGCAGTGACACCATTCTATTCCCTTCATAGGAAATGTTTTCTGTTCTTGTTCCAGGCTTGAGTGAGAACACTGGTCTAGAAGCTGGACCATCTAGGTTCTTGTTTATAAAAAAAACTTTTAAGTTTATTTTGAGAGAGGAGGGAAAGGGCAGGGAGAGAGAAAATCTTAAGCAGGCTCAGCACCGTCAGTGTGTAGCTAGATGCAGGGCTCCATCCCACAGACTGTGAGACCATTACCTGAGTTGAAATCAAGAGTTGATGCTTAACTGATTGAGCCACCCAGCTGCCCCTAAGATTTTATTTTCTTGAGTAATTTCTACACTCAATGTAGGGCTCAAACTCACAACCTCAAGATCTCATGCTCTACTTATCGAGCCAGCCAGGCACCCTGGACCATCTTGCTTCTACTTTTGGCTCTATGTAGCCTTAGGAAAATCACTCCTTGGTTTTCCTCAACAGAAAAATGAGGTCCAATTCATCTCTAAAATCGTTCTATTATTACAGTTTCCAAGTTTTTAGTAGTATTTATTTTGGGGGAAAGGTCAAGGATAGATGGATATAAGCAAAATGACTATTATTACTATTTTTTTTTGAGAGAGAGAATATTAAGTAGGCTCCATGCCCAGTGTGGAGCCCAACCTCATGACTATGAGATCATGACCTGAGCCAAAATTAAGAGTTGGATGCTTAACTGACTGAGCCAACCAGGTGCCCCAATAAAATGACTATTTTAAATGATTCTAGTCATGAACAGCAGTCAGCTGTATAAATCCCCCTGGTATCCTTTTATCTCTGTGTTGGTAACTTTGAGGAAAAAGGGAGACCAGTTGTAGGTTAAGAAAGAGTCCACTCTTCAATGATATTTAAATATTTATTTAAGTTTAAAAATAATTTTCATGGCACCAATGATTTTATGCTAACTACATACTGCATATGTAGAAAAAAGTACATTGCTTTGAAGGAAAGTATAACTTAGAATTTTTGGCACACGAAAGGTTTACAACTATACTTTTTAATGAAACTAAGAAATTCACATTTGCAGGTAGTTTACCTTCTACTGCTTAAAGATGCAGTACACTATTCTTTAGTAAGAGTTTTATTTCCTCTGATGGATGAAGCTATGGAATCCATTGTTTTTTTCTACAATGAGATCAAACTAATTTTGAGAGAAAATGGGAGACATAGTGGAACACAGTAAAACCAGGTTAAAAATTTGAACAATGTTTAACTATGGGGAGATACCAAAAAGACTAGTCACCAACAAAGGAAGTTTGTTATTCAAGCGCTACTTGAAAAGCAAATTGAAGGAAATTTTACTATCTGTATTTTCTGGGGTAAGCCCTGGAAAAAAATAACCCAAAAGTTTCTGTTCAGAGAGCAAAATCCAGCTGTTGGAAGTGGTATGGACTATTGTACTGTTAGAACTCTAGACACAAGTAACATACCAGGAAATGGAATATTGTATCTCTCTTTAATGTGAATATGAAAGGTCACTGTCAAGGTTATCACTCACTGCATAGAAACACCATATTCTACAGACTGAGGTAGGAACACTACACTAAAAGGTAATCTGCTATGTTGCATAAGACAGTAGATATCCAGGTTAAAACCAGCCCCCTATCTTCTGACAGCCTTTTCATCTCTGAGTCTACTTTTCACTTCAGTCCTGTGCTAAATAAAGCCTTCCTGTGTAGATGACAAGTGGCAGTGGATAGTTGGTTCTAAGTGATCCCTAAGTTTTACTAGGATCTCCTTCACTTTGTCTTGTCACTTGGTAAATAGATGTTTGTAATTCTGCCCTAATTGTCGCTGGTATGGAAATGATCAGACATTCCTCTTCCATTCTTAGCTTCTGGTGGAGTTTTAGCATTTAAACACTTGATCTTGCTCATCTTGGCATCAGTTACCTCTTTGCTGGTTGGTTGTTCAAGCACCCTTTAAACAAGCAACCCCAGTGCCTCCACTGGGAAATGGTCCTGGGCCTTTAGCAAGTCAGGAATGGGAGCAGAGCTGACCCCCTTTCTGCTAACATACTGGTAAGGAGCAGTTTTATTGTCTAGATTGGGGTTGGCAAATTATGGCCTGTGGTCCAAATTCAGCTGTCTTTTTAAAAATAAACTGTTATAGAACACAGCCATGTTTCCTTGTTTATGTATTACCTATGGCTGTTTTTGTGCTATGATGGCAGAGTTGAGTAGTTGCCACAGAGCATGGCCCACAAAACCAAAATAAAAACAATATGTACTATCTGACACTTTACAGAAGAAGTTTGCCAACCCCTGGTCTAGATGAAAGGGCATTTAGAATTGTACAATCCACTCCCCCCACCCTGCACCCCCTGTCAATTCCATGTCTGTTATACTTTGTACATGGACATGATTCTGCTATTTCAGGGGACAAATTAGGGGAGAGCAACTCTTCAAGTGACTCATCCTGTTCTGCATTTGGGGCTGCCCAACATCACGTGATGTTAGCAGCCACTCCGCTATTGTGTGGGTCCCAGGAATATGTCTACGGACTATCCTTAAATAAGTCCTCAGGCCCCAGATGACTTAGAAATCTCTCCCTGAGATGAAAACGAGATCTTGTATGTGAGTGGTTAAGAGTTGCAGAGCTTGGGCCTTGGACCCCACACTCACCCTTCACATGCTATGCTTTGCATGCTTCCGCAGCTTCCCTCAGCAAGAATGGCAAATACTTTCCTACAACTCTTATTTTCCTGATGCAGAGGATGACCCTAGGGGGCAGTATTTCTACATCTAATTGTTGGTTTCTGCCACGTTCGCTTTCTTTCTTTTGTAGGCATCTTTTAGTATGCCTATTTAAAGAAATCCTTTTCTTGGTCCCTTCCAAGGCTCTTTGTTGATCTTGGAATTCTCTTTTCTGAAGCTTTTCATTCTCAAGATCAGTTTCTTTCTTGCATCATTTAGTTCATCAGGCTCTATTTTCTTAATCCATAAAGTAAAAACAAAATATGAATTGATAAGAAAATAACATCTTGTTAAAATATAAATTGAAATATTTTTTTTGGGGGGGGGTACAAAATAGGTACTGCTCTCTGAATCTCAACAGTTTCTTAGGTACCTAAGTTCTCGTTTCTGTTAACTACACTTTGTCGACATTTCTGACAGTCTTATCTCAGGCACCACTGAATTCAACTAATGTCTCTGAAGCACTATAAAAATCTTGAGGTTCTTCAGGAAAAAAAAATCACAGAAGTCTAAGTTCATTATATAAAACTCATGGCGATGCCCACTAGGATCTCTAGTCTAAGGGGACAGACTTACCCCACCCCTGCTGCTGCTGCTGCGGTAGCGGTGGTCCCTTCAGATGCCCACTCTGCTCAGATTTGAAAAAAACAAAAGGAAAAGAAAATCCAACTCAGACCATCATAAGAAGCAACTTTCCATTTAATCATTCTACATGGGTGTTTACTTTTTTCAAATCTCGTCTGGCAGGAAAACCTACAGATAGTTCCCATTGTCCAGACCCCTGGCCTGTGCTGCTGAGGCTGCACTGATGAGCCTACTGGAGCCTAGTAGGAAAGCTCCCGCACAATACAGAAGACGACAGCTCTCTAGTCTTCAACTAGTGTCCCATCTGCTAGGTGACACTACTGCGATAATCCGTAATAGTAAAATAAATTATTTTTATTTGATACTTTCAAAATAATACACATCTATGAAAAATCAAAATTCAAAACCAAAAATTATCCTGCAAATCGGGAGGATGAGAAACAGAGTTGCTGAGCCTTTCTTGAAAGAACCTCTGAAGGAAATGAGTTTTCCCAGTTTGTTTAGATAGGGCATGAGCCTATCCTCTTTTTCTTCTGGGAAATGACCCTCCTAGGCTGTGGACTTTGAGTCATGAGAGGAGGACTTGGTACATGTGCCGATGGTTCCGCGATGGGTCCCATTGCTGGGAATGGGTAGCCGGGCTCCTTGGTCCACCTGGCTAGTTATTGGGAGGAGTCATGCCTTCTCAGGTGTCAATGAGCAGGCTCACCACTGAGCGGATTTTGCAGGCAAACCATCGCCTGAGGGGACAAAAGTATTGATAGTGGAATTGTTCAAACTCGGGGGTCTGGCGGATATCGCGGAAAAAGGCAATGTCAAGGTCAGACTCGGTAAGGATGATCAGGAGGAGGAGCAAAACAAAGAGGAGTCCCATGGTCACAAGGAGCAAACGGAGGACACTTAAAACAAACTTATTCACCTGTTCCTCCTCTGGCCTGCCGTGCCCCTGACACAGGGCCCTCAGCTCTCCCCCAAGGGCCTCCACCTCTGTAGCTGTTGGAGTGCTGGCTTCAGACTCCTTCTCTTCTTCGATGCTGCAGGTGGCCCCATTGATCTGCCGGGAAAGCAACATCAGCTCCAGGCTGTGCTCAGCCACAGGGGTGGGCAGCACACTGTCTGCAGGACTGTAGGCTTCGTCTGCAATCACGGCGACTCGCTCATTGCTATCTGCCCGGCTGCTTCTCACATGAGGCAGGAAGGTGTCCCCGTGGGAGGAGGAACGCACTGGCGTGGAATGGGCACTGTCCCGGAGGGACTCGAGGCCTGGAAATGCAAAAGGAACGTGAGAAGGCTTTCTGGGTCCCTGTGCACACTTTGCTGTCTGGTGGAGGCAGCACCCATTCTGTTTTATATGGTAACTAAAATCTTGCAAGGAAGCCCCTCTGTACACTTTACGTGACAGTGGCTGCTGCATGCTGTTCTGATGTATCAGGAAGAGGATAAGAGAAGCAGCAGACATCAGAGGGGCCATGGTTGGAGGTTTTTTTTTCTTTTTACGTAGGGTCTTGGCAAGATTTGTCAAAGATTCTGCCTTTCCTGCTTTTGACGTCAATTGAAAGACATTCTGAATTGCATACCATCCCTGATTCAGAGCTGGGGCCACATTTCAGGGAGCTCAAGTCTCCCTCTTGGGCTGAGGGTCTTAAGAGGCAGGAATGGGGAGGAAAAGACTGTTTTCCTTCACTAGGGCTCATGAAATACTGATTCTGGAGCTGAGTGCCCTTCTAACAATCCAGCATGCAGCTCCTTGAGTTCATGAGGTCGTCTTTTGGATTTCTGCAGTTGTGCTCTGTCTCTTCAGCCTCCCACTTCTGGCTGTCCTAATCTTAGGGGACATTAAAACCCTATCTGCTCTTCCTAAGTGGTTTCTTTTTTTTTTTTTTTTAATGTTTATTTTTGAGAGAGAGTGTGCATGTGCACATACACATGTGCATGCATGAGCAGGGGAAGGCAGAGAGAGAGGGACAGAAAGAATCCCAAGCAGGCTCCACACTCAGCACAGAGCCCAATTCTGGGCTTGATCTCATGACCTGGAGATGTGACCTGAGCCGAAGTCAATAGTCAGATACTTAGCCAACTGAGCCACCCAGGCACCCCTCTTCCTAAGTGTTTTCTGATGGAGAAGAGGAATAGCCTTGGCTAGTGGCTCCTTTTTTTTACTTTAGAATGAGCTGGGTCTACTGTAAGCTGACACGTCCCCTATCTTTACACACTCCAAACTGCAGAGTGGTCTCTGAGAACATCTTGTTGGGTCAGGGTGGAAATTCTCTTACAATGGTAAGGAGAACGTGTTCTCCGACCCCCTAAAACTACCCATTATCTCTTTACTTTTTCAGATGGAACATTTCTCTCTTTACAGTGCTCAGTCTCTGGTAGCAAAAAACAGGAGGTGGTTACTCCCTCAACTAAATAGTAGCCATGGAGGCTAGAAGATGTGGGCCTGGAGTCACCGAGTATGGCCCACATCACAATGCTCTCGAGGAAATGGCTTCTTGTTTCAGGTTCAGTGTCTGCATTTTCATTCCTGGCTATCTTTGGGGTGCCAGAGTGGCTCTGACTCTCCCTGCTTTTGCGGCCTATGGTAAGAGAACCCAATTCCCTTCTGTTGCTCTGAAATTGACCCTGAATTGCTGCAGACTAGATCAGATTCCCAGCTATGTAAAGGTTTGACCAAATAAGGGTTGATTAGGGCTAGCTTCATAAGCCCAAGGGTCTCTCTCTCACTTTTTGAATGTTGATTTATTTTGACAGAGAGCACAAGCAGAGGAGGGGCAGAGAGAGAGGTAGAGAGAGAATCTCTGCACTGTCAGCCCAGAGGCCTATGTGGGGCTTGGTCTCACAAACCGTGAGATCATGAACTGAGCCAAAATCAAGAGTCAAATGCTTAAACAACTGAGCCACCCAGGCGCCGCTGCCCCCCCCCCCCCCCCCCCCCCCCCCCTCCAGCCCAAAGGTCTCTCTTAAAAGGTGGCAGTAACCTTTCAGAAGTAGTGAGTTGTGTTTGGGTCTCTTGAGTAGCCATTTGCTCCCAGGCGGTCTGCCTGCTCAGCCTGCTGGAGCCCATCGGCACAGTTAAGGATTCTCCAGAGGAACAAATCCTGGGATTGGTTACAAACGTGGGGTGGGTTGGGGCAGGAACAGCAGCCCCCTGCTAGCCACCTAGTCTCCCCATCACCTCACCATCAGTAAGTATATTTGCCACAGCTTTCAGCTTCTGCTTTCAGAAGCTCCTCATGGTCCTGGTTTTATTTTTTTCCCCCCTTGTGCTAAAATCTTAAATTTGTATACTATTTTAAACTTTTTTAAGTGCTTTCATTTTATCTTTCCACGAAGTAATGAAAGCAAGTGGTTACAGAGCTTGCCTGAAGTCATGTGGTTGGTTGATGATGGCAAAGGTAAGGATGGACTCCAAGCCTCTTTCTATTTCCTGGTGCTAATGATCATGTAGTTGGATTCTGGGCCTGGATGAATTAAGTCAACATCTTATACCTACTTTAGATTTAGGTCCCAATTGCCCAAGAAACTGTTGTGAAATAATGTGAAATTAAGAGCCAGCCCCTTGTTCCAGTGCTCTTGATGCTCCTTTGATCTTTTCCCCCCAGCTTTTTCCCCTTACTCCTGCATTTGCACAAGCAGCATGAGGAATATGAACCTGGGAGTGTTTAATAAGTTCCTGATAAAACACATCTTGAGGCCCTGATCACACATGTGTTGGCTCCTCTGCTCCTCCCTCTCTTCCTTCCATTTTTATTTAAATTCCAGTTAGTTAAATTTTATTTAAATTCTAGTTAACATACAGTGCAATATTGGTTTCAGGAATAGAATTCAGTGATTTATCACTAACATACAACACCCAGTGCTCATCACAAGTACCCTCCTTAATGCCCATCACACATCTAGCCCATCCCCCCATCAACCCTCAGTTTGTTGTCTATCTTTAAGAGTCTCTAATGGTTTGTTTCCCCTCTCTTTCTCTTTTCCCCCCCTCCCATATGTTCATCTGTTTTGTTTCTTAAATTCCACATAATCCTCATACCCTTTCTAGAGGCTGTCCCTTCACAAAGACAGCTATGACTGTCAGATCTTCCACAGTACGACTAGCTTAGCTGCTGAAGCCACTTCAGTGCATTTCATCTTAGCCTACAATTCAGCCCTAAGCTTGGAGGGGAAGGAGAGGGGCAAAGGCTGTTATATCAGAGAGAACAGATCAGAGGGACACCAGAAACCACATCATAATAAGTTGTTGGTGCTCTCAGTAAATAAGATAATGGAAATGTATGCATTTCTAGTAGACTGCTAGACAAAATTAGTAAATGTTAGTCTTCTGTTCCCTCAATAGACCTCACCTGTATGTATGTCAGACTAGTCTTGTACAGAACTTCAGGTTCACTAGAAGTCACCACCCACCCCAACCCCTTCATCAAACCTGTTACTGTGGGATGGAGGGGGTGGGTACCATGGGTGGGTGAGATCTGGCAAATGGCACAGCAAAACAGAGGATTCTTTTTTACCTTGGATATGTTCCAGCTGCTTGCCTTGCCCAGAGGTGGCTCCCTGTGGGCCAGTGGACACAGTGGTCAGGAGCCTCCCCTGGAGCCGGGGCCCCATCCTCAGTATGCGCACACTTAGTGGCCGAAGGCAATGATTAGTCAACCGGAGCTGAACTCGGACTCTGGTGTGAATCTTAATCAGACTCTTCCCCATGGTCGCCCAGGAAAGCAGATACTTCTTCAGTGGAAACCAGCTGATCTCTTCAAGGAAACCAGCCAGGCAGGGGAGATACAGAGGCAAAGGATGGAAAAACAACTAGGGACAAAGGATTTTTGCTGACCCCATGCATGGCAGCTCCTTTACAGTGCCTCCCGTGCTGGAGAGAGGATGTCAGCTCTGGAGACAAAGTAGGCTGAGCTTCAGGGAACGAACAACTCTGAGAGGCTGACATTATCAGTGGACTGGATTCAGTCAGAAGCACTTAGAGCCATAAAAAGTAATGCTTCTCCAGCAATGTGGCTGTTTCCTGGAGGCCTGTGTAAGGGCCCCAGACTTCTCAGAGTCAGGTGTAGAGAGGGCAAAGTCAGGTGAGGCAGGTGTAGAGAACAATCCCACAGGGTATGGAGAATCACATAGTTCCAGAAAATGCAGAATGTGAAGTTATAAAGACATTTGGCTTTGGGTTGGGTGGCTCTGAAGTGTGAGGTGTCAGCTCTGGGGCCGGAAACGGACTGTGTCCCATCCTCCGCTGGGCTGTACACTGTTGGGCCTTCTGTTGCTGAGCCAACCCTTAGGGTGCAGCAGATAAGAGGAACCAACATACCTGAGCATCCTCTCTGGTCAATCCTGTGCTAATAACATGTGGTATCTCAGCATCCCTGAGGGCAGAGGGGAAGGCCAAGCAGTGTGCAGTTATCTTCTTAAGGATCCCAGCTCATTGGAATCACATGGTTTCATTTGTATTGTAGTGTTATATTAATGTTTTTGCAATTTTCCCATTTTTATTAAAAAAAATTTTTTTTACATTTATTTATTTTTTGAGAGACCTAGAGCACAAGCAGGGGAGGGGCAGAGAGAGGGGGGGAGACACAGAATCGGAAGCAGGCTCCAGTCTATGAGCTGTCACCACAGAGCCCGACGTGGGGCTCGAACTCACAAACCGTGAAATCCTGACCTGAGCCCAAGTCGGACGCTTAACCGACTGAGCCACCCAGGTGCCCCTGCAATTTTCCCGTTGTTTTAGAGATAGTAAACAAATATTTCCCTCTGGAAAAGGCAAATCATTTCTGTGATATTATGTGCCATATGGAGTATATAGGAAAGACAGTCTCTGATGGACTATGAACCAATTTCAAATGTCCGTAACTTCCTCGGAGTTTGGGTTAGCACCCTTCTTCTGAGGCCCCCATCATGCTGCACTCAGCCCTTCCCTGCCTGGTTGGGTGGACAGTGAGGGTCAGCTTTGTTTGCTGGGTGCTTTAAAGGCAAAATCCCTCTTGAGAGATGGTGTAGCTCAACTCTCTGGGAAATAATCCATTCTTTATTTCCCCAGGCTTGATAATCCCTGACTGATAGAGTAAATTAAATGCTAAAATCATTTTCTTTTCCCCACACCCAAACCAGATGTCCATCTGCCTCTCCTCACTCAGCCTGTTACTGTCATTCCTGCTAGGGCAGTTCTTAGCTGCTTCTGCCTGTGCCCTCCCGAATCTACTGGGTTCCAGGCTGAAGGCCATGACTGGGGATGAAGGCTGTGCTCGTCCACAGGCAGCCTCAGGTGTGGGGTGTAAGCAGCAGTTTGGCTCTGAGTAGCACGTGGGAGCCTGCTGTGCTATAATTTGCCAGGTGTGAAGTTCTAGGAGGCTGAGATTTTGAGGGTGTGCCTTGGCCCTAGAAGTCTCTGCTTTAATAGCTTCTTTGGTGGCCTTTTCCTGCTGCATCCTCCCCTGGCATTTTACAAGCAAAGAGGACTATTTCAGATGCTGAAGAGCCTACTGCTGCTGCAGTGGGAGAAGACAGGCAGAGCTGGCTGGGAACTGAGGCAGCCTCATAGCTTGTCTTGGGGGAGCTTGAGGACAGGCTTCCTGCCTTTGAGTTGTTCTGGCAACCCTGCTTTGTGGCTACTACAAATGTATTGTATTCCCACACGGATAGCCTCAGTCTTCCCTTTTCTGGGAACTTGGGTTTTACTGGACATTCTTCCATATGCTGGAGAACAAATGCACGAGGCTCTTCCCTATACCTGCATTAGTGCCAGCTTCCTTCAGAGGGTGACCTTTTGTCTAGAAGGACAGCTGTCCTGACTTTTTGCAGGAGCTTTGGGATGAACCTGGTGGCTTTAGACCTCAGGATGGATGGAAAGAAGGGCCACAAGGAGAGGAGAAAGTTATGTTTCCTCAAAAGAGAAGAAATTCATTCTACTTTCCTTAGATGAACACCTCACAAGAAGAGGGTCAGAGAGAACTGTGCTCCATTCTCCTGCTCAACCTAAGACCAGAGGAAAAGCCAGGAGGCTGTGTCTGATGACAGACCTCAATAACTTCACACCTTGCATAGTGATTATGCTTCGTAGTTCATAAGGCACCCTCCCACATCCACACTGCACTCTAGGGTGGGGGCAACAGGCTCAGAAAAATAACATGGTGAGCTCTGATTTGAATCTCACCTTTTACTTCCTGACCAGGCCTCTTTGCATTATGCTTGCTGCCTGTCCAGTAAATGCTTTAATCTCTATTAAAAAAATTTTATTTTAATGTTTATTTATGAGAGAGAGGGAGACACAGAATCCGAAGCAGGTTCCAGGCTCTGAGCTGTCAGCACAGAGCCTGACATGGGGCTCAAACTCACAGATCGCGAGATCATGACTTGAGCTGAAATTGGACACTTAATCGACTGAGCCACCCAGGCTCCCCAATGCTTTAATCTCTTTCAAGTACTTCCATGTACATCAGCTTCCTCACAACTCAATGGGGACACAAGGAAGGTATCCCTACTTTACAAATAGAACAACTAGGGCACCTGGGTGGCTCAGTCAGTTGAGCGTCCGACTCTTGATTTTGGCTCAGGTCATGATCTCATGGTTCAGGAGTTCAAGTCCCACGTTGGGCTCTGTGCTGAGGGTGTTTAAGATTCTAAGTAAATAAATAAACTTAAAAACAGAACAAAACAAAAATCAAAAAGAACAACTAACATACTCAAATAATTAAGGTACTTGATGTGGTTTCTCAGCCAGGGTTCTCAACCCCTAGACTGTAGTTCTATACCAGATTTAGGTAATGCAAAGTCAGGGACACATAAAATCCTAAACACAAACCCATGATCCTCACAGGGAAGCAGCAGAATGATGTCCTTCCTAACCTACGTGGTTATTTTCATTCATCAGCATTCCCACAGAAAGGGCAAAAAGTCTTCCTTCCCCACCTTCCAGGATAGGTTTGAAGCAAACCTGCTGCTGTTCGCTGCTGCTTGAGATCTGTGGTCCTACAAAAACATCCATCTTTGGGAGTAAAAGCACTCGACTTATACCTATATCCAGCCTGGGGGCAGGTCAGTCAGTGACAATGAGGCCAATATTCTGAGAGTCTCCTAACAATATTAACTACCCAGGGACTAGAGAGTTATCAGCCTTAGCTACTGCAATATGTAGTTCAGTGAAGATACACAGACTTTGTCTCCCTGCGCCTCCCCCCAACCCCACTCCACCCACCGCAGCCTCCTCCAAAGGGAGGGAAGGGTAGAGAGAGGTGAGGCATGTTAGATTTCCTGAGATCACATTAAAGAATTCAGATAGCAAGAGGAGAGCTTTCTACAACTGAAATAGAAGGTGGTAGCAAATACTGGAGTGCTTCAGAACCAAGAGTTTTTCATTTCTTGGTTAACTGCCTCAGTCACCTTGATTGTTTAACCTGTGGAGACTGGTCTGATCTGAAAAACAAGTGAAAAGCCTTTTGATGGAAAGCAATTTCAGAACTGCAAGGAACCTGGCATATGCAACATACATAGCCTCCCAGAGGTCTACCCCAACACTCTCAGATCTAAATCCCCTCTTAGACTACAGCTCAGCAGGGCTGGGTGGGATTACCCTTCACCTGAAACCTAGCTGGTGTTCCCATCCACTACACAAAACCTTCTCCCGTCCATTGGAGAAAAGTGCTGCTGTCTCTGCTGCATTCACTTCTTTTCAAGGTCCCTGAGAGGAACGGGTCCAAGTCAAAACTTGGAGGAACCCTGTGGTCATCTCCAGAGCTTTTGCTCACCTTCCATGATGGAGATGTGAACAGCTCTTCTCCGGGTCCTAGGGACACTGCTCAGCCTTGGGCCATGGGTTATGGAGGGACAGCTGCGGCTGGGAACCATCCCTGCTCTGAGGTTAAATGAAAAGAGAACTGTGTTAATTCAGTGCACACAACAGATGGGATCAGGACTCAGAGTTGAGGAGTAGCTACTAGAATTGCCTGGCTCTGTTAAGTTTGTTTGTTTATTTAAAAAAATCTTAAAACTTTTTTTTTTTTTTTGTCTTTAGTCCCTGGATCCCCATCAGAGACACTGCTTCAAACTCATCCACATCCTCATATCCCAGACCCACCTGAACCTTGCTTTAGTGCAGCAGTGGTGCCTCTGGTCTCTGGGCAGGATTGTCAGGGAGTAGAGCCCCAGGACTCCTGAAAATGTGCCTGAAAACCCATATGGCAGCCTCCTCTGACTTCTGACAGAGACCGCTGCTCCAAGGGGTGCCGTGTGAAGGCAGTAATAATGCTCCCAGAGGTCAAGCTGGTTGATGAACCCTAGCTATCCTGGCTAATATTCTTTCTGGATCTTATTAGGTTTAGGAGATATGCATGATGTACAGTTATACCTGAAGCAAGGATCTCAAAACTATTTTAGACCTAGTGAGACAGGACTGTGGGGTGATCCCTGGCTTTCTATAATTGGTTGATTCCAGAAACAAGGCAATCTTGCATTTTGGACATGCCCTCCGTGGTCTATGGCCATTTTTAGGATTTGGGAGGACACAGAGAAGTATCCAGGAAGGTGGTACTGGGTACTGTGCCCTCCCTCGTTCTTCATCAAGGCTCAGGGATACCAGGGTTAGACTGTTCCCCATGCTTTTAATGTTTATTTATTTTTGAGAGAGAGAGCAGGGCAGGGGCAGGGGCAGAGAGAGAGGGAGACACAGAATCTGAAGCAAGTTCCATGCTCGGAGGTGTCAGCACAGAGGCCGATACGAGGCTCAAACTCACGAACTGTAAGATCATGACCTGAGCCGAAGTCGGACACTTAACCGACTGAGCCACGCAGGTGCCTAGACTGTTCCCCATGCTTTTAGCTAAGATGGGGAACTTTCCTATCGTGTTCTCCTTTCCCTTTTGTGAGCCATTGTGCCCAGAATGGTCATAGTACTGGAACTGCTGCCTTTTTGGAGATTCTGAGATCTGAACTGCAACTCGTTTTGGGGGGAAGTCCCTGGCAGCCTACCTGTGTATTTCTGGTGGCTCCCGTTTGATCTTTGCACTCGACTCCATTACTTCCTTTGCAACTCGGCCACTATAAATAGTATAATAAAACAAACAGAAAGGGATTAGATGGTGTTCCAGCACTGGGCTCCTGTCTAAGATTTCAGATACTTTGGATGAACTGGGCAATGGCCATTTTGGCCTAGTCCTTCCCAATGTTTAGGTCACTGAAAAAGGCTGGCTTGCTAGGTTAAGTTCTTACATGTCCTGATAGCTTAGCTTAGAGAACTATCTCTGGAGTCTTTGGTATCTTCTATTTTCATTTAGAAATGATTGCTCACTGTCCAGCATGTTCCAGAAATATTGCAAAAAAAAAAAAAATCTTTAGACAGACATGAAAAGAATCACTGGTACAGTTCTTATTTCACTGCTGTTGTGAGGGCAGAAGAAGATATATATTTTAAACCCTGCAGACAAACTGTGGCAGGGAAGGAAAGAAATAGTCAAAGGGTTAGGAGACAAGGAGAATTGGATAGAAACCTCAGGCTTTTTTGGAGGTTCCCAGTTCCTTTGTTCTCAAGGATAAGGACCACTGAGCCACTGTTCTCCAGAGAGGGGTCTAAAAATAGGTCCATAACAGTTACTTACTGTCACTATTTACCTGTATCGAAACCGGCTCCCTTTAAAGAATAAATTGCTGCTGGACACTGTGCGGACTTGGCTTGACTTCTCCAGCCTGCAGCAAGGCAAAGTCCAGTGTGACAGATGGCCTGCAACTGCTTCATGGGCTAAGGCAGCGTATTCCCAGCTCCTTCCAAAGGCTACTTGAGGAAACTCTTCAGGAAAAGGACCTTCACAGTCTGGCTTGTCTCTGACTCTCCTTTAGGACCTGAGGGTTTGCTCACAGCCTCAGTGCTGGGGACAGTCATGTTGAAACCCATTTTCATGTCAGGAGAGCGAGGGCTCCCCAAGAGTGCTTCATGGGGTTGGCCAGGGGGACTGAGAATAAATGTTAGGGGTGATGGCCTGGGGGAATAATAGAATGCTGCCTGTCAAATCCCAGGCCACTTGTTAGCAGTATGACCTTGGGCAAATTTCTTTTTCTTCCTTAGTTTTAGTTGTTTTATCTACAGAATGACGGAGCTGGGACTACTTGACCTCAGGAGTCCCTTCCAGTCCTAGTATTTGATGATTCCATGTCTGGGTAATTGTGGGCAGAGGAGAGAGTAGGGGCTGTCCTCCCTATTCCATTTCCCTCTTGGAGAGTCCTAAAGTAGGTTATCATAGTAAAGACTCTAAGAAGTCCTGAAATGGACAAACTAGCTTAACTTTAATACAAGTTCCATCTTTTATTTGAACTTGGAATCATCCCTCTTCTCCCAGAATACCTATTAATATCACTTTCAAGGCTGTGGACAGCTGGTGTGGAGACTCTGGAAGACCATGGGCACTGTAAAATATCCTCTTAGGTGACTTCTTTGATCCCAGATGGCCCTCTCACCCTTAGATAAAGGAAGCTGAGCAGAGCTGCCCAGAGTGAGGCCTCCCAACCCAACTGACTCAGCTTACAACATGCCCTGAGGTGCCTGTAGTGCTGATCTAGCCAGGAACTGATCTGGGTCTGAAGCCTCTGTCATGAGCAGGCAGTCAGTATGTAGGGAGTTGTCCCCAAAATCCATGAATAGCAGTTCCTGGGAGACCATGTGCACCTGTCTCAGGGCTCTGTGAGGCTGTAAGCCTACTTGCCCTCCTGCCTGAACATGTCCTTGAGTCTGACCCGGCTTCTTTCAAAGCACTGGCCAAAGGCAGTGCCAGGGATTTGTGTGTAAAACGTGCTCAGAGTGATGCCAAAGTGGCTGCTGCTAAGACTTGGCATAATTGGGGATCTGACCCAGGCTAGAGGCTTTTAACACTTACTAGAGAACATCAAGTAATCAGTAGAAATATGAAAAACAGCTTCAGTTTCCAGTGTGGGTCTTGGTAGGGCTAGTTAAGTGTGGGGATTTGTTAATAGAAGGACTCAAACTGAGTTTGGTCACAGGTTCAGAAGCACAGTTCTGTTCCCATGACACAAACAGAAAAACAAAGGTCTCCAAAAATGGTGCTGACATGTTTTTTTGGCTTCTCTCAGACAGCCATGGACTGAACAGGAGGGAAATTTGACCATGTGGCAGCCTTTTCTGAGTGTCCTCTTCTTTAAATGAAAGAAGCCGACTCAGATTATAATTCAGGCTGCCCATTCAGTTCATCCCTGATTCTGGTATCAAATGCATAGAAACTATTAAGCAATTCAGAAAGCCTGCCCAAGAAACAGCCTCTGGAGCTGTGGCCCTAGATGAGGGAGGCCCAGTTCTGCCAGCCCACACCCCGTAGCAGCCAGCAGGCAGCAATGCCTTTCCCTGGGGAGGAGGATGGTGCCCCTCTAGCTCAGAGCAGTTCTCTCTTCAGGGTCCTGGAGGTTACTGGAGGGAGAACTATGGCTTGTCAGAGGCAGAATATACCACAAACTTTGTCTTATGTTTTCCTGATTAAGATCTAGCTTATTAAATCATAAATCATTGCATTCTATTTTAAAAACAAGACCAAGGGTTTTAGTGAAACAATTATCTGCCATCACCCCAGTTTCTCAATGGGCTATTTATTTGTTCCCTAATGCCTTTATAACCACTTTCTTAAAGAAAATAGCACAGAAACCTCATATACTTTACAAATCCTGTGATAATCAAAATTCTTGCTTTTGCCCCAAAGCTGACTTTTCACTAACAGATAAGTCCTTGCCATTCTTCCAGCTACCCCACTCAGGCTCCTGGGCACTTGTTCTGTCACTGGCACTACCTCTGGCAGTGGCACACTGGGAAGGTCCGGCATCAACCCCAGCTCAGCACTAGGGCACCCACTGGGGAGCAAGCCCCAGAGTTTCCCCAAGGCTTAGGGAATTGCCTGGGCTGCACCTGCTGCTCCTTCATGAAGCGTTGTACTCTGGGCCTTCTATGGCTCTGAATGGCTCTGCAGGGCCAACCTGATTCAAGTCAGGTACCCGTGAGCTATTTTTGGCCCAAGTTTTGCCCTGAAAAGACCCCTCACTGCTTTGCCACTGGGAGCTGTGCAAGGACATCAGAAGGTAGATCCCTCGGGTATCTCTGCTGAAACACATTCCTTAACCTCAGCTCTATCCATCCTGGGAGTACAGACATCCAGAAAGGGGTCTGTTTTATTAAGGAGGGCCAGCCTTGTCATCTTATGTCTCCTTTCTCAGTGTTTCTCAAATTTTCCTGCCCATCATTGTTTCTCAAATTTTCCTGCCCATCATTCCTCTAAAAAGTAGCTTTTATGACTCTGGCTCTGATAAAGATAGTCCCCATCACATGTGTCCACTCACTTGTAGAAGGCTTGGTTCTCGATTCCACATTTCCAAAGGTGCTTGCATGCTTCTGGAGTTGGAGCAAAATATGTGAGAATAATTTTCTTTTCCTACAAAAAAATCCCACATAGAAACAGCTGAGTGCAGGTGGAGAAGCGAAGGATGAAGTAGGCCAGGACCCTGAACCCTGGGCTGTCTGAGGGCTCCCCAGGACTTTAGGAAGAGGTTTCAGATAGGGGAAGGGACTTCCTGGCAGCTGGCCAGTTGGACGAGGCTCAGTTCAGTGACTAAGTTCACACTGGGCAGGTCCAATCACAATAAGCCTCAGCTGCCACAGACTCAAAACCAAGAGAGCCCTCACCAGAGAAAGTGCTCCTGTCGTCTGCATTTTCTACTTCCTTTTAAAAAGTTGTTATCTTGGAATGCTCCTATAGAAGCAAAAGAATCTTTCACTGTCTGCATTTCTCGGAGGTATGGAACCTCCGGGTGTCACTAGCATCCCTGAGGAAGTCCTGGGCTCCAGGGCGTGGCCATTTCTCCATCCCTCACCTCCAGGTCTCTGCTTCTCATTCAGGTGGCTTAGTTCTAACCTGGATATGCCACTTTGGTTGAGCCCTGGCCATTAGAAACCACCCAGTGCCCCAGCCCTCCCTGAAGAGAAAGAAGCCAGCACTCACCTCTTTCTGACTTACGTATAAATAGAAAGTCTTTCCTTCAAATTTCAGCTTGGTCACCTCATTCCTACAAGCACAAAGAGAACACCTGTCACCTTGTCGTGGGCTGCTTGTTCACAGCTAAGTCTCGTAGATGCACAGCCCACCCTGACTGGAAGGGGCTCCAGGCACAGACACAGTTTTAGCCAAAATTAGAACTGAAACAAGACAGCAGCGCAGTGGCTTTAGAGAACAGTTGCTGAAACAGTTCAATCCACAGTTTTCTGGTCAATCACACCATAATAATAGGGTGATAGGAGGATTTCGGGCTCATCAACAGTGGCTGTAAAAGGGAAATGTTTGTATGGGAAGTAAGTCTAGGTTGAGAGGTCCCGGGCCATTTCAGGATTTGGTTCATAATGCAGGGGCATTATCTGGATGGGACTGTCAAATGTAAGATGCCACAGGTAGCTGATGAGGCCAAAGTTCAAGATACAGCAAATAATGAAAAACAATGCAACCAGGTTCTGAGGGAGTTGAGTCTTTCAGGTGACTGTGCCACTGGATGGAAAATGCAGTTTAATGCAAACAAATGTCAAACGATCTCAGGGAGGGGGGCAGGGCAACATACCAAAGAGAGAGAACAGATTACATGGAACAGTCATGCAGCGTACTGACCAGGAAAGGGGCTTAGGGGTTTTTGTAGAAAAATCCTTGAAGCCACCAGCCCAGTGAATGGCTGCAGTAAAAGAGGCAAACAGGATACTGGGGTACGTCACCCGCGGGACAGACACAAATCAGAAGAAGTGACATGGTTACTGTACATGGCACAGCTTAGACCTCACCTTCACATACTGCTCTCAGCCTTGGTTACATTTACAAAAAGGAAAAATGACGGGGGTCTTAGGCAGATGTCCCTGAGAGCCAGATAACTAGGCCTTAGCATCGATCACTCCTTACTTCTCTTCCATTTGCCTGACATAGCTGCCCTTTGGAGCCTGAAGGCCCTCCCATCTCACTGGGGGGTGGAGTCCTTATTTTTGTACCCAACTGGGACCCCCAAGAAGGTCTGATCAGGACTATCTGTCTCCACTTCATTTCTTCCTCTTTGTAATTTCTAGGGAGATTTCCTCAATATCTTAGGAAGTAGCAGAAAGGTAGTGAGAACCATGTACCCAATTTACTACTGGCCAAAACTGAGGGGACAGAGGAAGGTCACTTGTTTCCTGGAAATCATGGGTGGGTAAGTATGAGAGCTCACAACTCTGACTACCAGTTCTGAGCTAATACAAGCACATGGTATACCTTCCTTGTTTGATTTCCCTCCCAATCAATCAGTCACCCTCATACACATACAGAATACAATAAATATCAGTTGATTAATATGGAAAGGAACACACCGATCATCCAGGCTTCAACAAACAAGATAGGAAAGTGGGAGAGTTTCTATTGGAAGTGAAGTTGGGTTTTACATCTATTATTTTTAAATTGAGACACAATGAAAAGCAGACTTCTTGAAGAAGTGTGATATGAGAGAAGCCACAGAATGAAAAGTTTGTGGAAGAATCAGGTGAGCATCAGGGCTTCTGGATGGGGAAGGATACTTTAGGGACTCGAGGTCCCTGAACAGGTGTGTCCTACTTGTTTCTAGCTACACATGCCTCCTACCAGGGACCTCATGACACAGGCGGCCTGGTCAGAGTGTGGGCCAGGATCTGGGCCATCTAAGGAACATCAGACAACCCAGCTATATCTAGGAAGCAAGGGTTCCTCACTGGGAGAGCGGTGCCCTGACCCTACTCATTGTCTTTTTGTGAAAAGTATTTTGTTGGACAGCAGACCCCAAATCCTCACCATTGTCACCCAGAGAGCACAGTGAGTGGGCCAACTTCAGAAGGCCCAGCAAACAGATGCGTTGTTTACTCAGTGCAGCAAACTGCCTTGTGAAGTGGCTGTTTTCCTGGGGGAATGGGACCTGGGTGGTCATGTCTGGCAGTGGGGGGTGGGGGGGCAGTTTCACTAGCACTCTGGTTGATGATCAAATTACCATTGTGCACAAGAGCAATGGGGTTGGAAAGGTGGTGTTTGTCCACAAGGTTGGTGGGGGAGCTCAAGAGGACACAAGAAGATAGACACCTTGCAGCAAACCCCAGTAGAGAGCTCGCCAGGAAGCAGCTTTGTCCTCAGATTCCCCATCAGCTCTTCTGGAGAAGGCAAAGGAATGAAGACCGGAGCAAGCTTCCCCAGCCGAGCTCTGTTGGGTAAGGTAAGCCATTTGTTCAAGCCCATGGGAGGAGTTGTCCAGCTTAGACTCGGCAGTCTAAGGCCAAAAAGGTACAGAAATCACAGGGGCTTAGTACAACATACAGCATGTTCTGATGAGGCTGAAAGATGTTTGCATGGTCCAGAAAAGGAGCCTCCAGGAAAGCCAAATATCCATCAACAAGCCAGTCTGTGCTGCATCGGCTCCCAGATCCATTTAGAATAGACCCTGAACTCACAGGGTGGAGAGGAAGCAGTTCAGAGTAGCTTCAGCTGAGGTAGTGGCTCTTAGCTGCTAGAAATGGGAGTGGAGGAAGGGAGAGGGGAGCAAGGGTGGGGATGTGACTCCTGGAGGCTGAAGACACCTATGGCCTAAAGAGGGACAGAAGGGAGATAGAGCAGCATCCATGCTTGTGCAGGCAGTGCCCAAAGTGGGGCTTGGCCCACGGAGGGTGCAGGATAACTTCTATCTGCCCCAGGGGTGAGCCCCTCCTTCTTTAGGCCAGTGGGTAAGGAAGTAAGCACCCATGCGGATGCAATGGCCCTCAGTGGGGGACAGTCCCAAGGACTTTGCTTCTCTAACATTGGCTGCAGCCCCAGGTCTTTCATCTTACCTAGAAATCACCCTCCACACTCTTTGTCTCTCTGGAGAGACTGTTGGCTCTCAGGAACACCCCTTTGGAAGAACAGGATCCCTAGGCAGAGACCACTACCTCGATCAGTTATCATTATGGACACAAGGCTTTGGAGAGGGCTCAGAACCATAACTGCCCAATCACAGACAAAGGACGTGGGAACCATAGCCCTCCCCATTTGGTGACGTATAAAAAGCCCGTTTTGGAAATGAAGATACTCACCATTTAATGAAGTGGACCCTCTTGTTTCCTTGCAGAACGACAAACCCAAAAGGAGTGAAGGCCAGAAATGCAGCATTTCCTGACACATCCTGCAACACAGAAAGACCTCTCATCAGGATGACATAGGCATGTAGGTGAAAGGGTGAGAAACGCAGTTGTTCGTCAGTGATACAGGGTTAATGCTTGGGAGTAGGTCACAGAGGGAGGAGCACTTGGATATAACAGGCAAGCTACTCACCTTCCCTAAGCCTCAGTGCCCTTAAATGTAAGTTGTAACTAATCTTAGAAGGCTGCTGTGAATATCCAAAGAGAATGGCAAGCCCTCACACATTGTAAAATGGTGCAGTCACTTCGGAAAGCAGTTAACTTCTTCAAATTGTTAAAAAGAGTTGTTATACGGCCCAGCAGTTCCACTCCTAGGTACCCAAGAAAACTGAAGACACACATTCACACAGAAACCTGGATGTAAATGCTCATGGTAGGATTATTCATAACAGCCAAAAAGTGGAAACAATCTAAATGTCTATCCGTCAACTGATAAATGAGTGAAAATGTGGTGTATACATATAGTGGGATATTTCAGCAGCAAGAGGGACGCAGTACTGATACCTGCTATAATGTGGATGAATCTCGAAAACATCAGGCTAGGTGAAAGAAGCCAGGCACAAAAGATCACATGTTGTAGGATTCCATGTGTATGAAATGTACAGAATATGTACATCCACAGGGACAAAAGATTACTGGTTGCCAGGGCTGTGGGGAAGGGGAGATACATAGGGAGCGACAGCTAATAGATACAGGTTTCTTTTTTGGGGAGATGAAAATGTTTTAAAGTTCGTGGTGGTAATTGCATAACTCTGTTACTAAAACTAAAACTACTGCATTACACACTTTAAAAGGATGAGTTTTACCATATGTGAGTTATATCTCAAAAAAGCTGTTGAGAGACAGAGAGAGAATGAATGGCGGTTATTATTACAATGGCCCTACACACTGGGCTCCCTCACACAGTTTAGCTAATGAAAAGATATGAAGCAAGCAGCTATGGGGAATAGCCACGGTCAATCCTGTGGTGCCTGAACCATCAGAGGCCTCCTGACCACTGGTCACTATCAGTTTGTACTGGTTACTCTCAGTTTGTAAATACCAGGCTTGAGGTTCTGCCGAGCCAAGAGGGGAGAAGCTGTACGTCATGGCTGTCTCACATGGGAAATGAGCGCCATGAGGGCCAGGCTGGCATGGGGCACAGAAAGCAGGTTGATGGATTGTGCTCTCTCTGAGGAACTTTCTTTGCGATAGGGACCTGAGGGGAGAAACTGCTCTGTCAGTGTGTGAATGTGCTCAAGTGGCCAGAAAATTATGCCAGGATGTTGGTCAAACGTGCATGTAGGACATTTGTCTGAGCCATAGCTCATATGGTGCAATAGGGTCAGGCACCTAGTATGAGGCATCCAAGTGGGGGCTGTGGCTGTCAGGCTTTCCTAGTTTTTCCCACTTTCACGTTTTGGCTTCTTGGCATACATACTCAGTCTGATCAGGTCTAAGAATAAAAAGCGGGCCTGGGCAGGGCCCCATGAGCCTTGACCCAAAGAAGAAATGCAGTTTTGTCTTAAAACTCTTTAGAGTCAGGTTCCGGGTATGAACATCTGGGCCCAGGGAATAAATTAAGTATATGTTTTGCAAACATTTCCACTTAATGTATTGTTAGTATTGTCCTTTCCTCAGGATCTACTGTGACCCTGACATTTGGCTGCAAGCACAATGTCCTTCAACCCAGGGGCAACAGCAAAAAGCTGTTTAAAAATAACCTGAATGGAGATACTGTGAAGCCACAGGGCTGGTTTTCCTCCTGCCTGTCATCAGTCCTTGGTGGTGGTTATTAATACCTGAGTGCCAGCACTGCACAAAAACATGGTCCCTGGCCAGGGCACCCATGCTAACCCAGCAGGTTTGCCTATGTTGGATACATCTGCCCACTGTGCAGGCAGGACCCAACGAAGTCCAGGAAAAAAGACAGAGACTTGAGAGGGTGGAAGCCTTGCCTTATTCATAATCATAGGACAGGCTCCAGGAAATATTTATCAGATGAATATGTAAGACAAGGAGGTGGGCCAGAGGGGCTGGGGGTAGGGGAGTACACATGTGAGCAAAAACAGGAGAGGAAGGCACAGGTGCAGTGGAGGTAGGGAGGGCAATTTACAGTGTCTTACAGTGTCTAGGAAAGGCCTAGAAAGAATGGGTGGAAGGATGGAAAGAAAGGGTCAGGTCAGCAGAGGGCTGTGGGTGGCTAGAAATAATGGGTAAGGAATAGGGAGGGGAAAGGCTTCCACCTGCTTCTTGCACTCCTGAACCACGCGGGTAACAGGGCAGAGGAGCACCTGTGCCGTGACCATAGCGTCACGGGTCCTGTGTCAGGCCACGCAGACCCAGGCTCTGGCTCGGCCCCTCACTGCCTGTCCCTTCATTTCTCCATGCTTCACATTCCTCATTGTAAAATTAGGGTTGAGAACACTATCTACGTCTTAGGTTGTGCTTAGTAGGCACTCAGTACATGCTAGGGGCCGTGTTGTTAATACGAGTTTGTTGCACTTAATACAAAATCTTTTTTTTTTTTTTATGTAGTATTTTACTATTTTTCCTGACACTGATGGATTTAATTTTTGCTAGTTAGGAAATGAGGGTGTGGGAAGTTGAGGCAGAAAGAGAGAAGTCACTCAATGTTGGGGGCCCATGGAGAAGGGGGATTTGGGTGATCCATTTGGGATTTGGGGTAAAAGTGAAGCAGGCAGAAGAGGAAGGAGACAAGCTGTGACAGATTCCTGAGGGTCGTCCCAGTGACAGGCCTCTCTGGCCATAGCACAGAGAGGGTCCTCCCACAAGCTGGGAAGAACTGGCCAGGCTGTCTGTTGGCACTGTCCATCTGAACCGTCCAGACACCTCAGGGCTGGCCTCTGGGTGAAGGCAGGTGTTGGAGTTAAAGGAGGAAAAGCCACTCCTGACCAGACTGACTGATTCAGAACAGGGAGCAAACTGAGAATAAACCTCAATCAGATGCCACATCATTCCAGTAAGTAATAATAGCACCTTGAGCAATCCCAATCCAGTCTCTCACATGGAGAGATCAGTTTTTCAAACTGCTTCCAATGCAATGTTGTGGATGAGGGCTGCTGCAAAGCTGGGCACCTGTGTGTCTACAGGGGCCAGGGCAGCTGGAAGGTTTGCTTCTTATCTGTGGCATGTGAGGAGCAGGACCTGGAATTACAGAGAAAAGCCTCACATCTGTACCAGCACAAAAACACAAACAGGTAGCCACGTAGACACCTTCTCCAGAGCCTTCCCAGTTTCTTCCACTAACATGTTATTCTCGTAAGCCTGCCCATGGGATTTGTGTGCAAAGGACAAGTTATATGACAAGAAGAGAAGGAAATGAGGACGAGGAGAGATGTGACACAGAAAGTGGTAACCTGTTCCTCAGATCTTCCGTGTTATCAAGTTGGAGGCTATCTTTCCTCTTTGTTCCCTTCCCATCCCAACGAGATCAGGACCCACAGGACTGAACATTAATGGATCCGAAAGGTGGAATAAAAACTTGCGTCTTGACAGCCACACAGCAGATATTGCCAGCCCCATTGTACATCAGATAATGGTCTAAAGTATTTGGTTCACTTCTACAGTTGTGAGGTACGAGATTCATTTTCAGTTTTTCATCCTTGTAGAAAGAGCTTCATTCTTGGCTTAGGAATTTAGCCCAGCTTCTTATTTGCTCTGTGACTTAACTTCTCTGAGACTCAATTTCCTCATTTCTCAAATGAGGGCCATAATACATACTTTAAGAAATACTGCTTCTTTCTGATTTTAGGGTGATGGCCTAAATAACTTATTGCCAAAACATGGCCAACAGTGGTTTTTCTTGGAGGGGCTGGATTTGCACAGAGTCCTTTCACATGTTCAAGTAGAAACCACCATGAAACTCGACATGCATCAGTTCGATGTCGTCAAAGGCTCACCCTAAGATGATAGCTCTGCCCAGAAAAGGATTTTTGGAAATCACAGCAACTGACTGGTTCTGGGAAGTAGGGACATCTGGCCACCTTTGCCCAGTCCGCATGGGTTCCACCTTGGGATACAACGAAGCAGCCTTCTGTCTACTGCTGCCCTGGAGGACATCCTGGGTATGCCAGAGTCAGAACCAGGGCATTCTTTCGAGATCATCCAATCCCCTCTCTGGAGTATGACTTAAACTAATTCGATATGGGTAGATGAAACCTCTATTTTAAAATCCTCAGGGAAGAAGATTCCACATGGTCTTCCACACACTTACGCCCATCCCTGAAAGCTTATAGCTGGGAACCTTATGTTAAATCACTCATGAAAATCACCCAGTTTTAGTATACTTAAACATGGTCCCAAGAAACTACATAGAATGGAAATTAGGAGGCAGCCCTTTAAGAGCCTTGGCATCACCCCATGAAAGATCAGAAATGGAAATCTTGGCATATACTTGCCATGTAAGTGGCTCTAGTCAAGTTCTTCATCTCAGCAGTAAGCCCACCATTCTCTGTACAGTGCAGCCAAGAGGGGCCCACTGGGGGATGAGGGTTAGTCATCACCAATCCTTCTTTCGTCTGTTTCTCTGAGGTCAGAGGCAACTTGTCAAGATGGGGAAGGGGGTTTATTTAGAGAGGAGTCTAGGTGGCTGATTATGAAATTAATGATCCTATTTAAGGTCAGAGGAATGAAGCTGTAATTTTATTTGTATGGTTGCTCTAACCTAGATCCTGCTGAAATAAATTTTCTCCTGGTCTGTACAGGACAGAGATAAAGTCACTTGGTGAACTTACGTTAAATTTTTCTACGGTGATTTCAGTAGTGTCGTAGGTCCTCTACCAGAGTTGGTAGTGAGTCCTGCTTTGTTCCTAAATAAATGCCATCTCCCCAGAAGGAAGACCAGGAATGGTAACTGAAAAAGCACAGCACTGAGGTGTTCAGACAGCCCTGGGTTCGAGTTCGAGTACTGCCCTTACCAGTAACTCTGGACATGTTAGTTGGTCCCTCAGAGTCTCAGTGTTCTTATCTTGAGGACAAGAACATCTTCTTAGCAGTATCGTTATAAAGATGAAATGAGATCGTATATGTAAGTGCCTGGCATCTGCAGGCTCTCAGTAGATGGCACCTTCATGACTCATGATAAGGCTGGGTACAGGCTGGGTGTCTGTGATGGGTCTGGCTACTATATAAACCTCAAGAGGGTAAGAAGCCACAGTCTGGGCCTACAGGAGATCCAGGGCAAACAACCAGTCCCAGGGGCTCCAGGAAGGAGCAAGATGGTAGCTCCTGAGGTTGGAGAGGTATCAGAGCTGGAACAAATGCAGCACTGGGCTGCCAGGGGTTTGCTCCAGTCTCCTGCTCTAGGCTGTAGGCTTGGTCTTCTGGGGGCTCCTGTCAGGAGGAGATGGGGTCTGAGGGGAGATGCAGAGAGCTCAGGACAGCGTGTGCAAGTTCAGAGCCTGGGTATTACTGTAAGCCAGCCCGCTGCTGGAGCCCTCTGCCTGTCCCACCCAGAGTCGGTGGGATCTTGTCTTCCCGGTCCCAGGGCCAGACAAGGACACTTTGGGCAGAAAGAAACCATCAGTGTGGACAGGAAGAACAGCAGCTTCTTAATCAGTCCAGGAGAATAGAGCCCAGCTGAAGCCTTGTTCTACTCTCATTTAATTATCAAAACGATTCCTCTTCTTCTGTCCTCCCTAGGGCTGTGTGCCCCAGATTCCCTGGGCCCAGTAATTGCCTCTCTGTTAATAGAAATCATCGGTATTTATTACACTGAGTGCTCCAGCTTATTTCAGCTCTCCTTGTAGCAACATTAAGGCGAGTGCCTAGTAGCATATCACCAAAGTAACCCTACTTAATGACAAGAGTAAAGGCTCCTGAACCGTCCTTGCTCAGCAGGCCTAAGAAAAGCATGAGCTGCAGTTCAGTAGAGACAAGCTGAGGGACCCTGTGTGGGGTCTGCAGCAGGGTCCTGGCTCTGGGTGAGCAAGAAGTATAGGGCCTGGGAACCAGGGATTGGAAGCCCAGTGCAATGATCGTGCCCACCATCTCCCCAGGGGGAGTCTTCTGGGGGCTTCTGTTCCTCCTAGATATATAACAACAGGGAAGTGACTTGAGTTCAAATTCTTGCTCTACTGCTCAGGGCCTTGTAAATTGTCTCCTGGAGCTTTTGTCTTCTTACTTATAAGCCAGGAAGAGTAAGATCCACCTCCCAGGGCTGACAGGATTAAATGAGAAAATAACGTGAAAGGATTCCAGGGGGTCTGCCATGGAAAGCATGCCACAAATGTTTCTTCCCTCCTTCCTTCTTTGAGTTGATGCTGTGGGGATGGAATGATGTGAGGGACTGGGCCTCACACAGTGCCTGGCATTAATAGGGGTTCCTTCCTGCAGCCTCTTAAGCCTCTGTGTCCAATAATGGGCAAACTCATCACAGATGGGGCTGAGCCAGGAGCCCCACAGTCCTAGGGTGCACATGGACTTGGGCTGGACACCAGGCTGGCTGCCACTGTAGCTTCCAGACCCACTTAGGCACATAGGTGGAGAATCCCACCCACCTCTGCTCAGTTGTACTCAGGTTCACTGTCTACCATCTATCTGCCCACTCTGCTGTCAGATGTCAGCCTCACCCAGGGACTCATCTCTGAAAAGGTGGGTGCCCTGTGTGGCCTCAAGGGGCCCAGGCAGGTTTGGAGGTGACCTGGCACCTTATGATAAAGATAGCTGTCTCTAGGCAGCTATGGCTTTTAAGGTCCTGAAGTGACTCAGCAGTTCATGGAGCACAGTCACTGAGTACCTGCTGTGTACTTTCACACAGGTGAGGAAAGCAAGGCTCAGAGAAGCCTGTGAGGGCCTCAGAAAGCTAGAGATCAGTGCTGGAGCCAAGGTCAGCTGACTATGAAGCCCTCTTCAGTCCTATGCAGGCCCCCTACCGATGGTATCTGAGCAATTAATGGAGGTTAAACTATATCTGTCATGCAAGGGCAGTATTTAGGAAGCTTTGCTTAAATCATTTGTAAATAACTATGCATCATCTTTCTTTTTTTTTGGTATGAACAGGCATAAATGTGTTTTCTGACAGTGCTGGCCCTCCTCAAGAACACAGGGGTTATCTGGTTGTAGGCTGTGCTGGTGAATAGGGAACTCTGTGGGGTGGGAAAGGTGACCAGGGTTTCTAAGTTGCCAGAATGTTCTAAAAGTTCTTATTTGAAGTTTCAGCATCAAATCCTATGTAAGAACAAGTCACCATCACCTTAGCAAGAGGTAAGGGATATGCAATTCTGCCCCTACATCACTGGATTCCTTGCTTTCTATTCTGTTCTTTTAATTTTTGTTGGAAACTTCTAGTGTTCCCTCACCTATTAGGAAGAAACGGTCAATGCCCACCTGCTCCCGTGGGATACTGGCTCCTTCAGATCAGTTTCAGAATCTGGTGGTACTGGTGCCTCTCCAGTACTAGAAAGAGAGAGGCAAAAATCCGGGGACACTGAGGCAAAGACCGGGAGTGTCAAACCAACTGGGATGTGGAGATGAAGTGGGGGGACACAGCCAGAGAGAGAGAGGAAGAGGCCATGTGTCTCCGCTGCTCTCCACAGTGACTGTGGCTGCTTAAGCTCTTCTCCAGAATGCCAGACACATGTGAGCAATTATAGAGGTTTCCTCTGGACAGAGCCTCCCTGGCTGGTTCCTGTCTCACCCTCCCAGGCGCATAATGGAATTAAATGCTACTCCACTGCAGTTCCTCGCAGTGACTTACGCTATTGCAGTCAATAAAATCCGCTCTTGGAAAGAAACTAGATTACAGGTCAGGGAAGGGTGGGCAGTCCGCTGAGTGGCCTCTGGTCATTCCCTGTGGGGAGACTTCCACATCCTCTCTCTTCATTTCCACCAAATTACCCACTGCAGCCAAAGCGGGGCCTCAGCTTTGGATTTGTTATTTAGATTGACTTTGCCTGGGACCCTCTGACATTGATGTGGCACCACAAAATTATGCAGCATGGAAGCCAGGGGAGTTTCCAAGAGGAGAGACATTTTTTTTTCTGGCATCTGTCACTAAAAGAGCCAATCAACCAGATCCTGAAGGTGGATGGTGCAGGCATGTGCTTCTTCCCTGCCTGTTGCCCTTGGGAGGAGGCAAGGTCAGTGGTCTCAGACCACAGGGGTCTTACCTTACATGGGTGAGGGTCCACTCCGTATGTCTCCAATGTCTGTGCTTTTCTTAAAAAGTTCAGCTCTGATGTTGCTGGTGTTTGACCACTGGAATAAAAGGAAATGAGATGATTTCAGGGTTTCCTGTTCTCTTAGATTCCTGAGGTAAACTTTCCATTAAGAAGCGCTCAGGGTGGGGCGCCTAGATGGCTCAGTCGGTTAAGCGTCCGACTTCGGCTCAGGTCATGATCTCACAGTTTGTGGGTTCGAGCCCCGCATTGGGTTCTGTGCTGACAGCTTGGAGCCTGGATCCTGCTTCTGATTCCGTGTCTCCCTCTCTCTCTGCCCCTCCCCTGCTCACGCTGTCTCTGTCTCTCAAAAATAAATAAATTAAAAAAAAAAAAGCGCTCAGGGTAAGCCTTATTGTCCAATTTTCCCATAGAGTGTGTGCTCCCTGCCCTATTCTAGTACCAGCTTCAGAGACTCCTGTCTGGGGTTAGAAACTCAGATGTCCTCAGACTGAGGCCAGCTACATAATGAATGACATGGGCTATACAGTAGGGAGTGGTGGGGTTGGGGTCACTATGGCAAACTGGGAAGTGCTACCCCATCTAATGAGGGCAGCTGCTCCTCAGCTCTAAGACTGTAGTCCTGTGGGAATGCAGGGCTGAGCACCGCTGGATGTGCTTTTCAAAGAGCAGTCAGAGATACTGATTTCTATGTACTATTTCTCAATTTTAAATACTCCGGGGGCAAACAAAACACACTTGTAGGCTGACTGCAGGCCATGGGTTTCTTGTCTTGACTTATGACTGAAATACAAAGCAGAGACCTGTATATCTTGCTAGTGCTGCCCAACCCTCTTCCTTTACCAGCAGGGAACATGGGAATGGAGGGTGAAGAGACACAGCAGGAGACAGTGCTGAGCTCCCCAGACCACAATAGCGGTCTGTCTGCCCATGGGGTGACGACTGTGAAAGGAAGAAGGCAGCTCTGGTGCCCAGTCATCTGAGGAAGGGGTCTCTAGCATCATTCCCTTCCCAGCTACCTCATGAGTAGGTCCTTTCATGAGCTCCACACAGAACAGGTGGCAGTGTCTCATTGGCTGCCCTCAGGGTCTGGATCCCTGGTGGAGCAGACACACTCCTGCAGATGTTGGGTAGGTTTCAGTGTGAGGAGGGTTGGGCAATTTGTCAAGTCAACAGTGACTCCGATGGCTGGTGGGTGGGACTGAGCTGCTCATGTCTAAGTTCATTATTTGTCTTGAGTAATACTGGTAAGTGCAGGAACACAAGGAGGTGCAGGCCAGATTCTCCCTAGTGTCCTTCTGGATGGGTGTCAATCAGCACATTTATGTGCAAGTCTCCATGTTGCTTGTGTAAAATCTACCAAGAAATACATTGCACAATCTGGGCCTTCCAGGAGCTCATGTTAGAGTTGGAGGAAGGAAACACACATTTTCACATGCTAGTGATGCAGCCAGCCCATGCAAGTAGGCATTATGTTGACTGCAGATTCCTACATCTGCCAGAGCACCTGAGGTGCAGAGAAGGTGCCTGGGAAATGTTTGTGAGGCAGACAGAATGCTGGGCACCAGGAGCAGCTGAGAACCACTGCCCCTTCCAGGGAGCTTCTTCATTCCCTGTCTGGAAGCTGGAAGATCTTGTGGGCTCCATCCAGTCTTGGAGTTAGCCCAAACCTCCGGGGCCCTCAGTGGGCATCATTTCCTGGGGGATCCCCTGTCTCCTACTAGGTTTCTGGATGACTGTCCCCACTGCTCTCACACCTCCTAAAACCCTCCTGGCAGCGCCTCTTGGCTGTCCCAGGACAGCCCTGAAGTCTCCTTTGAACAAACCATGAGCCTTCTCAAAGGTCGATGTTTGTTCTGACCTTTACCACAAGGGGCCGCTGTTTCCCTAACACTGATGGGAGGAGCCCTCCAGCTTGGCAAGGACACACCAGCACTGGGAGAGGGATGGGGCTGGAGAAGGATGGAGGGCTGCTAGGATTCTACCTCTGTTAGGTGTCTCCATTCCCCTGGGAGGGAGGGAGCCAGTCCCTGCCACACGCTCTGGGCAGGCGGTCTGCTTGCAAAGGCTAAGGAGGCTTTAGGGACATAATTGTTGGTAGAATATTCTGAGTGTAAGTGAGGATTTTGTGTTTTGGGGTGGGGGAGCTCAAGGAGTCAGGGTAGGAACTAGTTTAAACTTAATATTAACGCTAGAAATGTCTTTCCCCCCACTTCGGCATTATCCTTCCCCAGAAAGGTAGTTACACCAGCATTGACAAAGATTTCTAAAAATTGTAATGTACTAATATGTTTTATTTTACAGTGCTACAGTGTATATGGCCTTTTTCTTCATAGTTTATCAGTTTGGGGTATATGTGCTCCAGAATGCCACACAAAGTAGAGCCCATACACTCTATTGTTGCCTTTTTTTTTTCTTTAAATCAATCTTTGTAGAAAATCCTATTTCACGTGGGTGAAAGGACACATTAATGCTATTTTATGGAATGTGGCATATTCTGAAAAAACTAAGAATCTGAGGAGGACAAGCCCCCTGCTTCCAGCCTCTTCTCTGCCCCTTCCTTCTGTGCAGTGCTGTGGGGTTGAGTGAGGCAGTGCTGAAGACACAGCCCCTGAACCAAGAGCTCTCAGGGCACCCCCAGTGTTCATGAACTAGGCCAGCTCTGCACAGTCCCATCCCCTGACCCAGAAGCCACCTATCACACTGTCACAGACTGAAGGCAGAGGCTTGCCCATGTTTCATATGCCTCCTCTCACTTTTTTCTCTTCTGCTGTTTATGTTTTTTTTTTTTTTTTCCTTTTCCCCAGTCCGTGCTTCTTCCTCTGTCTCATCATTTATCTTAGTAACGTGAATACTTTTCAGAGGCCAATCTCTCTCTGTTTTCCTTACAATACAATGTCCCTCTTGCCCTTGGGCTTCAGCCTACTCTATAGGGCTTGGGGTTGTGCTGTCAGTGCAATGCTGAAAATGGTACATCCCGGAGTCAGGATGCAGCATGGGGCTTGTATGCTCAGGCTGTGGGGGACAGAGTGTCCTGAGCCTCAACTGAGTATCACATACCTGAGTTCTGTCTTGTGAATCTCAGCAATTTTCCTTTCCAGCTTCTCTGAATGTTTCGGGAAAAACTGGAACTTGGAGCTGTAGCCTTCAGGGTGTTTCCCTGGGTCATAATCCCCAATCTCCGCTTGCAAAAGGAAAGCAGAGTAAAACAGTTGTGGAGGTCGGTAAATCAGCACTGGTAAAGCAACAAGAGATGAACACACAGAGCAAAAGCCAAAGCACACACCACATTTCCAAAGAACAGTGGATCTTGAGTGTGGCTGTGGGTTAGATGGAGGGCGTGCTCCTCGGAAGAAGCATAACCCACCTTTGTTTTCCCAGATGTGCACCCTGGGGTGATATCAAGTCTAAGCAGAGATACCAGAGCCAAGCCTGTATTCTGTGGTCACCACAAGTAAACATCCAATAGAAAAGCAGAAGCTTGCATCACGGTCTTTATCTATTCAGCCTTGAGAAAAGGTCCTGGGATCATAGCTCTTGGTGGCAGCACAAGAAACCGAGCTGCATCAGGAAGAGAGAGCCTCTTGGGCCTGAGCCAGATCAGAAGTCTAAAGTGTCAGTTTTGAGGATTTTAGCAGGGACACATTGATGAAGAGCCATGACCCAAACTCAGAACTCCACTCTCAGTCAAAATCAAATCAAATCAAATCAAATCAAATCAAATCAAATCAAATCAAGTGAATATATTTGAGTAAATATTCATTGAGGGTGCCATTGACCAGGTGCCACGACCCTCTGAGAGAATCTCAAGAGTAGAAGACTGAAACTGGTCTTTGAGTTCTGGAGCACCATGTCCTAAGGCTGATTTCCCAGCTTCCTGCATGGGGCACTGTTTCTCCTCTACCCATGTAGAGAGACAAAGAAAGAGTCCATCCCTAAAGCTGCCAGGATCTCAGATCAGTGAGATTTCCATAGGGTAGTGTGGTGGGCCCATGACACTATCCACAAAGCAGATCAGAACCCAGTCCTCTGCACAGGAAGGGCTCCACAGGGAACATCGTGCCTATGTTAGGAGAAAGTATGTTAGAAGTGCCAGCTGCTTTGTATTTGTCCTTTCTCTTTCGTTAGTGAGAATCACAACCAGGGCCTGTGCGAAATCTTGAGGGGAGAATAAATATTAAGAGGAAAATGTGCCCTCCTCTCACAGCTGAATATTGTACTTGTGCACAAAGCTACTCATTGTGTCTTCCAAATTACTTGGGAATTTCTATCGTTCTGCAAGAGACTAAAAGCTTCCCTGGGCCTACAGTCCAGAGTGACCTTGAGCCATGAAGTCATTTATTATGATTTTATTTAGAAAGTTCCAAGTAGAAAACATCAATATTGGACATCAACTACTTTTTTAAAGGAAAAAAAGAAAAAGAAAAAGAAAAATTCAATGTTGTGAGGGTAAAACTGAAGGAAATAATAGAGTTTAAAATCTCACTTAATACCAGGTTTTCTCCTTTAAAAATGAAAGGGGCCTCTTTGGGTAGCTTAGAGTTGCTTAGCTCTAGTTGGGTAGCTTAGGTAGGCACCTTCTAGAGTTGCCGGTTAGGTGATTTTTTTAAAAACAGAACTCTCAGAAGTCAAACTTGCTATGTGTTGACTTTTACATTCTTTTTCAAAAAAATTTTTTTAATGTGTGTTTATCTTTTTTTTAATTTTTTAATTTTTATTTTTTATTTTTTAATTTTTTTTTTTGACGTTTATTTATTTTTGAGACAGAGAGAGACAGAGCATGAAGGGGGGAGGGGCAAAGAGAGAAGGAGACACAGAATTGGAAGCAGGCTCCAGGCTCTGAGCCATCAGCCCAGAGCCTGACGCGGGGCTCGAACTCACGGACCGCGAGATCGTGACCTGAGCTGAAGTCGGACGCTTAACCCACTGCGCCACCCAGGCGCCCCAATGTGTGTTTATCTTTGAGAGAGAGACAGAGCTCGAACAGGGGAGGGGCAGAGAGAGAGTGAGACACAGAATCCAAAGCAGACTCCAGGCTCTGGGCACCAGCAAACCCCCCCCCCCCCACCCCCCCCAAAGAGCTTGAACTCACGAACCATGAGATCATGACCTACACCGAAGTTGGACGCTTAACTCACTGAGCCACCCAGGTACCCCTGACTTTTACGTTCTTAACACAGCTATTGTATTTCTCTTAACAGATGAACTGAAGTTTCTTTTTGGCAAGCATTTCCCAGGTTCTCTCCACAAAGTAGCTTCCTGGAGTTCACGGATTTCCAATTAAGAGTTCAGATTCTTTGAAGGAAACTTCATGATTTTAGTGTAGTCCTGAACAATCTGGGGACAGTTCAGGCCTAAGGACTAAGGGAAGCCTTAGAAGTGGCACTCAGGAGCCCCTGTACTTCATGGAAGGAGAAGGCATCACATAGATGAAGAGTGCATACCTTTCCCAATGTTTTGCAAAAAAAAAAAAAAAAAAAAAAAAAAGCCAGTCTGGGAATCTGCTGGATACAGACTCAACTCTACATTATTAGCATGTTAGGAAATATATCTGTTACTTGTAAACATTTCAACTTTGAACACTCTGAATGGAAAGGTCTCTGAGAAACCAGAATTCCAAGATACTTCACACCTTTGAGATTTGCATGTAAAGTCTTAGAAAAATTGATTCAGATGACTCTCCAGAGTCCCAGTAACTCTATCAACCAAGGGTGGAGGAAATCCCAAACAGAGTCATGATGACCTAAAGAAGCCCGCAGGAAGACCTTAGGCACAGTTTAGGGTTGAGTGGTCAGAGCTTTCTGGGACTAAGGAGGCTAGGCAAAGAAGCTCTCCAACCTAGACTCTGCTTCAAGTTAGATACTGTTTATATCCAAGAAGTAGTCATCTGTGGTGACTGAAATAATATAATCAGTACTTAGCATGAAAGCAAGTTCATTCATCCTGTCAAAAGTCATTACCTTGAAGGATATAAGCTGCTAACAAGGCAGCATCTGATGTTTTACAGAGGAGACGGCCATGGTAGAGATCCCTTTTGATCTGTAGGAAGACTAAATACCTAGAGAGAAAAGAGAGGGTGAACTATAAAGGATTTCTCTGATTTCTTTAAAGACATAAGTATGTAATATAAGCCTATGAAATTTTTAAATGAATTTTAAATGAATTTAAATGAATTTTAAAAACAAAAACTTAAAATGACACCACAGAACAAACATATTTTCCATTTCCCTGAAGACTTTTTTAAGTACTTTGCCCTGAACTGATTTGGGATTCAATTCAAAACAACTTGTTAGTTTCCTTCGGTAGCTCTAAACAGAAACGGTGCTTCCTGGCAAAAGCACTGTGTCCTCCCTCCCAGTGTTGGGTTTTGGAAGGAGCCAGCCCTGGCCCATTCGATGCTGAAAAAGAAACCTGTGTCAGCAGAAAGGGGCCAGTTGGGCTTCTCCCTGCCTAGGACTCTGGCTGATGTTTCTTCTTAAGTGGAATGGAGCATGAAGGAACCAGCCCAAGGAAGAGTTCTGCCTCAGCTTGCCAAACCAATCTGTCCATATGTGGAACGGCCTTCAATTATTGGCTGAGCTCAACAGCAGTGAAGGAAGCATAGAAACCTGTGGCTAGCATTTCTTCAAACAGAGAAAACTCTCACCTCAGTAGAAGCAGGACATCAAGAGCAACAGCTGATAGTAGCTGATGTGTACTGAGCACTTCCTATCTGCCAGGCCAGGTGTTATGTACTTTGCATGCATAGCTCATCTAATTCTCACTTAATACTTTGAAATAGGTACTATGATCCAACCCCCCTTTTAGAAAAAATTTAATTCCAATATAGTTAACATACAGTGTTGTATCATACCCCCCTTTTTAAAATAAGGAAACTGAGGCTTAAGTAATTTTCTCAAGGGCACACAACTGGGAAGTGGCGGAGTCAGGATTCAAATTCAGGACTGACGGTAAGACTCCTGAGGTTGGCTCTTAGTCACTGTTAAATGGCCCTGTCCCTTTGGCGGGACATGGAAGCAAATCTTTTGTCCCTCACTCACTGATCATTCCCTGGGCCTGAGTTCATATATCACTCCTTCTACAGCTCTCTGTGCTACAGTTCAGGGATACTGGACTAAAGGAGATAGCTGAAACAGACAACAAGGCTCTGGGCACTGATTCTCAATGTGGTGGTGAGGAAAACATCCCCCGGGGTGGGGGGAGAGCACATCAGAATCTGTGTGTATTTTCTTGCTCCTGGGTTTGATAAAAGCCCTGCTGAAGCCTTCTGATTTGCTCCCTTCCCACCCAGGGGGGACATGCTCCTCCTCACCCTGAGAACCATTATCTTTATCAGGCATCTTTATCAATGGGTGCATGGCAGGTGCCTCCAGTGAGCTGGAAAGGAAACAGGCTTTCCACTGCTGGGTGGGGTTTATTCAGACTTTTGGAGGTAGGACATCTACAGGGGGGTCAAGGGTAAGGCCACAGGAACATTGCTAGACAATGGTGCAGCAATTGGAGGGGGTAGGGGAAGGAGGGGCAAGTCAACATCCTAAAAAAAAACCAAAGCACATTCTTTAGATGACAAGAAGAAATGAACTCAAGACCAACATCTATAGGCCTGACAGGAGGATTCACTTCTTCATGACCTTGTCTCAGACACTATCACTTCTGCTTTATTCTGTTTGTTAGCAGCAAGTCACTAAGTCCAAGAAAGAATCGGCCAACAGCTTCAGGGTACAGAGTTGTATTAGGGGTCCCCCCTCCCTTTTCTGCTACAGTGGCTTTCATCAAGCTTCATGTTTTATTCACTGAAGGAGGTAACCAATGACTCACTGTTGCTGGACATGAAAATGTATCCCACGTGACCCACAGCATTCTTAGACCTATTCTCAAGAGAACCTGGCACATTCTCCCCTGCCATGCATGGGCCTAAGGAAGTCTCTCTTGTTGCCTGAGATACCGCCACTAGGGCCACTTTGTTTCCAGCCAGGAGATCGGCCTGCCAGAGCCCCAGCTCCTGATGAACAGGCTGGCTTGGTTACCCAATCTTAGAACCTCAGAATAGGAGCTGTAGAGCCTAATTCTCTCATAGGCAAGGAAACAGAGGCTATACATATAGAGTGACTTTTCTGAGGTGACACAGTGATCAGAGTCAAGGAAGATCTCCTGACTCAAGGCCTGATGCTTTTCCTACCCCCGTGGTAATTCAGTTAGTTGTCAGTTAGCAAGAAAGGGGTCCTGAATACAGGCAAGAGAACTGTGTCATCAGGGCGAAATTCTCATCGGAACCGAACAAGAAATCAGCTTTAGACCAGATTTAAGACAAGCCTGTTCCTTAGGACACGTTTTTGGGTAAACTTTACTTATCTCTTCCTGGCCTCACCTCCATTTTTGTTTTAATGCCAACATTGTCCTAAATTGAGGGAGGTGTGAATTGGGACCATCTGATGGCAGAGCAAGTGAAAACCTAAAAGACAGCCAAGGAAAATTATCTTTCTGTGACATGTACATCTCTCCAAGGTATTGGCTGTGGCCCTGTGCTTTCTGATATCAAAGTGTAGAGACGAATCCACAGATATTTCCAGAATTAAAAGTTCTGACTTCAGGAAAGCAGTGGTGTCTCCTGAAGAGTTTCTCCCTCCCAAGATTTTTTTTTCTTTGGACTCAACTTTCCTTTATCAGACTCTTTCCCTGGCCTCCTCTATTTTCTACCACCCCTTTTCTTTAATCATGTTTAGAATGTTTTCTTCCCCCATACTAGCCTGCAAACTCCTTGGAGTCAGAGATGATTTTTTAATTCACTTTTAATATTCTTCTAGAGAGCTTGTACATCCTTTACTTAGCTCACCTAATTGCCCTCCCTCTCAGCCACCATCCATCCCTCCATCCCTCCATCCAGTTCTGAGCACTTACTGTGCCAGGCACTGTCATGGGTTCTGGGAATACAGAAGGGAACAAAACTGAGTCCCTACTCTTAATGGAGTTTACATTCTAGTGGGGAGAGACAGATACAAAACACTAACAAAACAATAATGATTTACTGAGTGCATGTTGTGAGCCACACATTGTACTGTGTTTTTTTGTTTCATTTTATTTTGTTGTCCTAACTAGGCTCCACGTCCAACATGGGCCTCAAACTTACAACTCTGAGATCAGGAGTCATACATTCTACCAACTGAGCCATCCAGGCACCACCACACTGTACTGTTGAACACGTACTGTCTCATGCAGTCCTCACAGTGACTCTGAGGTGACTACTGTTTTTATTGTGCTTCATAGATGAAGAAACTGACTGCAGAGACTGTTGCTTGCTTGGTCACACAGCTACTTAAAGAACAACATAGAATTTATACCCAGTTCTTTTTGATTCCTTGGTCTGGGGTCAGCAAACTATGGCCTGCCACCAGAGTTTCCAATGAAATAAGGCAAAATTTTAGGGGCACCTGGATGACTCAGTCAGTTAAGCATCTGACTTTAGTTCAGGTCATGAGTTCGAGCCCCGCACAGGGCTCTCTACTGTCATCATGGAGCCTGCTTCAGATCCTCTGTCCCCTTCTCTCTGTCCCTCCCCCCCTCAAAAAATAAATAAACTTTAAAAAACAAAAAAAAATTTTTATTGGAATGCAGCCATACTCATTCATTTAGGTATCGTCTCTGGCTGCGTTCACACTGCAAAGACAGAACCGAGCAGTTATGACAGAGACCATATGGTACACAATGTCTAAAATACTTACTATTTATAGAAAAAGCTTGCCAGTCCATCTTAGCCTAAGCTAGGCTCAAGTGATATTCATTGAAGGAATAAATGACCTATAAACTCCATTCATGAAGAGATTCATTCATTCCATTAACATTTTTTTTTTTTTTTGAGCACCTGCTCAAACACATGTCAGGCAGCTTTGTTTCCTTAGAAGGTGGGGCCCCATTTGCACTCAGTTTCTTTCTATTATTTGATCTTTCCAGAGTTCATACACCTGCGGTCCCTGTTAAATGCTAAATCTGGTGCCTAATCCCCATTTTCTCTGCCTTGTCTCTAGCTCAGACAAGAAAATCTATTTATTACTTTACAAAATGACAAAAGAGATTAATCAGGATTTGGCAACTAAATTTATCATCTGGGAAGAGTCCAAGAGATAAATTGAAGCACAGTTCTTTACTCCCTATTTCATCCCCTCCTCTCAGTCTGCCTTTATGGGAATAGCTGAGATGGCATTGAAATTTAGGACCAATATCGCTAGGAAAAAACACTGACAGCTAAATTGGCTTGGCAGAAAGGTGGCATGGAGGACTTTAAGCCAGGAATGAATTATGGGTAATTAGTGAGGCTGGGGCAGGTACCCACTTTCTCAAGATCAGCAGAGACATGAATGAGGAGAAAGATGCGGCTAATTCCAAGGCCTCCACAGAATGCCTTGGGGAAGGGGAGGCACAAAGACTCTAAATCAGGCCCAGGCATTCTGAGGTTCACACCCCCAACAATGCTTGGAAGATGTATTCTAGGGAAGGAAGGTTGGTGAGGTGGAGAGCAAGGGGAAAACAGTCAAGGATGCTCAGCACAGATGTATGCAGAAGCAGGGGAGCTTCAGTGCCTTTGTCTGTGCCTTTGAAGTTGGCTGACTTGGAGAGAGGCCTGGACTTGGTCCCCATGCTGTACCATGAGGACTTGGATGACTGATTACCAGGGATGGCTTTCTCTCTGAATCCTCAAAAGTTAGCTCCTTAAGTGTTAGGATTCTAGCTGGTAGGGGAAAAGGACAGAGGAGGAGTAGGGATTATCAGAAAAATACCTTTTTCACCTCAGGAAAGGAGAAAAGCCAGAACTAATTGTACTCGTGTCCCATGCAGAGCCCTTGGGGTGCACGGACCACGTAATCAATCTGGCAGTCTCTGCTCAGTGCAAGCCTTGCTGGCGGGGGTGGGGGGGGGGTGGTGGTGGTGTATTACTAAGTGCAAGATCCCAGTGTAGTGGTCAGTTCTCCCAACAATTCTAGGTGGTAGATGTTACTCTTCTCATTTTATAAATAAGGGGTCTGAAGGTCAGACAGATTAAATATCTTATGTCCAAGGCCACAGAGCCAAGAAGTGACAGAAATAGGATCTGAGCTTCCAGGTCTATGCTTCTTCTTGGGCAGGAGAGTCTGTACATCAGTATTATGTAATAACATTTGACTTAGAAAATTGTGTAAAGAGCTCCTCCTAAGGGCCAAGATAACCATGTGTTTTTGCCCTTTAATCAAATCAGAAAGCCATGTGTCTGCTGTGTTCTTACTGGCAGCTCACTGAGTTGTTAGAATAATCCCTGTCATCCCCACTGTTGGTCTAGTGAGGTGGAAACCAGACGATCCTGATGTGTGGTGTTAGGAGGCAAGGTGCTGGGTTCTCAAGAAAGGTGTGTTAAATTTGTCCAGACACATGGACTGGAGTGTGGACTTCTGGGTCGGCCCTGGCACCATCACCTCTTTTGGCAGGAAAGCAGGGAGCAGGGGGAGTGGGGAGGGGCTGGGACAGGCTCAGAGTGAGGTAAATCCTCTGGGGGTCCTGAGCAGGGCAGGCTAGTGCTTTGCCAAAAGTCCTCTCCGTTTAAGTTGTCATTCATAGGGGTTCTACCCTTACTCTCCTCTAAAATACACTCTCTCTCTACAAGATTTCTCCTGTCATGTGGATGAGCTTGGTTTTCAGAAGCAAAGTAGAGCCACATCCAGTTCCACGTGGACAATCAGAACTTGCAGTTCGTTCGTTCCTTCCCTCCTTCCTTTTTTTTCCCTTCCTTCCTTCCTTCCTTCCTTCCTTCCTTCCTTCCTTCCTTCCTTCCTTTCCTTCCTTCCTTCTTTCCTTTCATTTCCTTTCCTTTCCTTCCTTCCTTCCTTCCTTCCTTCCTTCCTTCCTTCCTTTCCTTCCTTCCTTTCCTTCCTTCCATCTCTCCCTCCTCCCTCCCTTCTTTCCTCTTCTTTTCTTTTCTTTCAAATTTATTTTAGAGAGAGAGTGTAAGTGGGGGAGAGGGGCAGAGGGAAAGAGAGAGTATCTCAAGCAGGCTCCGTGCTCAGCACAGAGCCCAATGTGGGGCTTGGTCTCACAAACCATGAGATCATGACCTGAGCCAAAATCAAAGGTCAGACACTTAACTGACCGAGACACCCAGGTGCCCCAAACCTGCAGTTTCTGTGCCCAGTAAGGAGCATGAGGTTTGGTTCTAACTACACATTTCACTGGCCCCAGTGCTTCAAAGTTGGTGCGTACGCACTGTCCCAAACATCCAAAGCAAACAACATTCCTCATGCTTCCAACTCCACTGCAAGACTCCCCCCACCCTCCACTGGGACCCATGTGAAGAAGCCACTTTTCCTCCCTGTCCTACTTCTGTGCTTCCTTTGTATTACTTAGTCCTGTTTCTTGCCCTCTTCTCTCCCCCTTTCCTCGTTTTCCTTCTCAGAGAAACTTCAGCTCCTTTTATCTGATATAAAACTAGGGACACACTCTTCGGAACAGGAAGTGAACATAGGTCCATATTCTTTCTTCCTCCCTTCTTCCCTCCTCTTTCCTTTCTTCGGAATTCCCCCAAGCAGTTCAGGATCTGGAAGTAGATCGCAAGGCCTTATAGGACAGAGTCTATATAACTGGCAACAGCCTCATCCAAATTTCTGTGGTGTCCAAGGTTTGGGGAATTGCGGGGAGAGTTGGCAGAGCTGTCTCCTCAGTTCTAGGATTCCCTGGCATCACCTCTTGACCTCAGGCCCCAATCTCTACAAGGTAACATCAACATTTTGCTAATGTCAAAATTAGATATTTCTCATATAAAAGTTAAGGATCCTCGTTACAGAGCATTCCTGGATCTTGGATGTAAGACTTTCAGAGAGAATGTGACTCATATACACAAAACCCTGGTGAAGATTTGAAGCTCCTATTCATTGACCCTCTTGTAGGATAATGTGGGCACAAAAGTTCCTTCTCATCCTCGAGTGGTGCTGGATGAGATAGGATTCATTCCATGCAGCTGTCTGCCTGCCACAGAGCATGATCCCCACAATGAAGAGTTTATCACGGACCTGATCCATTAGCACACTGGGGTTTATCCACTTGGATTTAAAGTCTTCAGTATTTCCCAGCTTATTTTTCAGTGTCCTACTTCGGCATTTCTCAAGTACATTAGGCCACTGGAGTCTATTTCAATCCCCTAAGAAAGCAACCTGCCCTCTCGAAAAACATCCATGGGGGCCACATCCTTGGTAAAAGAAAAAAAATGCTTTTGATTAAACAGTTACTCCAGATCCCTTTGTTGATGACTAGTTTCTTTTTTTTTTAAGTTTATTTTTATTTATTTTGAGAGAGAGAGAGAGAGAGAGAGAGCAAGCAAGCAGAGGAAGGGCAGAGAGAAAGAGGGAGAGAGAGAATCCTAAGCAGTCTCTGTGCTGTCAGTGCAGAGCCTGATGCGAGGCTCGATCCCATGAACTGTGAGATCATGACGTGAGCTGATACCAAGAGTCAGATACTTAACTGATTGAGCCACCCAGGCGCCCCTGTAGATGACTAGTTTAAAATGAAGTATTCACACTTCTTGAAGAAAAGAAGCTCACTCCATTCCAGTTCTACTGAGGGGGGTGAGTAAAGAAAACACGTGGAAATGAAATACAGAAGAGGTAAGGTTATATTTAGGAAGATTCCTTGTTCATAAGAGATAGAAGCTTCCAAAATAGAGGATCTAAGAGGTTCCAGTGCCTCTTTCCTATCCTCCCCAACAGATCTGAGTGGCTGAGGGAAGTTCAGCCTTACCTGGTTATTTCTTCTTTCAGCGCAGCAGGATCTGCAGGGTAAAACTTCACGCGGAAACACATGGTGAATGGAGGCTGCGCTGCAGAGACAAAGATGTGCCCATTAGGAAACACCCTCCCCAGAGGACGACTGGACTTCCCTCCCCACGGGGACGCACAGCCTCTTGAACCATCCTAAGAGGATCCTCACATGTTTAGGGCCAGCTCACAGTCAGAACAGTGGATAGTCACCAAGACTTACTATCAGTGGGAGGTTTTGTCCCACCCTCCCCAGGGGTGAGGCTTCCCATCTTCTCATGAATACTTACATCTCAATTGCTTCACCACAGACTTTGTGAACTCCAACCAATGCTAAAACAGAGAACACAGAAGAAGAAAACACTAATGAGAGAAGCAGTGTCAACTATAACTTGTTTTACCCAATTTCAGTGACTGGACGGATTGTAGCCCAGGGTGAAAGCAGCACAAAAGCTTGTGACATGTAGGCTTGGAGAGTAGAGAGTGATAGCGTTTTCTGAAGTAAGTTCCCCATGGAAGCAGCTGTGAACGGGGAAGAGTTCCAGCTTCAGATGCCATTTCTGGGCCTCCCCAGCAATGCTGCCTTCCAAAGCAGGGTGCCAAAGCTCTGAGCCATATTTCTGGCACAGCAGTAGGCACAAGTGAATGCACGTATGTGTAATGGGGACAAAACCCCACCTGGGTTGGACAGGGAAATGCTGACTTCAGTGGGTTGTGTGTGTTTATGTTGTGTGCCAGCTATTTTTTGGCAGAGGTGGGTGGGCAGTAGGGACAGAGGCTACTGGTCATGGCTCTAGAAAGTATTAACAGGTGGAATTTCATACATGGTGAGAAGGCAGGGATGGCTGGTGTATACTCCATCTTTGTTTGAGCAACATCTTGCCAGCCCTTGTGTTACAGCATACATACTCAGGATTCCTTGGCATCCAGGGATGTTTAAAGTCTCAGTCTCATAAGATAACTAACCACAACCAATGTGTAGGATAGTACTGTATTTCCCTTGGATTTTCATAGAGGAAGGATATAGTAGAAATACATTTTTTCCCATGGAACTTACGTTTGCAGGAAGGAAGCAGTGAGACCATTCTGTATCTATTTCCCAGTTCTACATAGATGCTTCACACAATGCATTATGGATGCTTGTTGCTTTTATGCTAATCAGGAAACTTTGACAGTTTGCAGAGAGCTATGACTGCTGTTAAGTGGGATTTGATTATCTGGAAGTAGACTAAAACCACTAGCCTTAAGCTCTGGGAAGGCAGAAAACTATGTCATCCACCGATGCCTAGGATAGTGTTCAATGGATAGCCGTCAAACAGACGATGGAAGCCCGTCCACATCTTCCTCTCTTCTGGCTACTTCCATTTAGTGTAACGTCTTGGCAGAGTCCTCCCTCTGGCAGGAAAGCAGCCAGGGCCATGCAGACAGCATCCTGGCCTCCCGCGATTCCCAGCTCTCACCTTCTGGGCTGGGCTGTGGGTCATGCAGTTAATGGACCCACTAAGAGCCCGTTCTTCCGTCAGCTCCACATGGATAATCTGGGCTGACATTCTGCTCTCTTGCTTCCTCTGATCTGAGTTCCCACGAGGCTGGCAACTCATTATAGCCACTCAATGTGGTTAAGAGGTCCTTCTCACATTACAAGGCCCACCGCGGCTCGGCTTCCCAGGGAAGCAAAGGCAAGAGATGAAATTGCATGGAAACAACTGGGGTTCCAGGCTGAGCCTATGAAGGCAGAGGAGGCCCGTCTGACCGGAGCACATCAGAACTGTGTACGGCAAGAAGAACACAGCAAGTGTCTGGGGCTCAGTAAACAGAATGCCCCCAGGCACCTGACTGATAGATTAAAATAAAGAAACAAAGGAAGACAGAAACTACAAGGAAAGGCTATGAGATGCACTCTCAGCAGAAGGCAGGTGGAGCTGAATAACAAAAAGTCTATTCCTCTTGGCAAGAGCTGAGGAGGACTTTGGTCTGCACTGCAGTGAGGGCTCCAGAAAGGAGAGGCTGGAGGAGACAGGAGAGGGGTGGGAAGGCAGGGGAAAGCCCTCACAGCTTGTCCAAGAGCTTTTGACAGTCTGAAAGAGAAATCAGAAAAACCAGGATTCCAAAAATATGGTGACGGTTACAGTTACCTTTTGTAGCAGTCTGGCTAAATCTGGGTCCCAGAATTACTGGCAAACTGATAGATAACATGAGGCTGGGAGCAAGGGTCAGGAGAAGAGAAAAGAAAGTTCAGAGGGGAGTTTCCGTCTGTATTTGGGTCATTGGGACAGTGTGGCACAATCTTCAGGCTCTGGAGGCTTGAAAGGGTGCCTCCACCTTGAAAGGAGAGGCTGAAAGCAGGCTGGGGCCCTGGGCCTGAGCCAGGAATAGGGGAAAGGGGAAGTGAGGGCATCTCCTCCAGGGGGACCAGGAGAATCCCCAGACCCCCATGGGGACCCGTGCAGAGCAAGCACTGATGGGGTCAATGTGAGCTTTGGTTCTGCTACCCCAGGGTAGGAGGTTTATTTTAGGATCTCACACCCTAAGAGAGCGGGGAGCTTACCTGCTCTGTCTCTACCATGAGTCAGTAGATCTAGAATGATAATTTTCCCACAACTCTCAAGCACTCTCTCAAGCCTTAACCCCTGAGCCATCACACAACTTCAGAAACTATCAGGTATGATGAATTCAGCATGGAGCCTTAGAAACCACACAGACTCTGGCATCAGACAGCTCTGAGATGGAGACTGGCACTGCCATCTGCTTTGGGCAAGTTACTTAACCTGAGATTTTATTTACTCATTCAGAGAATGGATATCTGAGTTGTGGATACTCATCTCATCTGTGTTAAGGATTAAAGAACATATGTGAAGCTCTTAGCTCAGTGCCTGATACAACTCGGTGCCCAGTAACATCGGCTGAAAGACCTAGTGCAGAGCGCTGCACACAGTTGCCACTCCATACATGTTAATTTCTCCTCTCCCCCATTTCTTCATATTTCTGTCTCCTCCTGCTTTTGATCTTTATTACCTCCATATACTCTCTTATATGTCTCAAGTACATTCTGACCTAACTAGAAAATAATGAGCATGGTACACTTTGTCCTTTTTTCTTCATAAGCTGCTCTCTTTGGGAGACAAAGAGAACTTGGGGTAACCGGGTTTCCTTCTTAAGGAGAAACAGCTCAGACCAAAAAAACAAAAACAAGAACAAAAACAAAACAACAACAAGAAAACCCCTTGTAAAAACAGCCCATTATTATATAGTGAATGGACACGTACAGCATGTGAGGACATGTAGCATCCTGGTGTCATGGCACTTTTGGGGTCTTATACTATGGCCCAGAGCTAAGGACAGTATTTAGGTCAAGACAGTAGAGCCTTTATATGGAGAGGGGCTGACCTTGACACTGCTCAAAATTCTGCAGAGCCAGGAGGACCAAAATATGTCAGTGAAGAGGTCAGGACTTGTTGAAGGAAAGGAATACAGTCCTTTGGATTCTTTCCTTAAGCTAATGTGTCCAGTATAAAATTCTAAATGTGACCTGGAGACACAGTGGCTCAGAGCATCAAAGAACAAAACAGCACTTGACTCTGGCATGAGGAGGGGCGGATCCATTCATTCGTTATCTGAGGTCCTGGGTACTGCTGGGGGGCTGTGTCTTCTGGGGTTCCAAGGCCCCCGTGACAACAGAGATGGAGCCCATGTTTGGAACTGTGAAGAAAATCAGTGGACTCATGAAAAGGGGGGCGGCCCTCTGGGATTCGTGTTGATAATGTCTTTGGAGGATGGCAGACCAGAGTAGGGGGTGGGCAGGGGTATAGCAAAGGGTGATGCTTCTGCATACTTTCCCACTTCGAGGGGGTCCCGGAGACTATATGCCCACAGAAATAAAGGGCTGATGAAGAGAAGTTAGAGGAGCTGCAAGTTTCTGCTAGTGGAACATCTGGGCGAGTGGAGGGGAAAATTTTGGCATTATAAACCATTAACCCACACACTCATCATTCCTTCGGCAAATATTTACTGAATATCCACTACATTCTAGGCCCTCTGCTAGTTCTACGGGATATAGTGATGATGAGAGCAAGTCCACACACTCATGGGATTTACATTTTTGCAGGGAACACAGGTTTTCAAACAGGCAGCCACAGCATGGTGTAAATGCTACAATAGGGGTAGTACAGGGCACATGGGGGCACACAGGAACGGCCCCTCGTTCGGAGTGTTGATTAGGGAAGAATCCCTGGAAGAAGTGGGGAAGAAGTGAGGAAGTGAAGAAGAAGTGAGAGTCTAAGCTGAGACATTACATGTGAGGAATTAGCCAGAAGAAAAGCATGGAGTATGGAGACGTGAAGCCAGGGAGAAGAAAAGTTCCAGGCAGGGGGACTGTACAGGTGAAGGCTCTATAAAGAGAGGATGGTGTTGGAGGAAACAGGTCAGGGGAGATGAAGCTGGAGAGGGAGGCTGGGGCCTGGGGGTAATGGACTTGCTTTCCTATCTGTCTGGAATGTGCCCTGTGTCTATAGAGCCACATATGTTGTGTGCATCAGAATGAGTACTACAGCATTTGCAAGGCATTGGAAGGCCCATGTCAGTTCAGTTATCTTTCTGTTCTGCCCCCACTAGATTGGCGTGGCACTTTAGGTGAGGCCCTTCCTAACTGGAACAGGGTGGTTCAGCTCGTTTACTAGAAAGCAGGCAGGAGAGGTTCAGCCTGTGACCTATGCTCCAAGATCATGACCCAGCCCAGCTGCTCTGCCTCCAACTGGACAACTTTGGGCAAATCACTTCAACCCTCTGGGCTGCCATTTCAGCATCTGTGAAACAACAGGCCACACTAGGTGAGCTTCCATATCTAATACGGTGATCTGAAGAGATGACACCCAACTGCAGGGCCCGGTTGGTCCCTGACTCTTGAGGCTAAAATCATGAGTATGAATGGCAGTTCAAGGACTCAGCCTACTGACAAATCCTCTCCTCCATTTGTGCTTTGAATATTGACTTACCCGCTGCTTATCTGGGTCCACAAAGCGGATCCCAAAATAGTCTTTCTCAAGAAGGTTCAGGTGGTGGCAAAGAAGGTCAAACAGGTACTGGCCTTTGGCATCTCTCTGCAAAGAAAGCAAGCTCCATTGAGAAACGATAGTGCTTCTTCAGTGTAACTGTGTTTTGATTGTCATTAAAGATCATCTAGGGGCACCTGGCTGGCTCAGTTGGTAGAGCATCCGATTTTTGATCTCAGGATCGAGAGTTCAAGCCCTATGATGGGCCTAGAGGTTACTTAAAAAAAATCATCTACAAGTTGGATGAGGATGTGAAAAGGGCATGTGTCTGTAATGATGTCCTCCATATTGTGATGTGTTAGATAGTCTCTAGAGTTCTGAAGCTCTTAGCACCTAGAAGGAGCCGAAGAGCCCTTCCTTCCACAAAGATGTCACAGAAGTCAGAGGAGAGTCAGGGAAGCCCAGTTCCAATCTCAATGCACAAAGCTTTCCTGAACAAGTGGGAGCAGGGAAAGTCAGTGTGGAATACACAGAGTCCAGCTGGCCCTGCCTCTAAAGTAGATCTTGAATCCACCCACTTCTCTCCATTCCTATTACCAACTTCATGGTCAAGCCACCACCATCTCTCAATGTGCTCTCTCTATACAGCACAGTGATTGTGATTTAGACAAGCTACCTTTTTTTGCTGAATATGTAACAAAGGCATACCGATATATTCAAACATACAAAAGGAGACACTGTGAAGAGTAGGCCTCCCGTCCACCCTGTGTCTCAGTTTCCCTCCCCAGAAGCAACTCCTTGTGTTGATCCTTACCAGCTCCTTGTATATCCTTTTTAAAAAATATTTTTGAGAGAGAGAGAGAGGGAGGGAGAGAGGGACGGAAAGAGAGAGTGCAAGCAGAGCAGTGGCAGAGAGAGAAGAAGAGACAGAATGTGAAGCAGGCTCCAGGCTGTGAGCTATCAGCACAGAGCCTGATGTGGGTCGTCAACCCATGAGCCATGAGATCATGACCTGAGCCAAAGTTGGACACTCAACTGACTGAGCCACCCAGGTGCCTCTCCTTGTGTATACTTAACGTAGGATTTTACACTTTTATACACAGGCAAGCCTATACACACACACACACACACACACACACACACACACACACACACACACACACATATAATCACTTTCAAAAATATAGTGGCAGTATATTTTATGCTGTATTCTATTTCTTGTTTTTTTTGCTTCTTAGGGTATCCTGTGAATCTTTCTCTGGCAGTACATACAGACCTGCCTCATAGTCTTTAACTGCTGCAGACCACTGGGATGAACCTACATGTACTTGACCCGGCCCCATATCAATGGAATTTGTTTCTAATCTGCTATTACAAACAACGAGGCAGTGAGTACACAGTGATCTTTAATTAGGTTGCCACTCTTGCTTAATACAGTCAGTGGCTTCCCATTGCTCTCAGAATAAAACCTAAACTCTGACCACAGGCTCTATACACCCTAGCTCTTACCTCCTGTGAACTCCTCCCAAGTCCTTCTTCTCACTGCTCTCTGGCCACGGCCTTTCTTCCTGATGCTCCAAGGATTTTCCCCGTGTCTCCATATGCTCTCTGCCTGGACTGCAGCTCTTCCAATGGTTATTCCTTCCCTCCTTGAGGTTTCAGCTCTAATGTCCTTTCTCTAGAGAGGTCTTTCCCCTACAGAAGGGCCTCTCCCAGTTACCATCTCATTTATCCTGTTTATTCCCTTCATGGGACTTACGACAATCTGTAATTATCTTATTGATTTACTTGTTTATTATCTGCTCCCTTTCTAGACTGTCATTTTCATGAAGGCAGGAGCCGTCCCCCAGAACCTAGCTGGTGGCTAGGTCCTCAACAATTATTCACTAAATAAGCTAATGACTGAAGGACTAGAAGGTAGGGGGTTGGCTAAATTTTTCACAAAACGTGAGGAAATTAGGCCATTTCTAAACCTTTAACTTCTCCTTCAGGGACATGCCTCAGTATCCGGGATGAGCTGGGAGCAGAATGACTTGTGGAAAACTGTCAGAATATCTGCAGCTCTGCAGGATGGCAGTCTCTAGGCCTATCCCCAGGGGTCTCTGCAGCTCAGCTCAGACGGTGGCCTCTGGTGGGACCATGTCTCATTTTGCATCCAAAACCAAGGTCATCTTATAAGGTCCAAAGTATCTCACCTGTGTAAAGGCCAAAGGGCCCAGTACTGCTCCAAGAAAGGGCAGACCTTTATGACCTCCACGCAATGTTTACTTCTCACCTCTTCCCCTTCCGCTGGCTCATCCTATACTTTCCAGGAGAAGTAGGGCAGGAGATCAGTTCTCTCAGCAAATATCTTAAGAAGCTTATCCTTGTAGGATTGGAAGGAAGAGAGAGTGGACAGCTCAACAAAGGAAGGCTGTACCAGGTGGGCATCTCCCCACCTTTTCTGCTGGCCCTGCACTCCTTCCTAACACAGTCCCAAGGCAGCCACCCCGATTCTTACACCCTTTGATTTCTCAGCAAAAAGAGCTACTCTCAAGGCAGACTTATGAATCATGCTGGGATCTTTGGGTGGTGCGCTACAAACCAGGTCTTTCAAAAGACTCTATCAACAACAGTCTTTTGGGGCAAGGGCTGCCAATGATTTCCTCATTTACACCCCAGAGTGTGGGGAGAGCTTAAACTCCTTCCTAAAATTCTTCTGGGAGGAGAGGAAATATGTTTAACTCTATCCCAAGTGGCATATCCTGTACTATTATCTCTCTCAGAGCAATTGAAATGGAATATTAAGAAACAGTGGTATACTGTGAATATTTTTCTCCACACATTTTACTTTGCACCAAATGGCTACTTCCTGGTGGTCAGCTCAGGTGAGTTTTAGTGGCTAAAGGAGTTCACTTCCATCTGTACAGCAACCGTATTAGCAGGGGCCTGGGGCAGCCATGGGGAAAATGTGCTTGTGTGATAGAAATAAAAAGAACTTTTACATATTTTTTATAAAGTATTTATTATTAATTAATTTATTTATTTACAAGAGAGAAAGAGTATGTGCAAGCAGGGGGAAAGGGGCAGAGGGATAGAGAGATAGAGAGAGAGAGAGGAGGAGAGAGAGAATCCCAAGTGGGCTCCATGCTTAGCACAGAGCCCAATGCAGGGCTCAATCCCACGACCCTTGGATCATGACCTGAGCCAAAACCAAGAGTCAGACACTCAACCAACTGAACCACCCAGGCGCCCCAAATCACAAGAACTTTTAACAAGAATCATGTCTTCCATGAAAACAACTGGTTCTTATGAGTTGGCAGCTTGAATACACTGGTAGGGACCTTAGGTGGCAATAACTTTAAATTCAATAGATCCAAACTCAGAGTTCTCCACTTCACAGAAAAAAAAAAAAAAAAAGCAAGAAGAGCTTTTCTCATCAGATAATTATGAAAAAGAAATCCTAGTATACCTCCCTTATCTCCAGAGAAAAAGATCTTGCTCTTGTTATTTTCCAGCATCTGGTGAGACCCCTACTCCTGGCCATGAAGTCAGAATTCTTTCAGGTTCCCATTTACCAGTGGTAGATGCATGGGTTTGAGCTACAAAGCTCTTATGACGATTAATGAAGAAAATCATCTTCCTTTGCTGTTTCTCCAAGGCCGGAGGGTAGGAGGTTTGGGGAATGGAACAGAGTTCCTTGTTATGGCAGAATTCCATCAAGTTCAATTCCCAGCAGAAACACAAAGGCAGAATCAACTCAGAGCACTGCTCGGGCATCTTTCACAGAGGGTTGCAACCTGCCCCTCTCTTGGAGCACTCATGCCAGTGGCTGGCAGAGTGGCCTGAGGTAGCCTTTGGGTAGAGAGTCACATTCAGCTGAACCACCATGGTGGGCTCCCTACAATAAGCCATTGGCAGGGGCAAGTTTAAGAATTTTAAACTTTCTGGCCTTGTACTTTCAGATGCCAGCCAGCTGTTTCCTAGAATGCTCTCTTTTTGATCACCCTGCACTAGGTCTGGGGCTTTCTGGAATATTCTGTGGCAGCCAAGTCTTCTCTTTTGGTGAGATGGCAAAGTCCAGTGAGTTCTGTCTTCTTTTCCCTTTGCCTGCAGTGGCCCTGACGCTACAAGCTAAACTGTGTGTTGTGTGCTTAATGTTGTGCCATTGATTAAGCTGGAGAAACAGGCACTTGCGTTGACAGGTGATTACTGTTTAGTCACAAAGTCAGGGCTCCAAGCCTGAGGAAGTTTATCTTCAGGACATGTGAGCTGAGGTAGAGCACCCAAATCCTGCTAACCTCTGAGGTTATTCTCTTCCCAAAGATATTATTGGGTTAAAATAACTTACTCAGCATCCATTTAAAAAATAAATTTGTATTTTGTAAACCACAATAGTACCTATTTGAAAATAATACTAGCAGTACTTGAAAATAATAGCGGATATACATGCAACCCATTTACGCTCTCTGAATGGTGTGCGGAATGATTGATGAATCCCTTAGAATCATCCTGCAACTCTCAGGTTGGGAGAATTCATATTCTTGCTCTTTCCTGGAGTGCCTGGCTTTTATTCTCTATTCTTTAGGGAAGAGACTGAGGCAGCATGCAGTGGGCCAGTGACCTAAACTATTCAAGGTTAATTGCCTTTTCTGACTCATAATCAATAACTTTGGACAGGAGAGCAGCTTTATTTTTTATTAAAATTTTTTTAATTTTTTAATTTTTTTTGAGAGAGAGAGCATGAGCAGGGGAGAGGGGCAGAGAGAGAGAGAGAGAGAGAGAGAGAGAGAGAGAGAGAATGCCAAGCAGGCTTCACACTCAGTGTGGAGCCCAATGCAGGGCTTGAGCCCACAACCCTGGGACAATGACCTGACTCAAAATCAAGAGTCAGACACTGAACTGACTGAGCCACCCAGACACCCTGAGAGCACCTTTATTTTAACCCATCATATGGTCAATCCCAGGGACTCTGGCATAGTGCACCCTGATCAGAGCGGCTGACATGTAGAACACCCCCCCCGCCTCCCCCCCCCCCCAATTAGGCCTCACCTCATTGAATCAGCCTACTTGTAAGGCAGGGAGATTTTAAGTGTGAGCTATGTGAGTCTTGAGTCTTGAGTCTTGAAGAGGGCAAGAGCGATCATAACTCAGACCCTGGACCACATGTTATTAAAGAAGAGCTGGCCATGGTTTCATGGGCCTGTAGAGAAGGCAGAGGTGAGATGGAGAGGAGTAGGCAGTGGGCACACGCGGTCCAAAAGCACAAGAACCCAGGGGTGTCGAGAGGCCATGCCAAGGAAAGGGGTGCCTAGAGGAGTGGGTAACAGCTGCACTTGGTCTTCAGGGAAGTGACAGGGAAGGGTGAGGCAGCAGGGACTGGATGGCATTGCAGCCTCTGTTCTAGCTTAACTTTATATTTAAACTTCTTGTAGGCCAAAGAAAGACTGCTTTCTTTGTCAGTGTCCTCTGAAGGCATGTGTGTGTTGAGGTCTGCCAGGTTCGGGGGCAGATGATGTGTACTGCACTTTAACGTCACAGAGGAACAGCCACATCAGCTCATCTTCTCAGGGCCACGGCATGAATAAACTGAGCCAAAAAGTGTGAACCAATTACTGGGGTACAGTCCTGCCCTTGTGTTCACACATTACACCCAGTCCAGCTTTCTGCTGGAGGGAGGATAAGGGGTGCAATGCTAACAGCAGGGCCCCAGATTTCTTAACCTCAGCATCTTCCACTCTAATTTACATTTTCTTTGAAGGGAAGGAACCCCTGCTGAGCTCCTGGCTCTGGAGCCCACTTTTCTTCCTTAGTCGTAAACCAACAAAATCTGTCCAGGACCTGCTGAGGCTGCAGCTAGAAAAGCAGCCAAGCTCCCTCTGGAAGAAGATGGAGGAGCTCATTCCAGGGAGAAATGCAGCCATACCGTCTTTGCAGCAGGTTGCCCCCAATGCAGCAGAGCCAGCAGTGAGCCCCACTTGGGCATGCTTTCAGCACCTTATTCTCAGAGGAGACAGACTCCGGAACTCGGGAGTTAGGCCAGGAAGGATGGGGCCCATGAAAACAGTAAGCATCCACATTGGAGCGTCAGGAGCCATGCGGCCAGGAGAGCCATGTGTCCATGTGGCTCCTGGGGGAGAGGCCAGACCCCAAGTGGAGGAAATCAGAGTTCAGAAGAAGAGAACAAGTGCTCATCCTGACTCCTGCACCACTGACCTCACTTAATTCTTAATAAACATTCTTAATACAAATTCTTAGTAAACTTCCTGCCTCAATACCACCTCCCCCACATTCCACATGCAAACTGAGGGAGTCAGGGTGATTTTTACAATGCCAATAGATAGCTGTAGGTTCAGATGCCAGGCATGGTGCCTCGGGGAGCCCTGTTGGCTGTCCTTGCTTGGGTCAGAATACTGGCTTCACTCATCGCCACATGGTAGGGTAGGCAGAGGACATGCACATGGGGTGGGGAAAACACATTCAGTCTGGAGCATGGAGGTCACTGTGTGCAAGCAAATGTCATGGGAATGACTCTGTCAGCACAGATGGCCAAACCAGACTCAACAAGATCAATTAAGACCCTCTGAGCAGAACCTTCAAACCTGCTGTTGTACAGTTTGTAAGTGCAGGACTAACAAGAGGGCTAGACTTATCATCATCAATGATGATGCTTCATGAGTCAAGGCATCCTCATGTCTCTGTGGGTTCCTTGTGCCTAGTGAAGTTCCTGGAAAGGAAAAAAACTCTGAGCTGGGCCTGAAGAAAAGCGAATTCATCTGCCTTTCCCACAGTGAGACCACTCTTACAGTAATGTGACTCTTAGAGGCATCAATGTTTCTTGCTATCGATTGAATAAATTTTGGTTGTATTTTTCCAGCCAGTGCTGAATATCTCAGCGGACTAGTCATGTCACAGCTGCAGAATTACTGAAACCTCAGCCAGGCTTGTTAGAAAAAAGCTCAGTATTTTGTATTTTTGTACTTTGTACTTCTCTCTCTTACATACACACACACACACACACCCTTGTACAACTATTTCTCTCATAAAACGTTGCTTCAGATAACTTGTAAAGAAAGCCCAGCATTTTGGGGCAGACAGACCCCTCCTTGCTTCCAACCCTAAAGACAGTTTAACAAACAACTCATTTATTATGTCCGCACTCCCTCTCTTTTGCAAAGGGCAAATGCACATGCTGTTTGGCAAATCTGGGCATCTCTGGGGTTGTAGGGAGTGGCCTGGGTGGCCAGGGTCAGGAGAAATATGGCAAGCTCAGCAATCTAACTGATTCTCCTAACCCTGTAGCAATTGCTTCAATTTCCCTCTCAGCAGAAAACTGTTTATTTGTCTGTACCAACAAGCATGATGGATTCTGAGCTGGATGGAGTCTATAAATGAAAGAGGCCAGGATTTCTGAATCTTGGTGCAGTCTCCCTTTCAATTATCCTATGGGTCACTCATGTTCCTTAGAAGTTGAGATGGAGGCAAAGGGAGCAAAGAGGGGAAGGGCTCTGGGGATGAGCACTAGGCTTGGAGTCAAGGCCCTGCTCTGCCACTTCTCAGCTTGTGACCTTACCAAGACCTGTCCCCTAATCTGTCTAAACTTTTGTTTCTTTATCTATAAAACAAGGTTAATACTGCATCTCTCAAAGGATTATTGGGAGGCTTAAAACAAGAGACATAATTTACATAAAAACTCTGTGTATTTTTCCTACCAAATTCCTCTGCTTCCTGTGACCTCTCCTTTCTTTAGGCTGAGAGGGCTTGAATGTGACAAAGCCTCAGCAATGATACACAGCACTCATGCAACAGAAGCCAGTCTTCCCTGGATGAGAACATTCGGGTGGGTTCTGGCTGTACATCCACCTGGGCAGTGTCCCCTAGCTTATGAGGATGGCCACCATTTAGGAAATCCGTACCACAGGACTCTCAAAGCATGGATTTGCATTTTCTCCATACCCCAAGGCCCTTTTATCAAGACTAGGTCAGAAGAAGAGTAGAAAATATCAAATATATGCTATCAACCCAAATCCCTCAGGGGCCTGGCAGTTTCTACTCAGTGCCATGGAGACAAAGGCAGAGCTTAGGTCATGCTGTTGATGTGCTCCTAACACTCGGGAAGGAGGAGCTGAGTGAGGTGGGGGATAAGATACGACATAATTCCAATAGCCACTGTACCTTTTAATGCCTGGCCATTAATTAGAACAAAAAGAGAAAACATTTGGCAAAATATATTTCATTAAATTAACCCAGAGCCTCTATCTCAAAAAAACCTAACTGGTTCTCTCTGGCATTAAAGCTAGGGGAGCTAACTGCTGTGTCAGACTCTTCCCCTTGGAATCCTCACATGACTGCCCCATCTGTGGGCATGTAAAGGGGGAGGGTTGGACAAGTAGAGCCCATAGCTCTCTGACTGGAGTCCCGAGTTCCCCAGAGCTCACTTAGCCACTCCTAGCCACTGGCTTTTCCAGCTAGGACAGACAGGGCAGGCTCACACCTCTCCTGAGAAGGACAGCCAGGGCCTCCCTTGAAAGGTCCCTCATCATGGCAGTGAGAACTCTGAGGTAGGGTTCCAGGGCCTAACTCTTGGTCTGTGGTCTCACTGATGGCACAGAGCCGCATCTAGGAGTGTCTTCCTTCCCAGCACCGAGTGGAAACAACCTCATTGGAACAACACAACTGGGCATCTCGAGGGGAGGAGACAGCTGGGGCCAGGGGCCAAATAGATGGCAAAGAGATGGTTTACTGTACAAGTGCTGAGGGCTGGGAAAGCAACACAACAAACCTCAATTCTCCCAACAGTGGCTGTCCCCATGGCAGAAGGGGATGAGGGGGCAAAGTAGGAGGTAGATGGCTAGCTCATGTAAAACTAGAGTTTCCTTAATAAACAACAAATTCAGGGGCGCCTGGGTGGCTCAGTTGGTTGAGTGTCCAACTTCAGCCTAGGTCATGATCTCACCGTTCCCAAGCTCGGGCCCCACGTCAGTCTCTATGCTGACAGCTCAGAGCCTGGAGCCTGTTTCAGATTCTGTGTGTCCCTCTCTCTCTCTGCCCTTCCCCCACTCGCACTCTGTCTCTCTCAAAAATAAAATATTAAATTTTTTTTTAAATAAACAACAATTTCAGAACCATACCATGCTCTAAACTAGTAGTTCTCAAACCTGAGCCTGCATCAGGATTGCACGGAGGGTCGTTAAAACATAATGCTGGGCCGCTCTCCTAGAGCTGCTGGTCCCATGGGTCTGGGGTGCAGCCTGATAATGTACATTTCTAACATGTTCCCAGGTGATGCCACTTGGGGCTGTGGGTTGGGTATCAGTGGACAAGATCAACCCTTCTCTAGCACCTACCTGTTGGTCCCAAGCAGCTCTGGGAGCAAAGACTGCAGGGATGAGGGAGGAAAAGGAAATATTTGAACTCTATCATGGCCCAGCTCTGGCAGCCCAGTTCACACTTGTGTTCAGCCCTCATGGCATCACATACCAACAGTAGCAACTTGAGAGCATTAGGCTTACAAGTTAAATACTACAGAGAACTCAGCTCCTTCCTGCCAGGTTTTCAAATTCTGCCTTTCATGACAGTGGTCAGTTACCCAATTCTGCCTACAAAGTTCAAGTCCCCAATTACCATGTACTTTCAATGGCTAAGTAGCTCAAAACTCACTGCACTTTTGCCATGAACTAGATCATCGCAAATTAAAGCTGGCAGTTATCCTCAAACCTAATTCAGAGAACAAGCCCCTTCCCTACTGTCATTGGCAGGGAGTCTGTTTCAGAACATTTCTCCTCCTGGCCTCTAGGGTCTCTATGAGGTGGGCTGGGAGCTGTCCCAGACCTATGCTGCTGCCTTCCCTCTGTTCCTTTGCTCCTCTAGTTTCCCAGTTAGACTCCCATCTTGGCTGCCATGACCAGCCTTCTTCCTCTCTCCCAGGAGAGGATCCAGCTGGCCCTCCATAGTGGGTGGGGAAATGAGTGGGTATAGAAAATGTGCCCCGAAGTTGCTATTCCATGCCAAGGAGGCAAGTCTTCTGTGTTCAGCATTGATTAGGGAGTTTGGGGCAGGGGGGAAGTGATGGGAGAAAGGAAAGGCAAATTCTTGGGCAAGTCATTTCTCTCTCTGTGCCTTAGTTTCCCTCTGTGTAAATGATCCCACGTCCCCTTATGTGCCCCATTTCTCTGATTCTGTTATCAGTTGGCCAGAGTAATGACATTCCAGGTCCGTCTTCTCTTAAATGAGGATAAAAAACAAGTTTAACAAAAAAGGCTAATCACATAGCTTTAGAAGGTAGAGGTTTAACACATTTATTACTAGTTTAATTAATTAAAAAAACTCAAGGCTATTGCTCAGTAAATGGAAAGAGTAACTAAACAGAATTCATTCAATTCCAGAAACTGCCTCAAGCAGGCTTGAGACAGTGAAGGCCACTGTGTGAAACTATTATCTTGCACTGAGTCTGGTCATTTTATTTTCCACTGTGAGTGATGGGAAAATCCTGTTAGATCATCCAGTGCACAGCTCTGGCCTCACACAGTGAGAGCTGTTGCACAGTCTTCTCAGAATGGATCCTGAGACTCTCCCTCCCTCTCCTCTCCTAGCCTGCTGTTTCCTAGACTACAACCAAAGTGGCAGTGGGGCCCCTGAATTTCTACATGCCAGGGCCTTAGGGGTGACCATCTGGCTATTTTATTTGCACAGCCCTGCATGTAAGATGAACTCTTCAACTGTCCAATAAGGAAGGGATCGGGATTGGCAGATATGGGAATGGGCTGACAAAGTTCCCTTCCAGCCTCATCCTGTCCTGTCCTAAGTTCACTCAGAGGCAGAGCCTCTGAACCTGGGCTAAGTAAAAGCTAAGGGTGGACTTTGAGGCAAGTGCCCTTGGGTCCATGAACTTAGTTTCCTGAGGGTTCTCCCAGATGTAATACTTCAGTGGCTGAACAGCAACAGGTGCCTTTTGGTCTATAAGTAATTCTTGGACTTGGACATGTATCTGCTAACATGCACTGGGGGATGACTGGACCCCAGGGCATCAGGTAGAACCATGGTCCAGGCCTTGCAGTGTGATGGAGAAAACAAGCAGAGGAGGTAAGGCTTCTGGAAGTGTTACTGCTTCTCCAGCAGTTTTTCGGCCTGAAGAGTAGGGCTGAGGGCAGGGGAGGCAAGATCCTTGAGCCCAGCGGCAACTCCAGGGCCTCTGGCACCTCCCTGTCATCTCTGTGCCTCTGCACAGCCAGGCCACCAATAGACAAAGGGTCCCCTGAGGGCTGCACAGCAACATTGGTTGAGATGTCACTACTGAAAAAATCTTGCATATCTGCTGCAAGCTGAATATTTGTAATTTGAAGGCCAAACAATGGATGACAAGCCATCAGGACAAACACTCTGTTTAATATATATCTATTGAGGGCTCCCCTGGGCCAGGCACTGCTTGAGCATTACCAGGGTTGCAGAGGTACGGGGTTTAAGGACATGAAAAAGTGACCTGGACAAAGCCATCTTCTTTCCTCTAATTTCATGGCACTCACTCCCTGTACCACTGACCTGTCCTACCACCGCCCCTCCCATCTTCAGGTCCACATTCCTCTCCATTACCAGGAGAGATGGACATGTGGGATCCAGTATTTGTGTTCATGGTGCACAGATCAGTGTCTTGCATGTGATCCTCAGGAAGTGTTTGTTGGTTAACTACTACATGATACGACTAGGTTGATAGCTCCTCCCTCCTGGGTCAACCCGTAGTACCTGCTGAGATCTGGGTAGAAAAGAACAGACAAGGACCATGTTGGGGTGAGACTGTTCTTGGAGATGGAGACTTTGTCCCTGTTCAAAGTAGAGTCTCACTTAACCCTAGAAATTCTCTGCAGGATTGGCCTTCCAGATATTACCTTCTGTCTAGTTTTCGGATTCTAACTCCATGGGCTGTACCTGAGTGGGCCAAGGGACTCCCAACCTCAATGCCACTGGGCACCAGAAAGGTGCCTACAGTACAGTCCAGCTCCAAAATAACTGTTTAGGCCACCTCCACACAGTCATTAGAAAAGAAAACACGGGTCTGCTTCCAGGAAGGTCTCTAGCTGGGTCCTTGCCAGGGAAAAGGGAAGGGAATTAAAAGTTCAATACTGGGGAAAGACTAATCACCACATCTGCTTAATTATATTGATGTGAATGTCATAGCCAAGTTCTTTTTAGGGAGTTGATGTTGGAAAACATTTACATGCTCCTGGCCTCATGTGGAATAAGATTTAAGGTGTTTTTAACCTCTGGAAATTATCAAATGCCTTCCTATGGCAAATTCCACATGTCTCTAGGAATTTCCTCATTCCCTTACAGTTTTTCTGATAGTTTTCCTGTCTTTCTAAAATATTTCCTGACACCTGGCTAAGGTGCCACAGGATCTTCTTTGGGCTCCAGCACCTTAGACCAATGAGTAATTAATAACACAGGATTGGATACGTGCCCCATCACTTGTCACAGGTCAGATTCCTTAGGAAGTAGAGACTCTGGAATAAAGTTTAGCATGCAGGACATTTTTAAGAAGTGCTATTGGGGTCAATGTCCCTAGAAAGGAGTGGAGGAGGGCTGGATTATGCAGAGGAAGAAGATGAGCTGTGATGCAGGCCTCATGTCGACCTGGCTGAACTATGGGGAGCTCTGGAATTAGAGTAGTCCTTCAGAGTTATTTCAAGTTGAGTCAGAATGGCCAGGCTTTTATACCCCTGCCTCAAGCAGTTACTGGATGTGGACCATTGTCAGTAGCACTCCTAGGGGGACCGGGTGGGAAATCAGAGTCCATCACATCACTCTCAACACAAAGCCAAAATCATAACCACCATTTCCAAAGAGCCTACCACGTTCAAAGCATTCTACCAGCATTATCTCTAATGCTAACAACAATTCCCTAAGGAAGGTTTCTATTAACACCATTTTACAAAAGAGAAAACTAAGTCTGAGTAGAGTTACATGACGCATCTAAGGCCAAACAACTGGAATGTGGGACTCAGACCAAGGCCTGCCTTACCCCACAGTTCACACTCTTCCCATTATGCTAAACCCCTCATCCTTTGATTTTCCAATATGGTCCCTGTGGAAGCAACCTACAACTCTACCGTTCTATGCAGCTTTGGGTTAGATTTATAATCCTCTGACTATATATCTAAATGTGTAGTTAAGCCCATTACTTGCATTATTTTCTGAATTCTTTGAATCTCTTAGACCTGGGCACTATTGGCTCACTTCAATCAGAAAACCGCTTCTGTTGGAAAAAGTATAGGTGCTGGGCTTCTTCATGAGGGCACACAAAAGGGGAAATCCTCAAAACAAACAGGAAAACAGTAACACAGCCAACAATATTTGAAGACGATGAAGAAGAAATAAGCTGCATTTAAAGCCAGATTTCTTTTTTTTTCTTTTAGAATTTTTTTTTTGGATTAAAACACTTCTAAATCCTAGAAATTGGTAACCATCCCAAACGCCATAGACTGGGGAATTGAGGTAGGATTCGGGTGTAACATGAGATCATATGCACTCTTTCTATACCCCCAAAGGCTATTATCAACTGTTCTTCCTTTGTACATTCCAGATATCCTTAATCTTCAGCAAGACGTACACAGACCAGAGAAAATCATCGGCTCATAAAAAGAAAAGCTGCTGCTTCAGCAAAACAATGCATCATTGCAAGTTTATTTGGCCCCATGGGTCTTTCTCTCTAGGTAGAGTGTGTTATGTATTTTCTCTGGGGTGCTCTTTTCAATCTGTCAAAGATGCTTACTCAGAAAAGTGTGTGACATCAAACCGTGTTAGAGGCAGAGTCAATGGACTGGGCTCTGGAGCAGCCTCCTCAGTGTATTTAAGTCCTCCCTACATTCGAAGTAAGAATTCTTTTAAGGCCATCTTACACCTATTCTTCCTGACCAGGGAGACTCTAGAGACAGAGTGATGGGATGATTTCCTCAATTTTCCATTAAAATTTTTTTAAACTTAAAAAAAAAGTTTATTTTTTAGAGAGAGAGACCGAGTGTAAGCAGGGGGAGGGGCAGAGAGAGAGGGAGACACAGAATCTGAAGCAGGCTCCAGGCTCTGAGCTGTCAGCACAGAGCCGGACACGGGGCTTGAACTCACAAACTGTGAGACCATGACCTGAGCCAAAGTCAGCTGCTTAACCGAGTGAGCCACTCAGATGCCCCAATTTTCCATTAATTAAAGGTGAACCTTATTTTTGGGTAGAGGAGCATCTCTCACAAGTTACAATGGGATAACATATGCCATCACAGAGCTATGTACAAAGTACAGGGATGATCTGGTGGATGAGACTACCAGAAAGGAAATGATTTACAAATTGAAGTTGAAGGATGCATAGAAGTTGCCAGCCTAGGAGTGGGATACCACAGAGGGAACAGTTCAGAGCAGGGTGTGTTCCAGGAATTTCAACTAACTGTACTGGTACAAGGAGGTCTGTTGCAGGAGATCAATATGGAGAGGCAGACAAGGGCCAGGTGCTGAATGGCCGTGTATGTCATTCCAAGGACTTTATTCTGTAAGTGATGGCAAGGGGTGGCAAGATTTTCAGTGGGAAAAAGACTTGAGTAGATTTCATGTTGGCAGAGGAGGACTGGAAGACGTTAAGACCAGAAGCAGGGAGACTTGTTGGAAAATCACTGTAGCAATCCAAATGAGCTCTGATGGACACACAAACTAAGATACCAGCAAGGAGGATAAAATGTGATGGATTAAATACATTTTTAGGTAGCAGAATAAATGGTGTTTAAGTGACCAATTTGAAGAAGAGTGTGAATGAGAAACAGATGACAATTTCCGCAATTTCAATTCAGCAAGGAGGCTGGGAGAACAGGTTGAAAGGCTATCTTTATAAATTGAGCATTATCATGATGACTTTAGTGAATGGGTCATTAATTCTTTTAAGGCTCTGACTACTGAGTTAATTAAGGATATAATTAAGATTTCTTAGATCAGTCATTACATTGATTTATTTTTAGAGCACAGTGTTTTGGCAAATCTTGTCTTTTAAAAAAATGTTTGTCAGAATACATTTCTTTCTTGTAAGTACCACAGTTGAATTTAATTATCAAAGCACAGAAACCATATGTGTGTAAATATTAGAGGCTTGTAGATTTCTGTGTCTCTCTCTCTCTTTTTTAAGTAGGCTTCATGCCCTGCACAGAGCCCAACATGGGCTTAAACTCATGATCCTGAGATCAAGACCATGGAGGCAGGGTGGGAGGGACAGGGACCTTGTCTTACATTTTTTGGTATGCCTTATCCTTGAAACATAGTGGGCACTTGACAAATGAATCTTGCTGAAATAAACGTTGAAAATAAAAGTAGTAAAGTAGATCTACTAACAAATCCCATTCTAGCTGCCCTCTTCCCAGACTGGCCAGCCGAAATGAAACTAATTCTGCACACAAAACACTATGGAGCTGCTGTTGTTGCCCCAGCAGCTGAGACTCAGAGCTAACTTTCTGTTATATATTGGTGATTTGTATACTGGTGATTGCTTTCACACCAAGCAGAGTCAATGTCAGGCACAGGAAATACATCTGAAGGTTTAGTCCATCAGCAGATTTGGAGGCAATATTTTTTCAATTCTAAGAATCATATTCAAGAAATATATTAAGACAACTATTGGCACTCATATTTATCATCCAATTAAACATGACAGCCGCAAAATGTTTTCCCTTTAAGTTGACTCTCAAATACTTCATTTGCATTTTCTCTAACTCAGGAATATTGTTAGCAAAAGCCAGGATTTCTGGTATAGGGGTGAGGGGTGTGTGTTTGGGGGGTGAGGGATGACTCATCTTCGGTTCTTCTGAGTTGACTGAAATATTTTAAATTAATCATCTCTGATCTGTCATTAAGGGATTTGTCCATATGATTTTTACAAATTATAGTTGCTAGGAATTTACAATTTAAGAATTTATGAGGGTCAAGAACGTGGAATTTCAACTAATATCTTTAGTGATAGCCTCAAAGACAAGAGTCCCTCACATCTACTGCTTCTATCTTCTAGAGCAATTTAGTACAAGGGCTACTGCTGAGATGTAGACATTTCCAAATGCAGCAACTCTGAAACTCATTATGAGTTTTAACAACTTGCTTTTCAGAGTCTATGGGGCTTTGACAATCTAAATTTAGGTCTGCTTAATGGAATGGCTTTGCTTTAGAAAACAGATTTTTTTCAAGGGCTTTAGAACCCTATTCTCCCAAAATTCATTTAACCTTACTCATTTGGAACAATGGAAGGAGGGGGAAGGGACAGGAGAGGGACAGGATTACATAGTGCTGTCTTAATTTTAAATGTTTACAATGAAATGAAATTTTTTGTTACTTTCAATGAAAACATATACAAAAGTGAAAATATAAATGAGTCATGAGTAATTAGATATCCATTATCATGACACACAATTCACTTCCATGAATAAGTGTTCTATAAGATAAAATGTACTTTAATATTTAAGGATTAGTTAGGCCCAGAACTTGAAGTTGTAGATACTTCACAATACTTTTTATTCACCTGTTTCCTGGGTAAAATAGTACTCCCCCCCCCCCCACTCAATTCATGTCTGCTTAGAACGCCACAATGTGACTTTACTTGGAAATAAGGTTTTTGTAGATGTAACTGGTTAAGATGAGGCCACCCTGGATTAGGGTGGGCCTAAATCAAATGGGTAGTGTCCTCATAAGAAGGCACATGGAGACAAACACATACAGATGGAAAAGCCACATGAAGATGGAGGCAGAGGCAGGTGGGATGCAGGCATAGGTCAAGAAATGACAAGGGTTGCCGATAACCACTAGAAGCTAGGAAGAGGCAGGAAGGATTCTTCCCTAGAGCCTTCAGAGGGAATGTGGCCTTGTCAGTGCTATAATTTCAAACTTCTAGTCTCCAGACATTTGGGAAAATAAATTACCATTGTTTCAAAGCCGCATAGTTTGTGATTATTTGTCAAAGGAGCCCTAGGAAACTAATATAACTCTCAGAGCCAACGTCCCACTTTGTGTATGGCAGTCCTTTTGGCATTGAATGTGGCCTTGTGTTATATTTTCATATATACATGTATGTTATGGTTTCATATGTCTATGGGATTTCAACAAATATTTTAAATGACAGTCTCAAAGTCAAATTTCAATGATTTTTAAATTGCCCCCGCACACAGCTGTGCACCAAAAGGGCATTCAACAAACTAGTTCTGAAATAATACCCTCAAAGACTGGCACTTTTTTTTTTTAACGTTTTATTTATTTTTGGGAGACAGAGACAGAGCGTGAACAGGGGAGGGGCAGAGAGAGAGGGAGACACAGGATCTGAAGCAGGCTCCAGGCTCTGAGATGTTAGCACAGAGCCCGACATCGGGCTTGAACCCATTAACCATAAGATCATGACCTGAGTCGAAATTGGACACTTAACCAACTGAGCCACCCAGGCGCCCCAAGACTGGCACTCTTGAGGGCTCTTGGTTGACAAGTCCTAAAGTCTCAGATACTTAGGAAAAAAGTATTTTCCCAAACTTCATGCCCAATAATTAATTTTCATCACTTTAAAAAGGAAATGTTACCTGAAAGAGATTACTCAGAAGTCTTGATTCTTTTAGACTTAGCTGGGATCCTTGGACTCTGTCCCATGCATGCATAGTCAAGCATCAGCCAGAGATTTGGGCAGAATTTATGCATAGAATTTGGGACTCCCTTGTCTGCCTCTCTTCTTTCTGGAATTTTCCTTTTCATTTTTCAGCTACTGTGGTTGTCCCAAACTTTGATCTCTATGGGTATGATAAAAAATGTGGGTTTCTTTGCTTTTTAAATGGCCTTACAGGACACCAAATGGGACAGATCCTCAAGCTAAAAGCTATAAAAGAATGGGAAGCACACCCACTGCTCTTTCCTTCGACCAAGAGCAGACCCTCCTTCTGTTCCTGCCTGCTTTTGAATCATGCTCCAGTGGCATGAGGTGGTTGTTTTTAATACTTTGTTTAGCATTTACAGTTGTCAGTGGAGAGTTGGTTCAACAGAAAGTGCTTGATTATTACAGGAAGCAGAAAGCTCCTTCACTAAAAATTGAGGGCCTTTTTTTTTTTTTAACAAAAAATTTTTCCTCAACCCAAAGACCTAGAAAGAGTACTAAATTACAAAAGCCAACATCATAGTCAGTTGTAAGCAGAGGGTAATGATTTAAATTACTACTTAGGAAGTCTCAATTTAATTAAAGAAAATATGAATAGGTGCCTGAGTGGCTCAGTCGGTTGAGCATCCAACTCTTGATTTCAGCTCAGGTCAAGCCCCATGTCGGGCTTTGTGCTGTGCATGGAGCCTGCTTAGGATTCTCTCTCTCTCTCTCTCTCTCTCTCTCTCTCTCTTTCCCTCTGCCCCTTTCCCCTGCTTGTGCTCTCTCTCTCTCTAAAAAAAGGAAGGAAGGAAGGAAGGAAGGAAGGAAGGGAGGGAGGGAGGAAGGGAGGGAGGGAGGAAGAAAAAAAGAAAGAAGTATATGAATGTATCTTCTCCAGTTAAATTAGGATGTCAGTATGAATGAAGAGGGTTCTGGAACCTGAGGACTTTTATGCTTGCCACACTCCCGTTCTGTGGCCACCATGGGGTCATGGATACAAGAAAACATACCCAACTTTATGTACACACAACCACATCAACTCCACACATACTGGAGTGTAACACAATCTTTGTGAAAATTCCTTAGGGATATGGAGGAGGGGGCTACACAGCATGACAGAGAGCAAAAGCCTCCCCCAAACTGTCTTTTAAACATCTCCAAAGTCTCACTTCCTCTGGCAGCAACCCAAAGCCCCCGCCCTGTACCAAGGTCTGACTGCTGCAAATCTGCAGCTCTACCCAGTTTTCCATTCATCGCAACAAAGCCAGAATAAGCGGTCGGTTCACCCTCAGGATTCCCTTCCTCATTGTGTGGTGGGGTGTGTATATATGTGTGTGTGTTGCATGACTGAAAATCGTTGTAATTTAATAGTTTTCTCCTGTCATAGTTACGTATTCATATACATGTATAAACAAAAGGAGGGGAAGGGATATGTTTCAGGATGGCAGTCTGAACTATGTGCCAGGTGCTTTGTTTACACACATCACTTCTAGTCCTCTTCATTTTTCAGGTGAGGAACTTCAGGCTCAGAGCTACTGTTCATTCCCCTTTGGGATGTCTCTAATGTATTAACGTAAAATGTAATAGAAAGCATGAAAGATATGTCTGGGAGTCCTGGGGGAGAGGCAGGGGAGGGGAGATTGCATTGTCATGTGCTCAGGAGGGAAGGTCTGGGGGGCAGGGGTGGTTGAGGGAAAAGGTTTAAAGAGTCCTGCTAGATGGGGCAGGGGCCACCAGGAACAGAAGGGGGTCTTATACTCATCTTGCTTTCTTCTTTCCCCTTGTTCCCAATGTGGTGGTCTCATGGCCTCCTCTGTTCCTCAAACGGTCCTGGCTCATTTTTTAAAAAATGTTTATTTATTTTTGAGACAGAGAGAGACAGAGCACGAGCGGGGGAAGGGCAGAGGAGAGGGAGACACAGAATCTGAAGCAGGCTCCAGGCTCTGAGCTGTCAGCACAGAGCCGGATGTGGGGCTTGAACTCATCAACCACAAGATCATGACTTGAGCCAAAATCGGATGCTCAACCGACTGAGTCACCCAGGTGCCTCTGGCTCATTTTTAAAGATGGAGACACTCTGAATGATGGCTTAGTTAACTTATTTACTAGAGCTAATTAAAGTGGATACTTTGGAAGTCTCACAGAAAACCTGAGTCTTTAAAACACTGGATGACAGCATTTCAAACAGTAAAACACTTCTCTTGGTTCACTGATAAGCTAAAAAGCACAAGCTTTTAAGTTCCCAAACACCTCGTCAATTTGGGGTGAACCGGTCCAAAGGCGGCGGGCGAGGAAAACCCTTGCTTTCCCTTATCTGTAGAAGTGACTGCTTTTAAAGTAATCATTTGAGCAGAATTTAATGAATACTGCTACTTAACTGACTTCTATGTCATTGTATGATTTCCTTTAAAATCTAAATTTCCTGGCATAACTGTCTTAAATAATTCATTTTTAGCAAGATTACACAAGGATGGCTGCTGGATATTTACTTTGGATTTGAGAGGATGTATGAAGAATATTAGCTAAGAAATGTACTATTGGTAGATTATAAAAAATCATGTGTGGCCACAAAAATTTCCATTTATACTGTGTTCCAAATTCCATATATTTAGAAGCTCTCCTCTCAATTCCATGCTGCTGACTCTGAGTCAGGCAAAAACGGACCATGAAAACTGTCTTCCCTAGAGTTTCAGTGTTGTTTTCTAAGAAGCAATTTACAAAAGAAAATTCATTTGAAATTAAACATTTTGATTTAAAATGATGGTTTTGATGATCCCTGATTTTAAGGAGGTTTGAAGGAACAGGAAGGCATTGAAAGAGAAAATGAACAAATGATGAAGGAAGCCAGAGGAGGGGCAGGGGAATAAGCTGAGTCACTGATGGTGGGATTCAGAAAGGCAAAGGCGGGAGACATGCTATGGCCAGGGAGACAGCATGGCTGAGCCTTATTTCAGAAAGACAGCCCAGAGTCCTGGGAAACTTTCAGTTTTTACAGATTCAATTTTCCATGTTATGGAGGCAGGGGCAGCTGGAACACATGTAAACTACGAGAAAACTCAGAACTTACCACATTTCTAACACCCCCAGTACAGAAAACCTTACACCCCAGCAGTTAGCAAAAGTGAACATGTGGTCAAGCTGATGGTTTTTTGAAGTTATCCTTGTGTTAATTCTCCTATAGATGGAAATGCCAAATGAGACGGGTGGGGAGTGGAGGAGAAAAGAGAGCTAGTGTTGAATGAGAGCCACCCTTGTGTCAGGCACCATGTGACACACTCCACGTGTATTCTTAATCTTCACAGCAGCCTTACGAGATGGGTACTGATATGCCCACTTAACAGATGGGAAAACTAAAGCACAGGGAAGGTCAGTAATTAGCTTATTATCACATAGTAAGTGGCTGAGCTGCAAATCGAACCCAAGCAGTTTAACTATAGAACCTGAATACATAATCTCTGTGCCATATGGCATTTTCCAGAATAACTAAAAATAACCAAGTTGACAGGATAAAAGAGACTGAAAGTGTATTCTTCTCTAACATGTGGCTACTGCCTGGAAAGTCTCTAGGATATTGTGATAGAAGCCCTCAGCCCTCTTCAGTGTTCATCTCTGTCACCCACCATTATTTTTAAGTAAGTGTGTGTGTGTGGGAGCCTACCTGAAGCTATACTTTCTTCTAAATTCAAATACGAATAAGTTAAAGAATTTAAAATGTTTGAATTTTTGACATAGTCACTTCATTATATTACAATTTCTACTAAATGTCAAATACTCCTGGAGGGGAATGTTTCAGTAATTTGGTGACTGAATCATGTAGCAATTATAAGCCTAACTTCTAAAGCAGTTTCCATAAAGAGAGTGTAATTTTTTTTTCAAAGTATGTATAAATCACAAACGTACTGATACTCTCTCTCTATGTAAGATATTTTCAAGCCAAGTTCCTATTTTTTGAGCTCTATTTATATGCAACCAGTTCTAAGAATTCTCAGAAAAGGACAGCCCTGATACTGTCCCCTCACTAACATCCCTCAGAGCAAAAGTCCTCATCCATTTTTCAGGCATGACCCACTTTAAGGGTTCAGACTCCATGGTGAGTCACATGCTTATCTTCTAAGGACCATGATGGGTTGCAAATGGGATGAAATGAAAATGACCAAAATGTTCAGAGTCTCAGACACGTTAGTCTCTCTTTCCTATTTGCCATCTTTTCCTATTTGCCACAGATGATAAGATTCAAATAATATTTTTGTAAATAAAATTTTAGAATTCAGGGGCTTCTTTTGGAGGCTCTTCTCCTGCTTCACAGCCATATAGACCCAAAGCAGCAGCAAATAGTCTATCGGACTTCCCTAGCTGGTAGGCAAAACCTACAGGAAAAGAAGTCAGTGAGGCCCATCCACAGGGGGCACCACAGACTCCCACGCTTACTACTTTGGTGCCTGTGTAGATGACTCAGAGAGGGCTTGCAAGGCCCGTGACACCCCTAGAAGTAACCACAAGTTCTTTAACCCCTGCCTTGCCCTCAGTCCCATCCACTGCCATCTACGCTCATGATCCATGTGAGCTCCCTTTACTATGGACTTTCCATCCCTCTTCACAATCAATTTTAAGTCCCTCCTAACTTTCCACCCAATCCTAGAACTATTCCTAAATACATTCTACTTCCTCCTAGACTCTAAGTACCTTTCAGGTAGGGGCCACATCCAATTTCCCTTTCTGGAACTCAGGGAGCCTTGCCTGGCAAATGCTCCACAGATTCTGAATTAGCCAAATGATTCTAGAATCCATCTCTGAAAACTGAGACATCCTATGCAGCTCAGTGGAAACCACAGGACTGGACAGGTACCACTCGAGCCTCACAATGTTCGCTCCTTGTACATCGCTGGAAGTGTCAGATTATTGCTCACAGACCAATAGTATTTTCTGTAAGTCTGCTCTGTGTACTCACCAGTGTCCCCAAAGTGAAGCAGCACGATTAGGCAGTGACTGTCTAAACACACATTAATCATGCATTAGTTCTAAATTGAATAGCATGATACACAAGAAAATACCTTGCACACAAGGCATCCGTTACTGACAGAAGTGATCTCTCACGTTCTGTCATGTGCATATTTGGAGAGTAAGTGTACCTCAGGGAGCTCTGCTTAAAAAAAAAAAAAACAAGGATGAAAGAAGAAAGAATACATTTGTATGCTGCATTGAGACTCCATGGCTGGTGGGGGTGGGCACTTGTCAGGGAGCCTGGGGCTTTGGAACATGTATTGGTCACCATGATGGATGAGCTGCTCAATGCAAGTATGCCTCACTGTCTCTAAATGTTCCCTTCTTCCTTCTTGGTGTGTAGAAAGGCTGGGAGGTTGCCTTTACATGGCAGGTTCTGATTACAAACACAGGCCCACAGCTCAGGGGGCTGAGTTCTCCCAATTGAGTTACCAGCAGCTGGTGCACCCTCTGAAGAAACCCATTCGATTCTCTGGTCTAGAAGACTTGTGTGCTAGACGTACTTCTGCAGAACAAGGAGGGTGGAGGGGTGCAGGTAGGAGAATGTGACCAGGGAATAAGACATCTTCCTTTAATGAGATCCTAAACCTACTCCCTTTTTCCTCAAGAAAAAGGGGAGCAAGTCCTAGTCTGGGGAGGAAATGAAGTTTACCCTTCAAAACATGCATTCGCACAGATGAAGACCCATGCTTGAACTACTATTGGGTGAAAGCTGATGACAAGTCCTTGGGATGCTGGTTTCGTGACCTCTCCCTCAACTGTCTCAGGCATACTTGGACACGCACACTGTCTTTCCTCTCCTGGCAGAATCTCATTAAGAGAGGCATCAACTGAGCTTCTTAACCACAGTTTCACCCACAGCTCCCAGATGACGCAGGCAGAGGCCACGCACTCTCATTTGATGGGTCTGAGTCCCCAGAGTGAGCTCAGCTTGGGACCTGGCATCCTGAGATGATGAAGAGATCTTGAACAACAAAGCACAGCTGGGGCATCCTTACCAGCAATAGCAATCTTCAGATTCTCAGATGGTTCTCTCCAGCTGCCTCATACAGCTACTTTCATAACCAGAGAGGGAAAGCTGGGTGCTTAACAGAGTGAATGCTCCCCTCACCATCTTTCTGGTACTTTGATTATAGGCTAAACGACACTGGCTCTGAACAAGAGAGATATAAACAGAGGTTGATTAATCTTGATTTCTTTCCTTTAAACATGGCATGAGGCCAAAAGACAAAATTCAGGTGGCATAACCTAGAGATTTATAGAGGAAAATCACTTAAAAATGTGTAGTATGATGATTACATGTACAAAAATGCATAGGAAAGAAACTGGACTATTTGTATATTAAGATGCTGAGGTTCTGGGCTTTTTTCATGTTTCTAAATGTTCCATGATGTGACTTTTTTAAATAATGAAAAATATTTATAAGTAAAATAATTCATGATATTTTTTAGCAATGAAAAATATTTATAAGCAAAATAATTCATGGTGCTCTTAGACTTCAAGAATGAAACAGTTTGTGTTTGGGATAATTAAATATAGATCACTGAATTCTCTACACACCAGACAACATGATGTGTATGAAAGCACTTCACATACAGTAAGGTGATATAAAAATATTAGGTATTAATGTCTTTCAATGCTTTTGAGTATTAGGCTGCCATATCAGCAGACTATTTAGAATGTCTCTTGTTTGTTGTAGTGAGTGATATTCACATGCCACCAACCAAAAACATCCTCTACTAAAAAAGGGCTTGCCCACTATCTCTGAAAATACAGGAACAAGAAACCGTGACAAATTTTATCCTGGCCAAGCCCCTCTCTCATCTTGAGGGGAGGGGGGAGACTAAACTGCTAAGGGGGCACATTCTTTGAGGCTGAGTCTGTATGTGCATCTGTCTGTGTGTGTGTGTGCCTGTTTCTGAGTTGCCATGTGGTCAAACTGCCATAGAGTGTCCCATCCCAGCTGGCCAAGTGGTCCTCCCAGGAGGAGTAAGATCAAACAACAATCTGCTCAGCACAGAGAGCAAATTCCTCACCAGGTGGGAAAATCTGGAGCTGCCCTATACTGACTTTTCATCATGCCCCACATAAGCAAATGCTACGCTATATACATATTCCAAATACATTTTATCAGGAAGCCAGAGCAACACCAGCATTTATGCTCAGGCTAATGCTCTATTATATGGATTATATTCAACTGGAATAAAATGAATATTCTCCACCACAACTCAATTGTTCTTTATACAGTTTTTAATGAGATTCCACCCAGTGTCACAGCAGTACTTATGTAATTACTCTATATAACTCTGCCAGCAAGTAGGGGATGAAATCTCCTTATCAGGGTATTGCAAACCAATAACACCTCAGCACACTGTCTCTCTGAGCGCACTGCTGCATTTTGGAAAGTCTGGGAGTGCGGCCATCATGCAGAGGGAACGCTTGGGTGAGTGGGGTTTCGGAACTGCAGAACAGCTTTCGGGGAAGAGGACTGTGCTTTCCCACAATTTCCCAAGAAAATGTTTTACAAAAAGAAAGGGAGCCTGCAGCTTCCAAGATGGGTCCTCTTTAATTGGGATGGTCAGCCTCTGGTCGGTTGAAGACAACTTTGCTAGAACCCTGGGACAATCCATCAGGGTAGAGTAGTGATCAGGAAAGGATGGGGGGTGGAGTCAAACAATTGTTTGCTTCTTTGAGGAAAACTGTAGGTCAGCAGAAAGCAGAATAAAGAGAACAAAAAAAAAAATGCTGCTGAGAAGGAAGTGATATCTGGCCTTAGTAAGTTACTGGAAATTAGGAATATGGGCTTCTGCCCCTTACTATTGGGAACCCCAGAAGTCAGGGACTGGACCATGAAAAGTTCCACTGAGGCTTTGTCCTAGGGCCCTGAGAATGACTCTCTTCTCTACTTGCAGTTGTGCTTCAGACTGCGAGATGGGGAAGCTGAGAGCTGACCCAAGGGCCAATGTGAAATCCAAGCCAACAGCCCAGGGACTTGCCCACAGGCCTGTCCAATGAAGGAATTCAATCAAGAGGACATAGGATGGTCTTGGAATCTGCTAAACAGTCTCAGGGTGTTCCCAGGGAAGCAAAACTCCTCAGTATCTGCCAAGGTGGAGTATGGAGGAGGGAACAGGACCATTGGGTTACCAAGTCCTCACTCCTCTCTGGGCTTCTCTCTGGTTGCACTCCCCTCCCCGCAACAACCCTCAGGCAAGGCTCAATCTGTGGTGGTGAAGGCCGGCAGAATTAGGAAGCAAGTGTCACTACTCCACAACCATAAGATGATCAGGAATGAGAAGGCGTGGTCAGACAGCAATAGGAAAAGGCAGTGTGGAGAATCTCTGATGCTACACTGTAGGTTACTTTATTCCAGACTGAGACCACCATGCTCTCTAAGCTTTGTAGATTATTCTCTGCTCTTCACATACCTCCCTTCACACCCACTTCCCTCACATTTCATCTCCAACCTCCCCTGCCAATAACAATAGCAACAATAAACTCACACCTTAGCTACAATTTACACTCCCTGTGTAAACAGAAAGGCTCCTTAGCAAGTTTCCACATTGTACATTTCATGGGTGGTATTATTTGCACTTAGGTGTGTTAATAGTAAGACTCTAGTAATAATACTCAGCACATTTTTAACCCTTCAAAGGGTATTCTCAACTATTATGTGGTTTTACCTTTTCAGGTACAAAAATTCACAGAGACCAGCAGGATGGGTATTCTTCCCAGTTTATATATCAAGAAAATGTAATTGACAGATTTAAGTGCCTTGCCTGAAGTTTATGGCACAGTTGAAACCGGTTCTCAGGTTTCTTGATCCTTACCCAAGCATTCATTCTATGAAAAAGTTCTGTGCTACCTGGGTGGAATGATCATTATAGGAGAAATTTGGCAGAGCTGAGCGGCACATGATGGAAAGAAAGCTGCCCAGCCAAGCCTTGCCAGTGCCCAGATTCAATTAAATATCATCAGGAAAAGGGCTATTCAGTTTGTGCACTTCTCATCCCTTTCCTGCTCTCATGCTGTCACTGGGGACCGGCACAGAACTGCATAGACTGCGATCCAGGGTGCTCTTCTGGGCCAGAGATGCCTCTGCCTGTACACTTGCCCAGGAGATGGAGGCCTGCTGGAGGCTGAAGCTCCAAGCAGATGGGGGAGCTCATCGATGTGCTCAGCACTGCCCCAGGCTCACCGAGGCACTGTGAGAGACAGTGACTCAAAGGCTATATTTACAGACCCCAATTATTCAGTTAGCCCTATATGCTTCCCTACCCCAGATACAGGGGCTGAGTGAGAGAACAAAGTGAGAATTTGGGGCCAAAATAAGACGAGTAATATTAGAAGGCAGGCCTAAGAGTGACTCAACAAAGATAAATGGGGTTGCTTCTTTACCCCATTGCCATCCCAAAATGTATAGGTGATAATGTGTGTGGGGAAGGGGAGTTGTCTGTTTCTGATTTACAATACTGGAACAACAACTGTGGCATTTTTCTTGGCATTTCTGTAGCATCTCTTTCTACAGAGTCTGGCACTTGCTGTAGCCACCTTCTCTTGGCTTGATGAAATAGCCCTAACAACATGAGAAGGAGCAGTCTGTGGCCGTTACTAAGACTGTTGCCACCATCCTGCAAGGCCTAAGGTGACATTTAACCTTTCTTCATAAAGTCTTTCTGATTCCTTCCAATTATCTGTGAAATTTCCTTCCTTTAAAGGCTCAAAACATTCATCTCTACATTCGTGTCTTTTTAAATTTTATTTTTAAATGTTTATTTATTTTGAGAAAGAGCATATGTGCATGCATGCAAGCAAGTGGGGGAGGGGCAGAGAGACAGAGACAGAGACAGAGACAGAGAGAGAGAGATTGAGAATCTCAAGCAGGCCCCATGTGGTCAGCTCAGAGCCCAGTATGGGGCTCGATCCCATAAACTGTGAGATCGTGACTTGAGCTGAAACCAAAGGTTGGATGATGCTTAACCTACTGAGCCAGCCAGGTGCCCCACTCAAGTCTTTTTAAAAGACATTTGTATAATAGGCTCATTCCTCCACAAGGAATAATCATTAGATCATGTTCCTTGGGGGTAGAGACTGTGTTCCACTCACTCTTTACTCACCCCAAGGTCTGGCAAGAATGTCTTGCTATAGTGAGTGCTCTATAAATGTTGTTTCTCAGACATGAATTATTTTCCTCCCACATCTATGCTGGGACCTGTCACAGCACCTCTCTGGTATTCTTCCAGGCACTCCTGACTATAGTGAGTGCCCACCTCCATGGAAGTAACTAAGCAGAAGCACAGCCTTCATTTCTCAGGGCATAGTGTGAGCAAAGTTGGGCAAATTGGGAGTTTGGATGAGGTGACTGCTGAGGTTCCTTCTAGTTCTGAAACAATAATTATTTTATTAAAAAATTTTTTAATGTTTATTTATTTTTGAGACAGAGAGAGACAGAGCATGAGCGGAGGAGGGGCAGAGGGAGACGGAGACAGAGAATCTGAAGCAGGCTCCAGGCTCCAAGCTGTCAGCACAGAGCCCGACGCAGAGCTCGAACTCGTCAACTCCAGAGATCATGACTTGAGCCGAAGTCAGACACTCAATTGACTGAGCCACCCAGGTGCTCCTCTTTTTTTTTTTTTTTTTTTTTTTAATATTTATTTATTTTTGAAAGAGAGAGACAGAATGTAAATGGGGGTGGGCAGAGAGTGAGAGAGAGACACAGAATCTGAAACAGGCTCCAGGCTCTGAGCTGTCAGCACAGAGCCCGACGTGGGGCTCGAACTCACAGTTGTGAGATGATGACCTGAGCCACCTAGGCATCCCTGAAACAATAATTCTTAAATTTTGACTCAATGGAAATAAGGGATTAGTGGATTTGGAGGGGAATAATAGCTATTAAAATAATGAATGAAGAAAAAGGGAGATGGGTATGTTGTAGGCCCAGGAAAATGCCCAAATCTTCAGGAAAGGTTTGCTGGGGATGATAAAATCTCAGCTACTCTGTGAAGAACAGGAAGAACATTTCCAAGATAATAGTATCATTGGTGGTACAACAAGGCCTGGTTCAGGAAGTGTCTTAAAATGAGATCAAATGAATATAGTGTTGAGTAAATCTCAAAAGGAGGGTACAGTACAGGCAACAAGGAGTCTGAAATAAGTGACAATCTGAAAAGATAGTGAACTCAAGGATACTGTGTGTGTGTAGGTGGATGTGATATGTTATGTACAGGCTCTAGAATCAGATTAGTATGGAATCCTGGCTGCCATGCTTATTAGCCATGTGATGCTACATATTTAACCTAAGTTTCAGTTTCTTTATGCTTATCATGAAGATACATATGCATCTTCATTTGAGATTAAATGAGATAAATGAAACAAATGATATGTAATACCTAGCATTTATTCATTTAACAGATTATTTACTGAGTATCTTGTTTGTGCTAGATAGTACGCTAAGCATTTTGCATGGTAAATTATCAGAAAATCAAAGTTATTATTAGCTAAAAGGACCACACTTTCCCTTCCTATATCCTCCTCTGTAAATTACATATCCCTTTTGATTCTGGAGCTTAGAAGAAAAAAGTGGCATTTTACTGTGGGTTCATTTATTTGTCTTTGATACATTTTACTTAAAAAATAAACCCAAAATTTGTCCTTAGCTTTAGGTGCACCATAAATGCAAAATAAATAAGTATTTTCTTAAAGTCTCAACTCTTTTACATAATCTCTCATTTGAGCACAGAGGCATGATCAAAAAGCCAAACACAGATTTTTCCCTCCTCTTGGAAAACCATTTCCTGACATGGTACCCAAAGAGACATCTTGAAAGGGACATGCATGGTTATGTGTCCCCTCTCCAGGGACAGTCTTTTCCTGTGGATATGAAACAGGCTTTGGCAGCTGCTCAGTATCATTAGGCCAAGGGGAAGTCAACTGCTCTCTCAGGCTTAAAATAAAGTTATCATCTCAAACCAAAAATACTAAGCATTGGACCAAAAAAAGAAAGCCAGTAGAGATCCAGTTATTATGAGGGGTTTCTTACTGATCCCATGAGGTTTCTACAGTGAATACCGGAACATCTGATTTGTATTTTTGTATGTATGTATGTATGCATATATATGTGTGTATGGCATTATGGAGAAATTGCTGAAAGGCCTTTGCATAAAGAGCTGTTTTTTGTGTGTAGATCAGCAAAACATAAAACTTGAGTAAGGTTTGTTTTTGCTAAGCACACAACTTCTTAATACATTTCATGGGCAATCAGTCTCTGGGAGGAATATATTCATTTCTGATAAGGGAGTAGATTATTCTAGTCTATAGGCTGCTTGTTTTCCAATGGTCTGTCTCTACTCTGGTAATAACCAAGAATTAGGTAGCAACTTCATAGACCGTTTCCTTGAGGTCCTGGTGACTTGCGAGAACCAAAGTGTCTTCAGAATTTCAGATGGACAATTTGGGATTCATTCGGGGTTCAGGTATTTTGGTGGAAGTTTCCCCACAAATAAGGCAAAGACATAAGGGTAAGTACCTAGTACATGCAAACAAGGACTCTAGAAAACCACTTAGTCTTGGGTAAGAAGAAAGGAAGGCACACACTCATTTTTTCACCTAATAATTTGAATATGATTTCGCCATACTTAGAGTAGATCCATTTCCAAACTAATACTTAGTTTCTTCTAATCCTGTTTATTCTTAATTGACACAATAATCTCTAGGCAGGATAAGGTATTTTCTCTCATAAATTTATAAATCTTTACAAAGGAAATTACTTTGAGGAAATTACTTCAAATGTCAAGTAACTCAAGGCACTTAATCTTGGAATTTATGTTTCTATTTTTAATGTTTTAATTCAGACACATTTTTTTTTCCTCTCAAGCCCCTTCAAGTATTGAAGGTACTAAATCAGCTCTCACACAAACAGCTAATAGGAAGGGAAATCAGAATTTTCATTTAGCTCTTCTAAATCCAGCTGTTTTGTGGGCAGATGTAAAAAATAAATAAAATCAAACCAATTAAAATACACATGATGTGAAATATTTTCTGCTCCAAAGTTTTCAACATCCCAGTTACTTAGAAACATCTGTCCAACTAAGAAAAATAGATTGAATGAAGGAATCTCAAAAAGTCATTCAGTTTATGATCCTGTTTCTGGGTCATGTGTCAACAAAATATCCCCAAATGTAACTGTGTATATTAATGTTTCTGAGCCTTAACTGTACAACACTACAAGGCACCAAACGATAAATTTTAAACCATTTTTGTTTGTCAAAGATGCTATATAGCACTTTCCTTATGTGTGTGTCTTTCCAAAAAGGCTGGAAATTATGAGTCTATGAATTTCAAAAGAAGTAGAAACAAGGAGGGGGTTACTAAGGTCCATTAATATTTGGTCATTGTTTGCATAACTTTAGTTTTAGGCTTTTTCTCTTTCGTCTCTGCATCAATGTTCTGTTAACTCACTGCTTTCAACTGTGCCCACTGTGCAAATAAAGAATTAGCATCATCTGTCCCTTATTTATTCTGTTACCTATAACATCAGGAGGCAGTTAAGCTAGTCTTTTCGAAGGAATAAATATCTTTCCCTTTCAGCACCTTGGACACTGAGTCATACAATGTTCTGCAAGTGGCAAAGTGCATATTCATGAAAATTCTCTGATTTTTACAAAATATTCTTAATCTTTTTTACAAATGTGAAAACTGAGTGAGGTTATGGTCACTTATTGAAGTATTTGTGGTAATTTCTAGTTAGGTGGCTAAAAAACAGTAAGCAAGGGGCTCAAATCCAGGTCATCTACCCCAAATCCTGGATTCTTTCCACTGTTTCTTATTGACCTTCCAGAAGGCGTTCAGTCATTTGCATTACTTGATTTAGTTTTTGTGTCAGTGCTTTTAAGTCATGGGGCCCCCATCTGAAGTAAACCTCCAGTGATGTCCAGTGAAAGCATTCCCACTTTGATTCTGAACGCTGTGCTCTTGCCAAATACCCTTTTAAAATAGCCTCTTCTCATTGATTATTAATTCAACTGCCAGTTTGCCTTGACTCCTAATAATTTTTCCTGTGTTTCCTTGTGCTAGCAAACAACTAAGCATCATTGCCTACTCACTTTACTTAGTTTACTACTTAGTTTATTTTTCCTCCTAAACAAAGAGACCAGTGTGGGCGAGACACTGTGCTTATTTCATTTCACTTGATTCTCACATAATTCCACAAGGTATGTATCATTATCCTATTTACAGATGAAGAAACTGAGGCTCAGAGAGGTTAAGTATGTGTCAACTATTAAGCTGCTTGTGATTATTTCTAGAATATATCTAAGAGAATTTAAAGTCTTTCAGGTTTCTCTTTGTCCCATTTATGACACAACGTGTGTTCTCTTTTCCTTATGTAAATCAAAGAAGTACTAAATGCCATTCCAAAGAATGAATCACTTGTGCAACAAACAAGGACCCAGATTACCAGACTAACTACTCATGCAGACTCATGGCTAACATAGTACCTGGCATGCAGGTAATGAATAATGTACTGAGAGCTGCTTGTGACTTTGAGTACAAATGATGGATCTAAGTTAAAAGGGAAAAACAATCCAGATAGGAAAAAAAAGGAAAAATTAAAAGAAAAGGAAAAAGGAATGTGGAGATGTTTTTGCATGTTTCTGTTGCCTCTGGGATGAATGCTGTTTTTTTTCTTAGGGTATAAAAATATATTACATATACATATATTACATATACATAATATTACCACTAACGAATGTAGACAGGAGATGAATGCTTTTTAAAAGTGAGTTCCGGGGCACCTGGATGGCTCAGTCGGTTAAGCATCCGACTTCAGCTCAGGTCACGATCTCACGGTCTGGGAGTTTGAGCCCCGCGTCGGGCTCTGTGCTGACTGCTCAGAGCCTGGAGCCTGTTTCAGATTCTGTGTCTCCCTCTCTCTCTGACCCTCCCCTGTTCATGCTCTGTCTCTCTCTGTCTCAAAAATAAATAAACGTTAAAAAAAATTAAAAAAAAAGTGAGTTCCGTTGCTTCACGTTCTATTCCTGAGTTCTTACTGGTACTACCACTGTTGCTCTAGTGCCTGTTCCTTCCTGTATGGTGGTCTCTTCTCTGTGACTAACAATTACCAGGATGACAGACCCTTCAGAAACAGAAACATTACAGTATTGGACCGCGTGCCTCTCTGCTGGTCATTTATGTCATTCCAACTCACACCTGGCACACCAGCAACACTGACATCAATGTTTCTATCCATTCTCTGAACAGAATAAAAAAGAGGACTTCCCTACCTCAACACAAAGCCTGACCCCACCATCATATACTACTTTGCTTTCTTGCAAATTCAAACCACTGCTAGTGCCTAATTATGTAAGAAGTTTCTCTCCTTGGACCTCATAGCTCACTGCCTCAATTCCTCTAAACAGAGCCATCTGTTAGCCAAGGACTCAACATCAAAACATTCTTTGATGAGTCACAATTAATGACAAGTACAATGTGAGTACTGCCAGAATGATAAATTTAACACTACTCAAATATTCATCATGGACTAAATAAAGAGCCTTTTAGGTTTTGAAAACGAAGTATTTTAAGGCTTAAAAAACTGCTTGGCTTTAAAAATAAACCAAATACAGTGCTGGTAGTTCCAAAGAAATCAATTGCTACTGAGGTAGTGGTAGCAAAGCTGACATTATGTGCCTGAAAATAATCATGATTGATTTTAATAGCTGATAAGGAAAATGTTACAAATATTGTAGTGAGGTGAGCACAATGAACTGGGAGATGAGACACAAGAATTCTGACTCTAGCTGAGACACCATCTCGGTACCAGATGGTTACCAAAGTCCCTTCCAATGCTAATCACTCCGTCATTCTTTGAGTGTACGATTTAGATCCATAGACATATGGCTGCCTTTTGGATTCCAGGAGGCCCTCACCAACAGTAATATTTTCTGGGTTGAGATTCCTGGTATTTCTGGGATTTTTTTTCTGGACATTTTTGCTTGTTAATAGACTAGCAAATAGAGTGAGTAGACTTTGACAATACTTCTTTTCCCTTGTAATGGGTTCTCGTTGGTAAGACCCCATTAATGGGTACTAATGAAAGAGCAAGTTATTTACATTCACACTGGCTCAACTTCTCCAATAAGATGATTAGGTTTTAAATATATTTTTTAATGTTTATTTATTTTTGAGAGACAGAGACAGACAGAAAGACAAACATAGTGTGTGAGTAGGGGAGGGGCAGAGAGAGGGAGACACAGAATCCGAAGCAGTCTCCAGGCTCTGAGGTGTCAGCACAGAGCCCGATGCAGAGCCCAAACTCACGAACCGTGAGATCATGACCTGAGCCGAAGTTGGATGTTTACCCGACTCAGCCACCTAGGTAACCCAAGATGATTGTGTTTTAAAAATGATATCCACATAATGGAAACCAACAGTTCTCCTGTGGTCTGTTTTGCAATCAATGAAAGATAAATAAAAACCAGCTCAGCAATAATGGGTGATGGAAAAACAATTATAATTTAGAATTTGAGTCCCTTTTTGATACAGGAGTACTGATGCATAGGGGCACTTGTACCCCAATGTTTATAGCAGCACTCTCAACAATAGCCAAATTGTGGAAAGAGCCTAAATGTTCATCAACTGATGAATGGATAAAGAAATTGTGGTTTATATACACAATGGAATACTACGTGGCAATGAGAAAGAATGAAATATGGCCTTTTGTGGCAACATGGATGGAACTGGAGAGTGTGATGCTAAGTGAAATAAGGCATACAAAGAAAGACAGATACCATATGGTTTCACTCTTATGTGGATCTTGAGAAACTTAACAGAAACCCATGGGGGAGGGGAAGGAAAAAAAAAAAAAAGAGGTTAGAGTGGGAGAGAGTCAAAGCATAAGAGACTGTTAAAGACTGAGAACAAACTGAGGGTTGATGGGGGGTGGGAGGAAGGGGAGGGTGGGTGATGGGTATTGAGGAGGGCACCTTTTGGGATAAGCACTGGGTGTTGTATGGAAACCAACTTGACAATAAATTACATACATTGAAAAAAAAAAGAATTTGAGTCCCTTTTTATGACTCAAGAATGAATAGCAAAAGTAGACAAACTGAAGTCTAATCTTGTGTTTGTAAAAATGTAACCAAGATAAAACTGCTATTTTAAAAGCATTTATGAAATGAAACTTCTGTAATAACCATAGATTAAGTTAGATCGCCATTCATTGGTTACATATCAACTTTAAATACATTAGTCACAAAGGATCCATCTCAGTAATATCACTCCATATAGGGGTCAGACTGACAATCAAAAGTCCTTATGCATAAATAATATGATAATCTTGTGATTCCATTTTCCCTCTTCATTTCTTTGATAACTAATGCTTTTGTGGCTATTGTTCCTGAAATATTTTTTTCCCCTTTTCAAGAATGAAAACAATGCTCACAATAACAGAGTTCTGACAAAAGATATATTCTGGTTTCTCTTCAGATAGTATAAAAGTTTTCAATTTTGGCATATTAGATTTTGGCCTTCTTCACATGCTGATGCTTTTTCTTATGTCTAAGCGAGTGCAAGTCCAGAAGCCTGCCCTCAATTCCATATGATGATAATTCTCTTTTGACCTTGCATTCTGCTAGTTTTATGTCCTCAAGTATTGACAACATTATGCTTTATGACTGAAGTTGGTCTATATTATTGCTTTGGGTCTTGTCTAGAAGAGGCAACCTTGGATCAGCAAATAAATGAAAATATGATGATTTATAGCCCACAGTTCAGAAGACTCAGAGCTGGGAAACTAGACATAAGTGTAGGTAGAATATTGCTGGAGGGTGCCTTGTTCAGTCAGTTAAGTGTCTGACTCTTGATTTTGGCTCAGGTCGTGATCTCATGGTTTTTGAGTTCAAGCCCCACATCGGGTTCTGCACTGATGGCACAGAGGAGCCTTCCTGGGATTCTGTCTCCCTCTCTCTTTCCCTCCCCTGCTTGTGCTCTCTCTTTCAAAATAAAGAAACTTAAAAAAAAAAAAGATGACTGCTGGAGAACTATGTACAATTAGGGTTGCTATGAAATAAAGAGTAAGCAAAGAAAGAGGGTTTGGTTTGAAGGGGAGCCTCCAAAGGAGTACTGAGACTCACCTTGTATAGAAAGGGATGAAGAATGGCCTGGGGATGTAGGACTTTTTAAATTGACAATTAGGGAATCCAGCTATATTTAGCCTGTAACCCTTATAATGATGCACAAGAACAAATAGAGAGCATGGTGGTAGGGCTTGGGGAAGTGGGTAGAGGCTTTTCCCAAGTCTGTTCTATACTTACAGCATCCTAATCCCTGAGAGTTAGATAGAGCCACGATCCTTCTCTTTGACAGCTGTCAAAACCACATGATGCGCACTAAGAAAATACTTTTTATTGATGACGTGCCAGGTACTATACATCTATTGTGCTTAACTGTGCAAAACAAGTATTATTACTGCATTTTCACTTTATGGCTGAGGAAGCTAAGGAATAAAGAGGTCAAGTAAATTGCCAGGATTGCACATAGCTAATATATCTAGGTTAGGATTTGAATTTAAGTCTGTGTAACACTTAAGAATGAACTCCCCCTGCCCCCAATATGCTACTCTATGAGGTACTACGTAAAATTAAAAAAAAAAATTAAAGTTGTTTTTAAGGACCAAAGGAATACAAATGAGGTATTAATAGGCTAAGTATGGCCATCAGAGACTAAAATTCTACCTCAGTTCCGGTATGATTTTCCCATAAATGTTACTGAAAGTACCTGCTATGTGCAAAGACTGGGTCTTGAGGCTAAAAGTCACAAGTCTTGCCTTCTAAGAGCTTATAATCTAACTGGACAGGCTAAGAAGAAAGTAACAGTAGGGATAATTAACTATTTAATAGAACAACAAAAGTGATACCATGAGGGAATGCATGATTAATTGCCAAATCACACATGTTTAAAGCTCAGAAAAAGGAGACATTATATGGTCTGGAAAGGTTTAAGAAGACTTCTTGGAGGAGAAAGGGTTCAGGCTGATTCCCAGGGTTGATAAAATGTGGGCAGACAGGGAGATAAGGAGAACTGCATTCCAAGAGAAGAAGTGGGGAAGAAAAATACCCGAGTAAGCCTGCTGCTTGGGAGCTGAAGGTTGGAGAACATGAACAGTAGTGAGGTGGCTGGAAGGTAGGTTAGGTACCACATGGTAGAGACTTTGAAGGGTGGTTTAAGTAAACTGGATTAATCTCAAGGGCAGTGGGACTCCAGGAATGTTTTTGAACAAGGGAATCACATGATCCAACCGGCATTCCAGAAAGATTTCTCTGGCAGTAAATTGTAAGAAGATTGCAGAGGGGAAGAAGGAAGGCAGAAAGATCTGTGAGGAGGAGACATAAGAGGGGCTCATATAATCAAGGGAAGCACTAGAAAAGAAGAGGAAGCTATTTCAGTTTTGTTCTGATTTTATAGACTTAGAAAGATATGGACTTGGTTCTGGTTGGAACTGGTTTAATTAAATGGAAATTTGGGGAAAGTAGGCACAAACAACTTTGTATAGGTTTATAGTTCAATTAAAAATTATTTAACTTTATAGTTTTATATAATTTTACAGGTTACATAGTATTTTCAGAAATATTAATTAATTATCCTCATAACACCTGATGTACTAGATAAGTTTGACATTTTTTTCCATTTTTCAGATGTTGAAACTGAGGTTTGAAGACCTTGCAGTAACTAACACAAGGCCACACTGTTAGTACATTTTGGGACTGTGAACTACATGAATGGGTTTCTGACTTCATACTCTATGCATGCACCATACTAATTCAAAAAACTTTTCTTCCTTCCATTTTGAAGGTCCATCACTTTTAGTTTTTTTTAAATGGGAAATTTCCAAAGTATACAAAAGTAGAGAGAATAATATAATGAACTCTTAAGTGCCTGCCACCCAGCTTCATCAGTGCTAAACTCACAACAGATCTTGTCCCACCTTACTCCACCCACCCCAATTATCTGGAGCAAACCCTCCCAATCAGATCATGATTCTTTTAATTTAAGGCCCAGAAAATATTTTTAAGGGCTCAAAATCAGTTGTATTTCTTCCAAATGGAATATTTCCCATCTTTGGCTTTAATGGAGAGAAGGGAGGGTGCACGCTGCCTTGCAGAGTCCTCCTTTTCTTACCAAGATGTGAGAAAGTGAAGAGCGAAGCAAGTGACCCCCTCTCTCTGAAGAATTTCCTGGGAATTTCACTTCTTCAAGATATCCCTGGTAAGTGAAAAATGAAATATCTTCCTTTTGTTCTCCTGACGCCTATTCTGTATGTTTCTTTCTTCCAGGCTGAAGTGATGACAGCCCATTTATTGTACATGAGGTGCTTGAGGCTTTCCTAAAGGTGGTTTTTTTTTTTTTTTAATTTTTTTTTTTTTTTTCCCAACGTTTTTTATTTATTTTTGGGACAGAGAGAGACAGAGCATGAACGGGGGAGGGGCAGAGAGAGAGGGAGACACAGAATCGGAAACAGGCTCCAGGCTCCGAGCCATCAGCCCAGAGCCTGACGCGGGGCTCGAACTCACGGACCGCGAGATCGTGACCTGGCTGAAGTCGGACGCTTAACCGACTGCGCCACCCAGGCGCCCCTAAAGGTGGTTTTAATAGAATGTCTTGTATCTATCTATGTTACTCTTGTGTATGAATGTGGATGGAATATGCAGGGTGATTTTCCTGGCTACAGGAAATTGTTTTTCTCTCCATACTCTGAGGGAAAAATACATTCCTGTGTTCAACAAGCTTTTCCTAAACTGCAAAAAGACTTCTTTGGCCAAGGACACTATCATTTATTCTTACAGTGCTTAGGGGAAAAGGCTATCTTGAATTTAAAAGTGAATAACTGAAAAAATAAACACTGAAAAATCTTCGCTTATCAAAATCCTGTAAGTTGTATTTTTATTTGGAGTTTATGCCTAAAGTCACATTACTTTATGTTTCATAGAATAAGATAGGACTGTAGGTAAATGAGGACCGATTATATCTAGAGGCCTTAATAGAGATTTAGAGGGAAGGATACAATTTACAAACACTTCAAGGAGGGGTTTAAATTGCTTGATTTTTTAATTATTCAGAATTTTTTAGCCAACAAATATTTACTCAGCACATACTACACCCAGAACCTACTCTGTGTGAGGTTATAAGGACACAAATGATGAACAAGACAGATGAACAAGTCCTTCTCCTGGGTGGAATTTTTCTACTAGGTAGAAATCTAGGTAGAATTTCTACATGTAAATATTGCAATTATTTGATTCCTGAAAATTATCACATATGTTCAAAAACACTGAAAGGTCTTTTTTAAAAAGACTCATTTTAAACATCTTAGCCAATAAATGACTATAACTGGAGCCTGAGAGGATTTTACGTTGCCTGTAACCAAATCTGTTAAGACTTTCCAAACAGAACATATGCGATTGATAAACCTGCATGAAAAGGAAGGGCCTCCACTAGGTAACTGGATAGTTTCCTGGTTAAGGAAGGATGAACGGCATTACCCCTTTGCCCTAAGATTCTTCTGGATGTAAGAACTATAATGGTTACAAATATGCTTTTCTTTTTGAGATATATATATTATTTCTTCTGCTTCCTGATAAAAGCATCCTCCTCCTCAGCCTGCTTTTCATTATGAAACTTTAACTACATCTGTCCCTTCCCCATATAGTAGGGTCCTCTTTCAGCGGGAGCCTGTAGGGACTTGTGGATAAGTGTTAGCAACTGGAATATGCCCTTTAGTTGGTGAGGCACCTAGATGATACTCAATACTGAAGTCCAAGCAGATTGCTGCACACACAGAAAGTCACAAGAGTGTCCTGGCTGAGGCACAAACTGAACTTGACAAAATGCAAATCACAAAAGGAAGGGCAGAAGGAAAAGGGGAAATTGGATTCTGCACTCAATTTTCTGCACTTACTACACTACAATGTGACTGATGAACTAGATAAAGAGAGTTCTAAAATTAAAACTAGAACCAGGTGGATTTCTTTTAGGATAAATCTCTAGGCCCAGAAACCTCAGAGACGACCCAGGTTGCTGGCCTGATGCACGTGGCCTATCAGCTGCCAGCACTGCCAACAATTTACTCTTGCTGACTGCTTCATGCTTCTATTCTTTGTCTTTGAAATGTTCCTCTTCCAGCATTGGACCGGAGACAGAACACAGCTTAGGAGTCAAAAGTACTGCATCAGATGTTTGTTTTCAGCTTACGCCTTCTCCTGCTTCAACATGTATCTAAGGAAATTCACTCTACTTGGATATAGCATTTTACCCCGTCTGTTTCTGAAGCTCATTTCCAGGAGCAATACTTCAGTAAATGAGGTGTCTTTTCTCCCCAAAAGATTTGAATTGCACTCAGTTTGCTTTGGTAGCATATTGTAGTAATGTGATGAAAGAAATAAGAACATAAAAGGCGTGAATCCCATTGGTGAGTAAGCTGCTGACAGGGTAGGACGATGAAATTTAGGCTCTTTAGAAACTCAGATTCCTTCGTGTCAGTAGGATGCTACCAACCTTTAACAACCAACCTAGATATACCAGGGATAACTTACTGTACTGACTTAACCCATTAACTCAGTGTTATAGACAACTTAGGTAGTATGAAGTTAAGAACATTTTTTTTCTACACCATGTGTGGTAAAATAAAATGTTTTAAATGTTTTTTTTCAAAGTGGAGGAAAGATTGTTTTAAACTACGTTTTCTGTTTACAAAATACACAAAAATCACCCTTAAAAAATCACCCAGTATCTCAACCCTCAGAGAGTAGCTGTTACTATATTGTCTTTTGTTCAAGAAAATGTCTATGCAACAGAGTTGAAGTGGAGTTGTGTGTACAATTTCATGTCTTGCTTTTAAAGTTTCACATTTCAATACAAAGATTTTCAGCAGAACACATTTAATTGTGCTTCATCTCCAAAGAAAGATAGGACAGGCACTGAATATGCCTCAGATGTAGCAGAGCTCACCCCTTGTTACTAGGAGAGCTTACCAAGCATGGAAGACCACCCCATCTAGCTCATTCCCTCCAGCAGCAGCACATCACAGAATGTCCCATGAGTGGAGTTAAAGAGGCCTTCAAATATATCAATGCTTCTATTTTATTTTAAAATTATTGTCATTATTAATTTATTTTAGAGAGAAAGCATGAGCAGAAGAGGGGCAGAAGAGGAGAGAGAATCTTTCTGTTTTTCAATTTTTATTTATTTTTGAGAGAGAGAGAGAGAGAGAGAGAGAGAGAGAGAGAGAATGAATGAGCGAGCAGGGGAGGGGCAGAGAGAGAGAGAGGTATAGAGGATCCAAAGAGGGCTCTGTGCTGACAGCAGACAGCCCGATGTGGGGCTGGAATTCATGAACTGTGAGATCGTGATCTGAACATTAGTTGAACACTTAGCCAACTGAGCCATCCAGGCACCCCCAATTTTTATTTTTTTAGTGTATTCTCTACACCTGCATCAATACTTTTAAAAGCAATTAAATTATGCTCCTTCAGGTTAAATTGAAACTCCTTGGATTTTCTTCTTCACTTTATTTTCTTGAGCCTTGATTAAATTTAACTGTGACCACAGACTAATGGATGATAAGAATTGGCAGGGAGTTAGCATTCACTGACATGATCTCCTACCTGATGAGATCTCTCTGCATCTGCTAGACCTGGGGGTGAAACAATAAAAAAGTGCCTCTTCCTTTGGGTGACTGATGCCAGATGCATGATGTGGCTACTGCAGCACTGGCTGGATTAGCTTTAGTTTCCCCCTTGGCTGGGGTGCTCTTGGTGAACTAGTCTATACAACTGTACAGTCCTGACCTAGGGGTGATGGTCTTCCAGTCTTTACCTGAGTGACAGAGAGCTCACCCCCTCATACAGTTAGTCCATTCTACAGTTGAACAGCTTTGATTATGGGATGTTCTTAACGATAAGAAGAAATGTCTTCTTGTACCTTTTACCCACTGATCCTGGTTGTGCTTCTGAGGGAACTGAGATATCCTCTACTCAGGCTTCCACATGACTGCCCTTCAGATACTTGATACTTACTATGCCATGTGTTTTAAGTCTTCCCTTCCCCAGGCTGAATACCTAATTCTTATGACTAGATCTTCATGTGACTTATTTCTAGATCTTGGTCAATATCCCCTGTTATTCTCCAGTTTGTGAATGATTTTTAACCCAGAAGATGGTATGGAACATGATACTTCAATTATATTATAGCTTTGTAATATAGTAAAGCTATTCAATCTTGATCTGAATGTTATATTTCCTTTAATACAACCTAAACCTGTATTTTGTTTTAGAGAAATTTATACTGTTGGCCTCGTTCAACTTGTAAATTTCTAAAACCCCATTTCAAGCATTCCTTTATTAAGCCAGGCCTCCCCAATCTTCGACTTGTGCAATTAGCTGCTGAAACTAAATGCAGGCCTTATTATGCCTACCTACTACACTTCTTTTTGTTGGTGTCAGCCTACCAGTTCAGTATGTTAGAATTCTGCTGAAATATATCAAATTAACTTTTTTGTAGGTTACTCCACAGCTAAACAAGGAAAAGGTGAGCAATGGTGATTCTGGCTTTGAACTAGGCACTTCACTAAGATGGGGAGTCATGACTTGGAGGAGTCTGACTTACAGACATTTGAACAACCATTTCTGAAAGGTGTTGCCTAATAGATCAGCTCAATATAGAAGGTAGATCTATGTCCTGACCCTGTTTTTTTTTTTTTTTTTTTTTTCCTCCCCAGTACTCCTTTCACTTAGATAACAACAGAAGCACTAGCTTGACCTGTAAGTGCTCTATGGGCAAAGAACATAATTCCCATGATACCTAAAACACTAGAGGCACATAATCAATTTTTGATAATTTGCATTAAGCCTTTAACCTGAACTGTGGAAGGGACTGGGGCCAACAGCAATCAGTAGCACAACAAAAATAAGACACTTCTCCAATTATGGTCACATTGTCTCTAATGATATTTATTTCTCCTGCTTTAGAACCCTTCAGGACTTTTCCTTCTCTGGGCTAACCACTCCCCTTCTCTGCTTCATGTTTGTTCATCTGTTTGTTCATTTACTTAGCAGACAGTTCATTGTTTATTCATTTATTCATCAGATATTTATTGAGTATGCTTTATACAGTTCTAGACAATGTATACAATGGTGAGCAAGATACACATGTAGTCTACTGGGAAGAGACAAAGAGGCATTTTCAATGCAGTGTGGTAAGTGGAATACTAAGGGTGTATGTTACAGTGCTATGAAAGCACATAAGAGGGCCCCCTAGCCAAAATGGAGGTAAGGAGGAAAGCCTTGCCATGGGAAATAAAGTCTAAGATGTGTCCCTAATGATAGGTAGGAGTTGGCCAAGTGAGAAGTCATGGAAAGCATTCCAGGAAGAGAACAGCATGAGCAAGGGTCTGGGAGCACAGAAATCTCTGATTGCCAACTTCTTTTAATATTGTCGTCTTTTTGGTCTCTTGTCCAGTTGTCCAGAAATCACATGTTGCAGGTATTCATTTAATTTTGTAGCTTTATTCTTCCTGGCCAAGTTTCCATTAGTAAACACTGCTTGCTTTTTGTGCCTTAGAGTAGTCCTGACTTACCTTCACCTCCCCTTTTCTTTGTCTCTTTGAGAAAGCATGGGAGTTAATTAACTCCTACTTACATTCTGGTATCTGTAAGCTTTTCAGGGGAAGGGCCATGCCTTCTTAATCTTGACAGTCCAGGTTTCTGACATGCAACTGGCATGCAGGAGGTATTCAACAAATGTTTGAAGTATTGAAAAGCAAAATTTAACTACTTATGAATTCTACACATGTAAAGAATATTCATTCTAGAAGACACAACCAGATTCATGTAGAAATCACAAACAGCCTACCTTGTAGCCAACAGAAATCAAAGGTCTACTTTTTAAGTCAAAATCAATCAAAAACTTTTTCTTGAGAAATTGTGATGTGGAGATTTCTTTCATTGCTTAAAGCAAGTTCAAAGAACAATGACTGGGGCTCTTGTGCCTTCTGACAACTGTCTACCAGAGCTGCTGAGCAATCTGCCAAGGTGCCTGCTGCCTCAAAGGTGAGAACCCTAGGCTACCCAAGTTCTGCCCAGTGATGCGGGAATTATCTCTCTCTTTTAATGTGTTCCGTTGGAACAGAACTGCAGAACGTCCGCAGCAGTGAACCATGAGGAATAAGAGCAGATCAGCTGAGCAAAGAGATAAACTAGGCATCGCCCAAGGGACAATGACAAGTGAAGTGACCTCATGCTTTGCTTTGAGGAACTCAGATTTCCGAGTTCTCAAAAGTTATCTAAGCTACAACATGGCAGGGCACATGAGAAAGAGAACCTCCTATTGACAGAAAGTAGGAGAGGATAAGGTTAACAAGGAATAAAAAGATGTAAAGAGGTATTTGCTTCTAAGTCTAAATTACTATTTCAGAACTCAAGAGCTAAATAAGAAGGACAATTTTGACTACCAATAAAAACAAAAAACAGATGAAAAACAGGAGACCATAAAATCACCTGACCAGAGATATTCTTGGTAAATAAAATGCAGGGTCATTATGAAAGCAATGCAGAGGAAACCTGAAGGGCCAAAAAAGATACTTCAAAAGGTACTTCAAAAGATACTGCACCTCAGTGGTGATCAGGGACCTGCACTAAAGACACAATAAGACACCATTTCACATGCAAGCGAGTAACAATATTAAAAACTCTAACACTGAAAGCCACACAGTGTTGCTGAGAGATATTAAACAAATGGAGGGATATACTGTATTCATGGATTTCAAGACTCAGTATTGTTAAGATAGCAGTTCTCAAGTAGATCTGTAGATTCAGCACAATGTCAAAATCTCAGCAAGCTTTTGGAAGAAATTAACAAACTCATTCTAAAATTCATGTGGCAATACAAAAGACATAGAATACCTAATTTCACAATTTATTACAACGCTACAGTAATCAGGACAGCATAATATTGACAAAAAGGAAAAAAGACAGATTAGCAAAACAAAGTAAATAGGGGTGCCTGGGTGGCTCAGTCGGTTGTCTCCCTCGCTCTCTGCCCCTCCCCCACTCATGCTCTGTTTTTCTGTCAAAAATAAATAAATGTTTTAAAAAAAGTTAAAAAAACCCCACAAAGTAATTAATAGTCCAGAAATGGACTCACACAGGGGCACCTGGGTGGCTCAGTCGGTTAAGTGTCCGACTTCGGCTCAGGTCATGATCTCCTGGTTCACGAGTTCGAGCCCCGCGTCAGGCTCTGTGCTGACAGCTCGGAGCCTGGAGCCTGCTTCCGAATCTGTGTCTCCCTCTCTCTCTGACCCTCCCCCCATTCATGCTCTGTCTCTGTCTCAAAAATAAATAAACGTTAAAAAAAAAATAAAAGAAATGGACTCACACATCTCTCCTAGGTGCTCTAGGCTGCCATCCCTCTGATTTATATATTACTATTTCATCACATTCTTTCTTTTTTTTTTTTTTATTTTTTAATATATGAAATTTACTGTCAAATTGGTTTCCATACAACACCCAGTGCTCATCCCAAAAGGTGCCCTCCTCAATACCCATCACCCACCCTGCCCTCCCTCCCACCCTGCCCTCCCTCCCACCCCCCATCAACCCTCAGTTTGTTCTCAGTTTTTAACAGTCTCTTATGCTTTGGCTCTCTCCCACTCTAACCTCTTTTTTTTTTTTTTTTTTTCATCACATTCTTTCTACACTATCTTTGGAGAGAAAAGTAACTGTGATTTTGGCCATTGTGTGTGTGAGAAAATGGCCTTCCTGGCATTGGATACGTGACTGGTTTTATTACAGGAAATTTATGATTGGTGTGTATAGTGATGTGGGCCTGTAATGATAAGGTTGTCTCTTATGAGGGAAGGGATCTTACCTAACAGGCACTTTGATTCTTGTCAGTGCTCACAACCCTGAAGTTAGCAGGAAGAGCCTTTCCCTCCCTGAGAATCAATTGGGGAGAGTCCTGGGAGCATAGGAGAAATGGAATTGGTCTTTTTGGTCATGCCAATGAGCATCTTTGGCCTCTCCTCATCTCACCTCATCTCTGTGGATTGACACCATGGAAAATAACCTCCTTCAAAAAAAATTTTTTTAATGTTTATTTTTGAGAGAGAGAGGGAGAGGGAGAAGGAGAGGGAGAGAGGAGAGGGTGAGGGAGAGGGTGAGAGGAGAGGGAGAGGGAGAGGGAGAGGGAGAGGGAGAGGGAGAGGGAGAGGGAGAGGGAGAGGGAGAGGGAGAGGGAGAGGGAGAGGGAGAGAGAGAGGAGAGGAGAGGAGGGGAGGGGAGGGGAGGGGAGGGGAGGGGAGGGGAGGGGAGGGGAGGGGAGGGGAGGGGAGGGGAGGGGAGGGGCGGGGTGGGGCAGAGAGGAAGACAAAGAATCTGAAGCAGACTCTGGGCTCCAAGCCGGCAGCACAGAGTCCGACACAGGGCTCGAACTCACGAATGGTCAGATCATGACCTGAGCCAAAGTCAGACAATTAACCGAGCCACCCAGGCACCCCAACATCCTCTTTTTTAAACATTTGTCCATGTTGGCTTGCAAGATACCATTCTCTTTGGTGTGTCTCCAGTCTACTGTTTCAGACTCTTTCTCTTTCCTATCCCTTAAATGTTGGGGTTTCTTCTTCTAATCTGTTTCCTTGTTTTATCAAGTATTTCTGGGATTTCCTATCCACTTCTATAGCTACAATTGCCCCTACAAAGAGATGTGCCTTCTCCTTTCTGACTCCAATTTAGTTAATACCACCACAGGCAAGGTTTTCCTCATTCTATATATTCTTTAAAAAGAAAGTTTTAATTTTTTCATTATAAAAGTAAACCACATTTACTGTTAAAAGATTAATAAAAGAAAACAAAAATAATCCACAATTCCTATACATATTTTTTTATCTTCCTATCTCCTCATGCAGTTTTTTTCCAAATCAAAATATTTTCACTATCTTTTCCTTTCTCCCTCTCTCTCTTCATTGAACTTATAAATGCAAAAATGTTCCAAATTAGACCTAATGTACATAAGAGCAGGTCTAGTTATATAGTGGTTTCAATGAACATGAAAGTGATATACCTTGAAGCAAGGACAAATAAAATATTAGTGAGTTATGTATAAAGCCCCTGAAAATATTCAAAAACCGACTTCAAAATTGCTATAAAGCTTTCCATTAACTTCCACATTAGCCTCTGATATGGTGATTTTCATTAAACACCACATTTAAAATTTTATTATTTTTTACATTCAAAATTTTAAAAACTGTATTATTATTCAACTATTAGTCAATTATTTAATTTTGAATTTAATTTTTATACTTTCTACTGTAACTCTTGTACTTCTAGTTTTCATTACAACAACAGTTCATCATTTATACCATGAGTTAAATGATATTTTATGGACTAATCTAAAAATCTCATCATCATTTCCAATATTATTTATCTGGAGAAATATATTCTAGATTTCTATGAACCAATTTAGAATATTCTAAGCCTGTATCTAAACCTATGTGTAAATTGGGAAAGTTCCTTTACTTTCAAAGGCCTGTGGAAAATAATGGTATTTATTATTACATCTAAGTCCATTTTAAAACTTTTATATGATCCCAACTGAAGTTAGAGACCATTCTTTATATCATTAGCCATATCCAAACTACCCATTCGGTGATATTTATTTTTTCTGAGTAATTTATTTTGATAATCTCCCCTTGAGAAGGGGTAAGGGACTGTTTGCAATGACCATGTCTTGACTCCTAATCCTATCTTTCATCTACCATTTACTCTTTCTGGACGATCTTATGTTTTGTAGAATTCAGAGAATCTAAGCAAACTGAGAGCTTGTAGGATATGACACTCTGTCTCTTTCCTTCTTTTCTCATTCCATCCTCACACTATCACAATTAGTAATAATATATAGCTGAAGATGTATTCTTTTGTCCCTTAAGATTTTCTTCATCATTGCTGCACTATATGCTAACTAATTGGGATGTAAATTAAAAAAAAAAGATTTTCTTCTTCAGTGTTGTCCCTTTTTTCTTTGGAGATCACCACTCATACACACTGGGGATGCCCTTAACATGCCCACACAAATAAGAAAAGTAAATTGCATAGGCTATTCTCCATGAACTTCAAGAGTAAGAGTAACCCATGTCCCCATCCACAAATGCCTTTACTATGATGAAAATGATAAGTAGACTTCAGGTATGCCCTCTTTTATATAATAGGTTTTCCCTGAAGAATCATAAGTTAATTAGAATTTAATTGAATAATTTAAAATGCACTAGGAAAAATGGACAAGACTAAACTATGGTTTCCAGGAATGCACACTTTGATTATAAAATTACAAAAAGAAAAATGCAAGAAAGTGATCTCTATAAAAGTCAGAATAGTAGTTATTAATAAGGGAAAGGAAAGGGCAAGAACTGAGCTGGGGCACATGGATGGGGCTTGTGAATTGGATGGCAAAATTCTATTTCATTATCTAGGTGACTGTTTTAGTGCAGGCTGCTTTAACAAATTACTGTAGACTGGGTGGCCTAAACAACACAGATTTATATTTCACAGTTCTGGAGCCTGGGAAATTGAAGATCAGGGTACCAGGATGGTTGGGTTCTGGTGAGAGCTCTCTTACTGGTTTACAGATGGTTGTCTTTCTGCTGTGTCCTCACATGGGGGTGGGAGGAGAAAGACAGATTCTCTGTATTTCTTCTTATAAGGGCACTAATCTCATTTATGAAGGCTCCATCCTCATGACCTAACTACCCCCCCCAAAAGCCCACCTTCAAATACTTCATACTGGAGATTAGGACTTCAACACACAAATTTCAGGGGAAACAAACATTCAGTCCATAGTTGTGGCTTTCACTTATAATAATTTATTAAACCATATTTGATTTACATGATTTTCTGTATCTGTGTTATTTTATAATAAAAATTTTTTTAAAAATTATCCTTGGTTTTTAGATAAAACATATGTCAACCTTTCATATCTTCAAAACAAAAAGTTCTTTAGTCCTCACTCTATTGAAAAACATGTATTTTTGCATGTAAAGGAAGATGGAACCATATTGGCCAAGTACTATTCCCCAAATTGCCAATGAATAAGCCATTTGCCTTTGAGGGCAATACACTATCATTTGGCACTATAGAAACTACTTACATAAGGGGTTCAATTTGCTTACATGGCATGTTCATGTAGCTCCTATAGCTCTGGACTTTATAGGCAGATATTGTCCCATATGGTTTGGATTTTATTCCCAAGAGCAGGAGTAGATCACAGGGTCATTTGGTGAGGCAAAGGACTTAAACTCAGCCTTCCATGGCTTAAAAGAGATAGCATTCTTTCTGATTCAAAGTAGTTTACTCTCCATGTATTGGGACAGGCGTGGGGAGAAGATGGGGAATCTGCAAACAAACATCACTACCATTAATGACTAGAAAGAAACCTAGGCAGCAATACACAAAAATTATTGGATTATTTCCTTCTCTCTAGTCCAGAAAGTCCAAATGGATTTTCATGAGGCATTAGTGGAGATGCTCTGAATATTTCAATAAGGATTTATGGAGTGATCTCTGCTCACTTTTACCCACTGTTCTTTACAAACGTCAGATAAACCTGAAAAATGTCCGAGAATGGTCAAATAGTGAGGTAAGGCAGAATATTCCTTATTCAACAATATCACAGGTGTTGGGCAATGATTTGAAAATCAGGACTTGAAGAACAAGACCAATTTCCAACTGAAAAAAAAGAGTATTTAGGGCAAGGGAACCAGAAGATGTCAGATTATGGTTGAATTCCAACTCCAATGCACTGCTCAGAATCCCAGATGTTCCATTTGAATTCCTCCCGTTGCCACTCTGAAATACTAGTCTATAAATTTAATTGGTTATAAGCATGATTTCCCAAGATGCTTGTTTACTCTTTTCATGTAGTATCATATTGCTTTTAATAAGGTATTCAAACCCTACAAAGTATGTTTCCAAAAAAAATCAAAGCTAATTCACTACACTTAACAGTTAAGTGCTTCTCTAAGTCAATAAAACCCGCCTCTGTTTAAGTATAACTAGGATCTCAACTATCTCAGCTCCTGTAATAGAGAACTCTCCCTGCCATTCAGAAGTCCTTCAGAAAATGGACCATGCTGGTTGGGTATAAGAGATAATCTTTATATCACTGCTATTGGAAAAACAAATGTGTTCCTCTTTAGGAGGAGTTAGTATTAGTGAAAATAACTCATTATCTCTATCCATCTCTTCTGGTTCCCCATTAAGTCTTTAATATTTTCCTATTCACCTCCTAATGCTTCTTCAGCCACCATTGAAGTTATTTTGTCCCTTAAATGCTTTCTTGCCTCTGATTTTAATTAGAACCTGGTCATGACTCTCAGTACTCCCTGGTTTGTGCTACTCCATCTTTCTGCTCTGATAATCTAGTCTCTTGACAATTTTCACCCTTACACACGAAACAAAGTAATCACTGAAAACATGAACACCCAAACTATACCTCAGAAATCAGAGTCTTCTTGATATTAAGACTGGTTCCAGTTGGAAGCACCCTAAGAGACTCAAAATATATGCTATTTTAATGGAGGAGAGAGGTTCAGTAAAGTTAAGGCTGGAGCTGATCCTGGCCAGACACAGTGCATTGTGGATAGTGTTCATTTTCATGTATTTATCATATGCTATACGTAAGAGGCATTTACCTATTTATTGAAAAACATTTATTGAGCAACTACTGTGCCAGGTACTGTGCCTGTGGCTTCAGAGAGAATAATAAGCAAAGTGGAAGAATCTCTTCTGTCTTTGAATTCACAGTAATAATCCACAAGTCTACAAATCCTCTAATCTACTATGTAAATGTTATAAAAGAAAATGGCAGTGGTGATAGGAGAGCAATAATGAGGGAGATCTAACCTAGTTTGGGGTTTGAGGAAGTCTTCTGAGGAAGTGATCTAATGTAAAGGAAATATAGAAGATAGTGAAAGGAGGGGTGAGACATAAAAAAAAAAAAAGATTTGCAAAGTCCTTGAATCAGAAAGGAATGAGGCATATTCAAGGAACTGGAAGATGAGGACAGTTGATCCCACAGTGGGGCAGATGTGGAATGTGGGGAAGAGATAGAGGTATAGTGGTACAGAGCCCTGGAGAAAATGTCAAAGATGTGAGATGTTATCCTACAAACAAAAATAAGCCACTGAAGAGTTTTTAAGCAAACGAGTGGCAGGATCAGATGGTGAATGATCAGAAGGACTTAAGATTATGGGAAGGAGTCTAGTTAGAAGGCTCTTTCAATGGTGCTGGCAAAAGATGAGAAGTGAATGGATTGGACAATTCATTTTTTAAAGTTTATTTATTTATTCTGAGAAAGAGTGAGACAGAGACAGAGGGAGAGAGACAGAGACAGAGAGAGATAGAGAATCCCAGGCAGGCTCTGCTCTGTCGGCACAGAATCCCATGTGGAGAGTGAATTCATGAACTGTGAGATCATGAGCTGAAATCAAGAGTTGCATGCTTAACTGAGTTAGCCACCCAGGCAGCCCTTGGCATTCTTTAGGAAGTAAAATGGATAGACCTTGGTGATGGAAGAACCATGAAGGGTGATGAAGAGGAGGCTTGTTCACTGGGTAGATCTAAGTTACATTTACTGAGACAGGGCTTATCTAAGAACACTTCTATAGAGAAGATAGGGGAAAAAACATTCCCTTTTTTTGCAGAAATAGAATCATCAACTAAAGCTTATACAAGCTTTAATAAATATTGGTCATTAGTGTAAGATTGGGTGAGGTCTTAGAATCACCTTGTATTCTAGACAAGAAAGAAAAATATCTTACAGTACTAGAGAAGTTATCTGATAAGGATTGCAGAGAACCTTATAAAATACCATACAATTAATCTGATTAAAGAAAGCATAGAACTCAAGAATTTTAAAATAATGAAGAAAAGGTTTTAATTATAGAAAAATTAAATGTTTTCATATAGAATGAAGCCAGGACACTACAGCTCTTAACCTCCCACCCTTTTTTTTCATCTATTACTAGTTTTTTTTTGGAGAAAACAAAAAAGAGGCATGGAGGACCTTTAGAGATATCTTAAAGTTTCTGGAAATGAATCACTTATTGGAAAACCTGGTCATATTAAGTTAGTTATCACTAAATGTTATGAAGAAAGTCTCTGACAGATACCATTTTGAAACTCTTGAATGAGGTACCAGCTAAAAATACCAAATTAAGGCTGAATTGGTCTCTGCTAAGGCAAAGTCATGGACTAGAAAATGACAAAACTGCAGGTGTCCAAATATAGCATGCAGATGGTGGAGTATCTAAGACAAGACTACTGAGGATTGGATAGGATTCACAGAATGGCGAAGAAGACACCGGGTCCTATATACAGGGAAGTTTATCCGTAATCCTTGCTTTCTGTTTGGAGGACTCAATTTTTATACTTCATTGGAGGAGAAATGGAACTTCAGTATCTCTACTAAGCAGTTCTTAAAGAACACTTTGGTTTTTCATAAATTATACTGAAAAGGTGTTTTTTTAAAGGAAGGAATACAGAAAAGAAAAAAGAAAATAGAAAAGAAAAATAAATTATCTTTTACAATAGCCTTCTGGTATGTTTCCCAAAGAACAGAAGGCAATATTTCTGTTTATCAGGGTGTATGACTTAATATTTAAAATACTTATTAATTGATGCTAAACTTCATTTGGAAAGATAAAACTGATTTTAAAAAGAAAAAAGGAAAAAGAAAAAGAAAAAAGATTCACTTGCATACTAAATTTTCCAAGGTTCCTTTTTCAAATCTTCTAGCTTTTTTAAAATGTTCTTTCTCTGTCTTGGGAATGGATACGTTTACACATAATCAAAACAGGTGCTTTCTATACATTTTTGTCCCAGTCTTCAGGACAAATCTTAAATCAATAATGGGACTTTTTCTGCATCTTCTTAGTAGGGCCTGTAAATATTTTAAAAAGAATGTGCTACTATGAAAGGTACTCTTGGATAATTCTTTATGTTTCCAGTCTCTATCCAGATAGGGCTGTCTTGATTCTTAAAAGAACATACAGAAAACTTGAATCATATAAACAAATGTGGAAAGTGGCTTGATACTTTAATAGCTTCATAGTATCAGTCTATAATAATGACTAAGTTGGTAAAGTCTGAATAAATCAGAGATGAAATACACCTGGGACATGGAGGTGATGACAATGGAGGACTGATTCCTACAAGAACCAAGCAATGATAATGGCAGTCTACACAGAAACTCACTATTAGGGGAGTGCGACATGATTTTAGAAACTGAATTGTATTCATTCATCACTTATGGTAAGGCTAGGAAAAGGCAAAAACTATTTAAAAGGGGAAAAATCAACACATCAAGGACTACTCCCTAGGCTCAAATCTGATTTGCTTATAAAATCAGTCCCAGAAACATTATGTTTGAGGTAAATACCCCTGCATAGAATCAGATGGATAGTGAAGAACATCCTTTCTAATATCCTGTTCATATAAGACTTTTTTCTTCCTTTACCTCTTGAACATTTAAAGTAAACTTATTTTTAAATTCCTTTCAGGTTGCTCTATTATATGTAGGTTCTTGGTTCTTTATCTGTAAATGGTTTTGTTGTTGTTTTCTGTGAGCACATGTCCAGTGAGAACAGCCTCTGTAAGACTCTTCCTGGTGCCCTGAGTTGAAAAGTTACCTTAATGGAGAGGCTGTGAGGATATTTTTTTTCCAGTCCTTGGAATAGTTTTCATATTAGTTTTCTTGGCTTGGGGCTTTTGTACTTGACAAGTAATATAAATCTGGGTCCTACACCTCTAGGTGTGACTCAGGTTGGGACTCTGATTTTTCAAGGGTGACTCTTTTTCTCTCAGTATCCATTTGGGCCACCCAATTTTTGCATCCCATTCCCTGGCTAGTGAGTGGACACTTCCACAGAATGGACAGTCCCTTCTGGCCCATAACTTTAGGCAAGAAGCTAAGGTCTATCTCCTAGCCACTTATAGGGACCCACTGTCTCAATTACTGCTACCTAGGACACATCTCAAATTCCATTTTTTTTTTTTTACTTTATTTATTGAATTTGAGACACGGCGTCAGGGGAGAGAACACATGAGCAGGGGAGGGGCAGAGAGAGAGGGAGGGAGAGAACTGTGAGATCATGACATAAGCTGAAATCAAGAGTCAGACACTTAACTGACTGTGACACCTACATGCCCCCACCTATTCTTTTCAGTAGTAAAGTATTAATCTGGTTTCCCCAACCTGCTCTAAGAATGCCATACTATCTCGTCCAAAAGTCTCTCAGAGCCACCAAACTTCACAACTGCCAAATCACTAGGATTTCATATTTCATCTAAAGAAGTCTGAAAATGATTTTAGGTGCAATATGATGCAGTCAAAAAGCACACAGGCCTGGGAGTCCAGAGATCTGAGTTGCTATCTAAGTCCAACCCCAAACAAACTGTGTGACTGTACCAAATTTGTTGACCATTTTGGGTTTCAGGGGAGAAAAACAAGAATTTGGAAATGAAACAGAGAGGGACTCTTTCAGCTCTAAAATGCTATGATTCTATGAAATACTATCTTTCATCTTCTGGAGCCTAGTGGGAGGCCATGGTCTGGGGCAGAATGCTCTTGAAAGAAGGGAGGATAATTTATAAGGAAGCCCCTGGATGCCAGCTTCCCAGGATTATACAGCTCCTCCTTTAAAACAGCTACAAAACACATTAGCATTTCAAACACTGTTGCCTGTGACAGGTGAGTTCAGGAAGATTAGGAGGTAGACAAATTCTGTTTTTTGTTTTCTTTTTTAATGCCAGGCTCAGTATGTAAACATTAACTGTTTGAACATAGTATTCAGCATTACCCATTCATTTTTCATGAACTCATACAACATATCAAAGGGATATATGCTCCACTGCTTAGTTCTTCTCTCAAAATTACAGACAGACTCATTTTCCTCTATCAGCTAACCTGAAAGCTAGAGCTGTAGTTTAGTTGTAGGATTATCTCACAGCAGTGTGGACTTGGAAGATGATGCTGGAGTAGGAATACTCCTAGGCTCGCTTTGTCCCATGCATACAACTAGATAACTATCAAGTCATCCTAAATATCCGAGAAATTAACCTGAAGACCACCACAACAAAACTTCACAACTAAAGGTAAAGAAGAGGCCACATCAAAGGAGGTAAGAAGTGCTGAGACATGATTTGGGAAAGAAATGGATTGTGGCCACTACAGTGGGGAGGGAGCCATGGTCAAGAGAGGGGCAAGAGACAGACTAGCAGGCAGGGGAGCACAGAGAGAAAATGAACCTCCATAGCAATTGGCTTAGAAAGCAAGAGGGCCTGAATTTCAAATTTTGTGAATTCTTGAAACAAGTAGGGCTTAAAGGCCAGCAGGAGTATCTGAATATAGCCTGGAAGACATTGCACTACTCTTTGAGAGAAGGCAAGGAAACAACCCATGGACATACAGTGTAGATCTAAAAAGCACCTGGGGCACACGGTGGGGAGGTTATTCATTCATCTTGGAGTGTGTCTCAGAGAGACACAAAGGATCTTGATTGTGCCATTTCCCTCCCTGCCCCTCAGCAAAAGCACAGAGCCACCTGTGGGAACCAACGCAGTGCCAACACTCACTACATAACTTGATTATGCCAAGCCCTGCCCTCCCATGCTGGAAACTTCTCCCAGTCATGCTTGCCTCAGTTCTGATGTGGGGGGCCCCTCCCCCTAGAAGGCTGGCTCAAATCCCTGCTTACACTGCATCTCCTGGCTTGGCAGTTTTGTGGAGCCCTGGTTCTGGTGGTAGTGATGGCAGGTCTCATTTCACATGCAGACTAGAGCACGCCTTGCTAAAATGCACCGCATTCAGTCCAGGGACCAAATACTTCTCACAACAGGCAAAGAGAGCCTCTGCAGATGACTAGCCTAATGGATAAAGCAGAGAGGACACAACAGCAGAGTGCATGCAGCACACACTGGAGACTCTCCTGGAAGCACTAGGCCCTGAGGAATAGGGGACACTACACTGAAGAGCACTACAGGACCTCTTCTTCATGAAGCCATTACCATAAAAAGAAACAGGTACAGAGACTTAGACAAAATGAGCATTCAGAAAAATTTATCCTAAAGGAAAAACAGGACAAGGCCATGGTCAGAGATCTGAGGGATACAGATGTAAGTAACATACCTGATGGGAGTATTTAAAACAACAATTATAAGGATACTCACTGGATTTGAGAAAATACTCAGTGAGACTCTTAACATAGAGATAAAAAAGAACCAATCAGAGATGAAGAGTGCAATTAATAACTTCAGTAACATGCTTGATGCAATAGGCTGGAAGAAGCAGAGGAATGGATTAATGACTTAGAAGACAGAGTAATAGAAAGTAATCAAGATGACCAAGAGAGAGAAAAGAATTATGCAAAATGAGAAGAGACTTAGGGAACTCAGTGACTTTATCAAACATAATTTCATATTACAGAAGTCCCAGAAGAAGAGAGTAAAAAGGGGGCAGAAAAGTTATTTGAAGAAATAATAGCTGAAAACTTCCCTAATCTGGGGAAAGAAATAGATATCCATATCTAGAAGGCAAGGAGAACCCCCAACAAAATCAACAAAAGCAGATCCACACCACGACATATTGTAATTAAATTGGCAAAATATAGTGATAAAGAAAAAAATTTAAAGTGACAAGACAAAAGAAGATAGTAACCTTACAAGGGAAACCCCATAGGGCTAGCAGGGGATTTTTCAGCAGAAACTTTCCAAGCCAGAGGGAATGGCATGATATATTCAAAGTGCTGAATGGTGGAGTAGGGGGCACTTGGCTGGCTCAATTGGTAGAACATGTGACTCTCAGGGTCATGAGTTCAAGTCCCACATTGGGCATAGAGCTTACTTAAAAAAAAAGTCATTCTCTTCAAAGTGCTGCATGGAAAAAGTCTGTAGCCAAGAATACTCTATCTAGCAAGGCTATCATTCAGAATTGAAGGAGAGATAAAGAGTTTCCCAGAGAAACAAAAACTAAAGGAGTTCATAATTACTAAACCAGCCCTACAAGAAATATTTAAGGGGACTCTTTGAGTGGAAAGGAAGACCAAAACTGACAGTATGAAGGTAGGAAACACAAAAGCAGTAAAAATTATTATTTCTATTAAAAAATCAGTCAAAGAACTCACAAAATAAAAGGAATGTGACAACATATACCTAAAACATGGGGAGGAGAGGAGTAAAGAATGGGTTCACACTTAAACAACCATCAACTTAATATAGACTGCTATATGCAGAAGAGGTTATATATAAACCTAATGGTAACCATATATCAAAACCCAATAAATATGCAAAGAATAAAGAGAAAGAAATCCAAACAATCACTAAAGAAAATCAGCAAACCATGAGAGAAAAAGAAGAAAGGCTGAGAGAAAATCTTCAGAAACAACCATAAAACAAATAATAAAATGACAATAAATACACATTTATCAATAATTACTTTGATTATAAATGGCTAAATACTCCAATCAAAAGACACAGGGTGACACAATGATAAAAAAAAACAAGACTCATCTATGTTGCTGCCTAAGAGACTCATTTTAGACCTAGAGACACCTGAAGATTGAAAGAAAGGAGATGGGGAAACATCTAACATGCAAATGTATGTCAAAGAAAGCCAGAGTAGCAATACTTATATTAGACAAAATAGACTCTAAAAGAAAGGCTATAACAGGAGACAAAATACTGTTTTACTATAATAATAATAAAGGAGACAATTCAACAAGAGGTAACAATTGTAAATATTTATGCACCCAACATAGAAGCAACCAAATACATAAAAACAATTAATAACAAATATAAAGGAATTAATCGATAATGACACAATAATAGTAGGGACCTTAACACTCCACTTATATCAGTGGCTATATCACCTAATTGGAAAATCAATAAGGAACAATGGCTTTGAATGACACACTGGACTAGATAGATCTAACAGATATATTCAGAACATCCCATCCTAAAACAGCAGAATACACATTCTTTTCAAGTGCACATGGAACACTCTCCAGAAAAGATAACATATTAGCCCACAAAACAAGCCTCAATAAATTCAAGAAGATCAAAGTCATACCATGCATTTTTTTTCTAACCACAACACTATGAAACTAGAAGTCAATCAAAAGAAAAATCTGGAAAGACCACAATAAATACATGAGAGTTAATACTAAACAATGAATGGGTCAACCAGGAAATAAAAGGATAAAAAACTATGTGGAAACAAATGAAAATGAAAACACAATGGTCCAAAACCTTCGGGATACAGCAAAAGCAGTTCTAAGAGGGAGGTTTATAGCAATACAGGCTTATCTCAAGAAACAATAAAAATTTCAAATAAACAACCTAGCCTTATACAAAAAGGAGCTAGAAAAAGAACAAACAAAACCTAAAACCAGAAGGAAATAATAAATATTAGAGCAGAAATAAATTACATAAAAAAAAATAATAGAACAGCTCAATGAAACCAAGAGCTAGTTCTCTGATAAAATCAGTAAAATTAATAAACCTCTAACCAGACTTACCAAGGAAAAAAAAATCAGGAAATAAAATAAATAAAATCACAAATGAGAATGGAGAAATAACAACCAATACCACAGAAATACAAATACTATAAAAAAAAACTATATGCCAACAAACTGGACAATCTAGAAGAAATGGATAAATTCCTAGAAACATACAAACTACCAAAACTGAAACAGGAATAGAAAATTTGAACAGACCAATAACAACCAAAAAATTAAATCAGTAATAAAAAAAACTTCCAACAAAAAAAAAATTCAGGACCAGATAGCTTCATGGGAGAATTCTACCAAACATTTAAAGAAGAGTTAACACCTATTCTCAAACTATTTCAAGAAATTAAAAAGGAAGGAAAACTTCAAAAATCCTCAACAAAACACTAGCAAACCAAATCCAACAATACATTAAAAAGATCATTCACCATGCTCAAGTAGGATTTATTCCTGGGTTCAAGGTTGGTTTAATATTTGAAAATCAATCAATGTGATACATCACATGAATAAGGCAAAGGATAAGAACCATATGATCATTTCAATAGATACAGAAAAAGCATGTGACAAAGTACAACATCCATTCGTGATAAAAACCCTCAACAAAGTAGTTTTAGAAGTAACATACCTCAACATAATAAAGGCCATATAAGAAAAACTCACAGCTAACATCATCCCTAATGGGGAAAAACAGACATTTTCCCCTAAGCTCAGCAACAAGACAAAGATGTCCACTCCCACCACTTTTTTCTTAAGATTTTATTTTTAAGTAACCTCTACACCCAACGTGGGACTCAAACTCACAACTCCAAGATTAAGAGTTGCAGGTTCCACCAACTGAGCCAGTCAGGTACCCTTGCCACTTTTATTCAACATTGTACTGGAAGTCCTAGCCACACCAATCAGACAACAACAACAAAAAAATAAGACATCCAAATCAGCAAGGAAGAAGTAAAACTTTCACTCTTTGCAGATGATATGACACTATATATAGAAAACCCAAAAGACGCCACCAAAAAACTGCTAGAAATGATAAATGAATTCAGTAAAGTCACAGGATACAACATCAATGTACATAAATCTGTTGCATTTCTATACAACAAGAATGAGCAGCAGAACACTGAAACTGGTGCAGCCACTTTGGAAAACAGTATGGACTTTTCTCAAAAAGTTAAAAATAGAGGGGTACCTGGGTGGCACAGTTGGTTAAGTGTCTGACTCTTGATTTCAGCTCAGGTCACGATCTCAGTATTTTGAGATCAAGCCCTCCAGTGGGCTATGCACTGACAGCATGGAGCCTACCCGGGATTTTCTCTCTCTGTCTCTCTGCCACTGCCCCACTTGCACACAAACACACACACACTCTCTCTCAAAATAAATAAATAAACTTAAAAACAAGTTAAAAATGGAACTACCCTATGATCCATTGATCACATTACTAGGTACTTACCCAAAGAATACAAAAGACTAATTCAAAGGCAGACACACACCCCTGTGTTTATAGCAGCATTATTTACAATAGTCAAATTATGAAAGCAGCCCAAATATCTATCGACTAATGAATGGATAAAGAAGATGTGAAATATTATTCAGCCATAAAGAAGAATGAAATCTTGCCATTTGCTATGACATAGATGGAGCTAAAGAGTATAATGCTAAGTGAAATAAGTCAGTCAGAGAAAGACAGTATACCATATGATTTCACTCATATTTGGAATTGAGAAACAAAGTAAGTGGTCAAAAGGGGGAAAAAGAAAGAAAGACAAATCAAGGAACAGACTCTTAATTATAGAGAACTAATGGTTACCAGAGGGGAAAGGGAGGGATGGGTTAAATAGGTGATGGGGGATTACTTGTTGTGATGACCACCAGGTGATGTATGGAATTACTGAATCACTATACTGGACACCTGATACCATTTCAACTCTATGTTAACTAACTGGAATTAAATTTTTAAAAAGACTATCCTGGGGTGCTTGGGTCACTCAGTGTTTAAGCATCTGACTTTGGCTCAGGTCATGATCTCATGGTCTGTGGGTTCAAGCCCTGCATCAGGCTCTGCGCTCTCTCTCTCTCAAAAATAAGCATTAAAAAAAAATAAGACTATCTCAAGGAAATAAAAAAATAAGCCTCACAGAATAGTACTTCACCACCCCTATGACCCACATATACCCATCTTCTTCCTCTCCCATTAGGCAACTGTAGCCACAAAAACAAGAACTGTGTACAACTCAAACAGTTACATAAGCACCTAAGGGGAAACATCTGGAGCGCCAATGGGAAGGCACAGAGTAGGCACTAGAATGGGATTGAACTGAGGTTCCGAAAGCTATGGTACCTATTACCTCACCATCCTTGCCATCACCACTGTCCCATGTGCTACAAAGAACTTTATTTGAGCATCTCTTCTCAGAAATTAATCCACAGGTACACTTACAACCAGAAAGAAAAAAAAAAGATCACTGTAGGATAACTTGAAGCTGATGGTCAATGATTTTGATTGTGTCCCATATGATGGAAATTAGATAGAAGGAGTACTAGATTTAGAATTTGGAAACCATGGGTTATAGTCTCCACTTTGTCTGTAACTATGAGACCATGGCTAAATCATCTGGCATCTCTGGGTCTTAGTTTTCTCATTTATAAAATGAGTTGATTGGACAAAATGATCTCTAATGTATTTGCCAGTTCTAAAATTCTATTAGTTTATGATAAGGTTAGAAACCTTAGTTCTTATGCTTAGAACTAGGAAAGCATGGTTTATATTACAGCCCAGTCCCAACTGGAGAACATTAAAAAATATAGATGCCAGGCCCCACCCCAGGTCCTTACAAGGCTTGGGAATTGACTTAGAAAGTTCCTCAGAAGGTCCTGATGATGAACCAGAACTGGAACCACTGGTCTTAAGCTAAGAGAATGGAATGGACTGTGTGACCAAAAGGATAACAAAGAACTGGCTGGGTCAACCTGAGAGGTAATCAGGAACTGACATTCTGTGGGGATAATTAGTATTCACATTAGTGAATGGAGACATGTTTATTTAATCTGCAAATGATAGTAAGTTTGGGAGGGGAATCAGTATTCCAAACAATTTTAGAGACTGAAGGAGTAGTTGGAAACCAATAGCATAAAGATCAAAGACGGAAGACCTAATATAGTGCCCTGGAGAAGAAAGAAAAGCCTCATAGAGATGAAGTTAGCAAGGCTGTCAGTCAGAAAAACACCAAAGCATCAGAGTGGATAACAAATTGACCAGCAGCTAGAACATCAGCACTGGACCTAGGGATAGAAGTAGGAATTGAATAAGGCCGTCCTAACTTTGTACGGTTCTAAAATGCAAGAATTTCAATTACAACAGTTTAGTTGAATAACACCAGTCCTTCAAGAACAGAGTTCAAATTTCTTGCCATGGTAGAGTAAAAGTGTGAGTAACTGCATAAGGTACAATTTTTTTTTCACTGCTAGCTCTTCATTGCACAAACTGCAATGTAAATAACACACATGCATCATGATCGGTGACAAATCACATCACTTCTTTTTAAGTTCTGTTGTTGATTGGTCACTACGCGTCTGTTATCCAGTTCACACACAAACAACCAAGTGTCTAGTAGGGTTGTGTCCTTGTCTTCCAGTGATAAACCCAAAAAGGGACAGTGGAAAAAGGGAACCAGCCAACAAAGATGAACGTGCAGCAAAGAAACAGCAAGTAGTAACCCTGGACTGTAAGCAGAGGTATAGAAGAAATAGTGAGCTGTGGGGTTGTTGACACTGCTGCTATTTGAGAGGCTCTAGATATGCACCAGAGGAGCTTTGTGAGGGCAAAGCAATCAGCATAAATGAGGAAAGCAGTTGTGATGAAAAGTATGAAAATGTCCTGGGGGAAGTGATGCTGGCAAAAAAACTTTCACATTAAAGGAACTCTTGGAGCTGTTTCATGACATTGAAAGCACAAAAGATAAAGTGTTGGAAGCTGATCCAAAGTTAGAAAGGAGTGTGACAATTCACCAAGGCATAGAAAGGGTATTTGCCCAGTATTGAAAGTTATATGACAAGAAGGCGGCAAGCACTGTTCAAACTACTCTTAGATAAGTTTTTTACAAAGAAATAAAAATACTTTAATTCTTCATGTTTTAAATTACAGTATCTAGCAAGTTTGATTGTGTTTTCATTTCTCTACATGTTTATAACAAGGAGGAATACTTTTTTAAATGATACACAGTTATGTATCATAATTTTTCCATTGATTATTCAGATCATATGATATATTCTCAGCTTGCATCATGATTTTTACAGTCTCACACTACCATTCAAAGCAAAAACTGCTGGTATTTAGGACTCATGGGGTGAGTTTCTAATTATGCTCAGGACTTTGGTTTAGATGTTACAACCGAGGACTGACATGGAGAACCTGAAGAAGGCAAAAGCAGTTAAGAGGCTAAAAAAGCAGCCAAAGGAAAATGTGTAAGGGAAGTGAGCGATTTCTGTAACTAAAAAGAAGGCTCATGTGGTAATTTAACTATGGCTGATCTTCAGTGACTTTTGCCTAAGGAATGCTGACTAGTTGTTATACACCTCCACTACAGACTGAGCAAATGAAAAACAATTTTAAATTCAATTTAATGGACCTGGGTTAACTGAAGAATGAACTTACAGTGAAAAAGGTACCATATATCAGAACATGTTACAAAGAGAGCTGTGTAATTTTCTTTATTTTCTTTCTGGAAGTCCTAAAATATGGAATCAGTTCTTATCCATCTGGAATGATTTAAGTTTTGAAGAAAGGCAATGGAAGATGGACTGTGTAACCTTTCAAGGTCTCTGCGAGAGCTAAAATGCTATTTTTTTTTTTTTAACCACTGTGGGACTTTATCTTACCCTAAGCTGCCAATTATTTCTGAGCACCGTACTTAAATTGTTCTTTGCTTTGTACCATCGGCTTTCTTTGTCCCAGATCCTCTCTAGTTAAAGGGCATTAGATTATAGAGTGGAACTCTGATGGGAAAGTAAAGCTGCAGAACAACCTGTCTTCCATGAGGCTCTATGATGGAGACTGTAGTAGCTTTGATCTACACAGCTCCCGCAACATCAGTGCATCCATATAAATCAGCCCTAATGCCTGGAACACATCTTGGCTGCTACTGCTGCTGCTGCTATTCCTGCATTCTGTGTACTGAGACCAGCATTGCTCCAGAGCTCTGGCTTGGGTTTGAAGCATGGACACTCATTACAAAAATCCATTGCCAAGCCACTCTTATGAACACCCTCCAAGACAAGGCATTTACAATGAGGACAAATAGGGACCTTTTGTACTCTCTTCCATACTGACAATAGTTAAACTATAATCCAGACAACTGTTGCCACAAGAAATCCACAATCTCTTCACTACTAAGAATTATCAGTGCTACCAGGTGAGAGAATACTTGACCTGTTCTCTGTTGTCCCCTTCTCTGACCTCCATTTATATATTAGCTCTGCTCAACTTCAGACACACTCCAATATTCTTCAGGAGATGGCTCTATAATGTAATCTCTAATACAGTGCAATGTCTTATCCCTGCATTCTTCTCGCAATTACTAGTTTTCCAGAAAGAAAAGATGTGAGAGACAAAACCCAAACCTTGACGGCCCATAACTCCCAATAAAATTAAGTATGAGAGATACAGAAGCTCATTAAACTATAAGTCACTTGATGATAAGGTGTCTACCATTAAAAAAACCCAGTTGGGAACAGAATATTTGCCTCTGTTATAAATCTGGATTTAAAAATTGAGACTACAAATATTCTCCATTAATAAGTCTCATACCAGAGCTGAAATTTGTTCTTTCATCATGCTTCTAACTGGAGAATTGCTCCTACAGCAGAAATATCCTATTTTGGATGGGCATTCCTGAGTATGACAGATTTATTTATTTATTTTTACTTATCTGCACCAATTTTTATTTTTATTTTAAATGTGCAATTTTTATATAGTACAAATATTTTTGTATAGTTTTTTGGCATTGTATAAGTTCTTTTTTTGCTAAAGTATAATTGACATTAGTTTTGGGTATATATCATAGTGATAATATATTTACATATATAATGAAATGATCCCCACAGTAGACAGATTATTTAATGAGGAAGTTGTAAATTCTGAAAAGAAAAAAAAAACTTACAATAAGATTACTTAAATTTTCATTTAAATCTAATGTTGACATTAACATGTCACCAAACACTTTCAGAGTTTAACAAAGAAATGTCTCAGTCTATTTCCTATCACATGTGTATAATCTTGCTTCATCTTCTGATACAGGCATCTCTATCTTTAAAGATAAAATATTTAAATATTGATCAGGTAATTCATTCTTTCACAAGCTCACAAAAGATTCCACAAGGAGGATGGAAGAACAAGATTGTCTGAAAATTACCATAAACTGAAATAAAATAATAACTACTATCATCTGGCCTCTTTTTAGATCAAATTTGATTGTTTTTAACTAAGAGAATAGAATGCAACAGTTTTAGAAATAAAAGAACTTCTTCTTTAGGAGAAGGAGTTCTATAGAGTTGCTTTAGATTTTACACTGCTGGCCAATAGAACTTTCTGCATTAATGGAAATGTTCTGTATCTATACTACCTGATACAGAAGCTACTAATCATTTGAGGTTTGATGCAACTTGAAATGTGGCTAATGCTACTGTGGAACTGAATGTTTATTTAAATACCCACATATGTTTAGTGGCTCATACAAAGCAGATGTAGAACCAAGGTTCCCAAATCTAGCTACAGAATGGAATCATCAGGGTAGTCTAAAACAAACCCATTCCTCTAGACCTATTTTCTATTGATTCTCACTTAATAGGTCTGAGTAGGGACCATCATTGTTTTTGTTGTGTTTTTTTTTTAAGTTCTCTAGGTGGTTTTTTTAAATTTTATTATTTTTTTTTATAGCAGTTCATGTTTGTGGCAAAATTAAGAGAAAGGTACAGAGACTTCCCATATACCTGCTGCCTGCCTCCCTCCAGAGGCACAGCCTCCCCGGTTATCAACAAGCCCAAGTAGTATACTTGTTACAGTTGATGAACGTATATTGATATGTCATAATCACCTATATTTGTCTATAGTTTACATTAGTATTCACTATGGGTATTGTATATTGTATGGGTTTAGAGAAATGTATGATGACATGTATCTATCACTGCAATACCATACAGAGTATTTTCATTGCCCTTAAAATCCTTTGTGCTCTGCCTTTTCATCCTTTATTCCACCCAAACCTGAGCAACCACTGATCTTTTTACTGTCCCCATAGTTTTGCCTTTTCAAGACTGCCATATATTTGGAATCATACAGTATGCAGCCTTTTCAGATAGGCTTCTGTCATTTAGTAATATACATTTAAGTTTCCTTTATGTCTTTTCATGTCTTACTAGCTCATTTCTTTTTAGCACTGAATAATATTCCATTATCTGGATGTACCACAGTTTATTAATCCATTCACCTAAGGAAAGGCATCTTGGTTGCTTCAAATTTTGGCAATTATGAGCAAAGCTGCTCATAATTGTAAATATCCAAGTGCAGGTTTTTGTGTGGGCATAAGTTTTCAACTCCTTTGGGTAAATATCAAGGATTGCAACTGCTGGATCATGTGGTAAGAGAACATTTTATTGCATAATAAACCCAAAACTGTCTTCCAAAGTGGTTGCACCATTTTATATTCCCACCAGCAATGAAATAGAGTTTCTGTTGCTCACATCCTCACCAGTGTTTGGTATTGTCAGTGTCTGGATTTTGGCCACTGTAATAGGTATGTACTCGTATTTCATTGTTGTTTTAATTTGTATTTCCCCGATGACATATGATGTAGAGCATCTTTTCATATGCTTATTTGTTTTCTGTATACTACTTTGGTGAGCTATCTGTTAAGGTCTTTGGCTTTTTTTTTTTTTTTTTTTTTTTTAATGTAAGCTCTACACTCAATAGGGGCTTGAACTCACAACCCCAAGATCATGAGTCGCATGCTCTACCAACTGAGACAGCTAGGTGTCCCTTTGACTCATTGTAAAAAATTGAGTTGTTTTTTATTGTTGAGTTTGAAGAATCCCTTATACGCTTTGAATAACAGTTCTTTATCAGATGTGTTTCTTAAGTATTTTGCAAACATTTTCTCCCAGTCTGTGGCTTCTTTTCTTCTTTTGATATTGTCTTTTATAGAGTACAAGCCTTTCACTTCAATAAAGTCCAGCTTATTTTTTCTTTCATGGATTCTGCCTTTGGTGTTTTATCTAAAACACTATACCCACATTTATCCAGGTATTCCCCTATGAAATTTCTTTGAGGGTGGATAGGGGTAGAGAAAGAGGGAGAGAGAGAGAATCTTAAGCAGTGTTCAAAAAAGATATTGGTCTGTAGTTTTCTTTTCCTGTAATAGCTTTGTCTGGTTTTGGTAGTAGGGTAATGCTGGCCTCATAAAATGAGGTAGTATTTCCTCTGCTTCTAACCACTGAAAGAGATTATAGAAAATTAGTATAGTTTCTTCCTTAAATGTTTGATCGAATTCACCAGTAAACCTATCTGAGCCTGATGCTTTCTGTTTTGGAAGGTTGTTAATTATTCAATTTCTTTAACAGATATAGATTGTTCAGATTATCTATTTCTTTTTGTGTGAGTTTCTGCTAAATGTATCTTTCAAGAAATTGTCCATTTCATCTAGGTTATCAAATTTATGGGCACAGGGTTCTTTATAGTATTACTTATTATCCTTTTAATGTCCAAAGACATAGATTAATCATACCAGAAATAAGAAGCCATCAGTATTACAAAATTATATCTCTGATATTTTCTGATTTTATTTCTGATATTATTTTAATATTATTTTTGATATTAGATATTATATCTGATATTATTTATATTTTATTTTTTATTTCTGATATTTTTTCTTATATTTATTTTTTCTGATTTTATTTATTTCTGATATTTTAAAATTTTATCTCTGATATTATTAATGTATGTCTTCATTCTTCTTTTTTCTTAGCCTAGTAAAAGCTTACCAATTTTATTGGATCTTTTCAAAGAGCTGGTTTTGTTGATTTCTCTTTTGATTCTTGTTTTCAATTTCATTTATTTCCATTCTAATTTTTATTATTTCTTTTCTTCTGCTTACTTTGGACTCAATTTGTTCTCTTATTCTAGTGTCCTCTGGTGGAAACTTAGATGATTGATTTTAGATTTTTCTTATTATCTAATAAGTACATTCAATGCTATAAATTTCCCAGTAAGCAGTGATTTTACTATATCCTACCAATTTTGAAAAACTGTTTTTTCATTTTTATTTATTTAAAATTTAAAAAATCTCTTGAGATTAATTCCTTGATCCACTACTATTTACAAGTGTGTGGTTTAGAGTGTCTGACTGGCTCAGTCAGTAGAACATGTGACTATTGATTTTGAAGTCATGAGTTCCAGCCCCATGTTTTAGAGCCTACTTAAAAAAAAAAAAAAAAGCGTGTTGGGGGTATCTGGGTGGCTCAGTTGGTTAAACATCTGACTTCTGGTTTCAGCTCTTGCTTTCATGATCTCACTACTTGTGAGTTCAAGCCCTGCATCAGGCTCTGTGCTGATAGTGCAGAGCCTGCTTGGGATTCTCTCTCCCTGCTCTCTCTGCCCCTCCTCTGCCCACTCTCTTTCTCTCTCTCTCAAAATAAATAAATAAGCTTTAAAAAAGTGTGTTGCTTCATCTCTACATATTATGGGATTTTCTATTAGTCTATTATTGATTTCTAGTTTAATCCCATTGTTTTTTGAGAGTAGACTGTAGGATTCCTATTCTTTTAAGGTCTGTCCTATGGCCCAGAACGTGGTCTTTTTTTTTTTTTTTTTTTTTTTTTAACATTTATTTTTTTTTGAGACAGAGAGAGAGCACGAACGGGGGAGGGTCAGAGAGAGAGGGAGACACAGAATCTGAAACAGGCTCCAGGCTCTGAGCTGTCAGCACAGAGCCCGACGCAGGGCTCGAACTCACGGACTGTGAGATCATGACCTGAGCCGAAGTCGGACGCTCAACCGACTGAGCCACCCAGGCACCCCAAACGTGGTCTATCTTGATGAGCGTCTCATGTGAACTTGAGAAAAATGTGCATTGTTTTTAATGGGTTTAGTAATATATAGATGTGCATTATATTCAGTTGATTGATAATGTTATTGAGTTTAACTATGTCCTTACTGAGTTTTTACCTTCTGGATGTCTCCATTTCTGATAGAAGTGTGTTGAAGTCTCCAACTATGACAGTGGGGTTACTATTTTTCTTTGCATTTGTATTAGTTTTTACCTCACACAGTTTGATACTCTGTTGTAAGGTGCATACATGTTAATGATTGTTAGGTCTTTTTGAAAAACTGGTCCCTTTATCATTATGTAATGTCCTTCATTATCCTTGATAACTGTGCTTTGAAGTCTATTTTGTCTTATTACAGCTACTCCTGCTTTCTTTTGATTTGTGTTAGCCTGCATATTTTTTCCATCCATTTACTTTTAATCTATGTGTGTCTACATTTAAAGTGGGTTTCTTGTAAACATGATATATTTGGGCATTGTTTCATGGTCCACTCTGACAGTGTCTTTTAATTCGAGCATTTTTAGACGACTGATATTCAAAGTAATTACTGATATAGTTGGATTAATATCTACCATATTTGTTATCGATTTCTATTTGGTGCTCTTGTTCTTTGCTTCTATTTTTGTTTCTACTCTTTATGTCTTTTGTGGTTTTAACTAAACATTTATAGGATTCCATTTTTTTCCTTCTTATGATATCAGTTACACTGTTTTTACTTTTCTTAGTGGTTGCCCCAGAGACTGCAATATACAATGACAACTAATCCAAATCCACTCTCAAATAACAGTATCACTTCTTGGGTAGTACCATAAAACAAAATAATCCTAATTCCTCCTTCTTGTCTCTTGTATCATTGTTGTCATTCATTTCACTTATATTTAAGTATACACAATCAAATACATTGTTACCCGTTAGATCAATTAAGAGTAAGAAAAATAAAAGTACTTTTTCCTTCTTTGATGGTCTTTCTTTATGTAGATATCAATTTCTTACCCACTTCATTTTCCTTCTCTCTAAAGGACTTTTAACATTTCTTGCAAGGCAGGTCTACTGACAACAAATTTCCTTAATTTTTGTTTAACTGAAAAAGTTTTTATTTCTCTTTCACTTTTGAAGGAAATCTCATAGAACACAGAAATTTGGGTTGGTGAGGGTTTTTTCCTCTACCCTACTCTCTTTTTAGTCTTATGGTTTCTTAGAAGTTGGTTTAATTCTTATCTTTGTTCTTCTTTTTTCAGGATCTTTTATCTTTGATTTTCTGTACTTTGAAAGCAATATGCCTAAGCATAGAGGGGGTTTTTGATATTTCTTCTGTTTGGTGTTTTCTGAGTTTTCTGGATCTGTGTTTTGGTGTTTGACATTAATTTGGGGAAAATTCTCAGTCATTATGGTTTCAAATATTTCTTCTATTCTTTTCTTCTCTCCTGGTATTACCATTATGCATATGTTTACATCTTTTTGGTTGTCCCGTAGTCCTTGGTTAGTCTGTTCTGTTTTTCACAGTCTTTTTTGTCTTTTCTTTTCAGTTTTAGAAGTTTCTATTTTGAAATTCTCAAGGTCCTCAGAGGATCTCTCCTTAGCCATGTCCAGTCTACTAATAAACATTTCAAAGGCACTCTTCATTTCTGTTACAATGTTTTTTTATCTCTAACATTTCTTTTTGGTTCTTTCCTAGGATTTCTCTCTCTCTGTTTACATTGCCCATCTGTTTTTGTATGCTGAGTCCTTTATCCATAAGAGCCCTTAGCATAAAAATTGTATTTGTTTTAAATTCCCATTATGATAATTCCATCATCCCTGCTATGTCTGGTTTTGATGCAAGCTTGCTCTGTCTTTTCAAATTGTGCTTATTGCCTTTTAGTATGCCTTGTAACTTTGTTTGGACATGTTTCCTGGACATGATGTACTGGTATAGGAAACTGCTGTAAATAGGACTTTAGTAATGTGGTGGTAAGGTGAGGCCGAAAGGGAAGAGTGCCATAGTCCTATGATTAGGTCTCAGTCTCTTCATAAGCCTATGTCTTATAACTTCACAATCATTTCTCAGTTTTCTTTTCTTCCCCTTTAGGTGGGACAGAATGGCTAAAGTGGGCTAGAATTCATTATTTCCTTTCTCCCAGGCCAGTTAGGCTCTGATAATATCCCCAGAAGATTAGGCTCTGGTTAACTAGTTTCTCCTGAGGGGTTGGCCTTATGAAGAAAAACAGAGTGCTCTGGTATATTTCAAAATAGTACCTTTCTCCTTCCCCTGCAGAAAGCATGAGGGGATTTTTCTCCAGTATTTACTATGGATTATGTAGGAGTTCCCAGTGGCAAATCTCACAATTTCATGGGGGTCCTCTTACGACTGGGTTCTCCTGGAGATTTTAATGTTCATAGTTGTTCACGCTGAACTTCCAGGAATTTGTCAATTACGGTTCAAGTTTTTCAATCCTGGCACTGGTTCCCTTGGCAGTTTCTGTTCACTCATTCATGAGTCTCTGCTCTGGTGAGCTGCAACTGCCTGTATTCATCTATCTCTCTAATCTTGGGGGCAGTGGTTTGTCCTATGTCCTCTCCTCTCTTTTGGATCCAAGAAGAGTTGAGTTTTCAGTCTTTTCAGCTTTTTACTTGTTAGGATAGGACAACTTCCAAGTTCCTTAAATGTGGAATAGGAAACTCCAAGTATCCTCAGGTGACTTTTTATTGTGTTGCCAGAGTTTAAGAACCAAAGCTGTAGAATTCTGCAACTCAAGGTGTTTTGCTTCACCTGGTAGCTTGTTAAAAATGCAGAATCCCAGCTCCACCCCAGACCTGCTAAAATCAGCAACTACCTTTTAATAAGATCTCCAGATAATTTACTTGCACATCAAAGTTTGAGAATCACTGATTTTGAACTATATTGTCAACCGAGGCTACACATTAGAATGCGGAGACCTTCTTTAAAAAAAATGATATATGCACCAGCATTTCTTTAAAGCTCCAAGTGATTCCACTGTAGAGTTAATGTGAGAACCACTGAACTAGAATGCACAAACACAAATGAAGAATTGTGTGGGTATACTCTGGTCATGATGAATAGAAACGAAAAGAGAGGAGGGTTAGCCCCACTTTCAAGGGGAAAGACAAGAGGACCCACCTTAAGAAGAATCCTATTAGCACCAGAAGGAAAATGACCCTTATGATAACAAAGGCCTGGAGGGTTTTATCTGGTTCTCAAAGTAAAAAAAAAAAAAAAAAAAAAAAAAAAAATCAAACTGCTGTGCTTTACAGCATCTTTGCTCTATGTCTCTAGTCTCTAAAACTAGCCTTCATTTTCCTGTCCTCTGGCTGCTCCTCTTTTAATTCATACCCAAAGATTACGCATGAGATTTCTCAAGAAAACATGTTTCTGGTTCTAGGAAAGTAGAATGGATTACCCTTAATAGAAATTCCCCACTGTCCAGTAAGGCTGTAAAGCATATATTCCTACCAGCACATTCTCTTGTGGATCATAGCATTCCCTTCAGGGTGCCTGCCGGTGACAACCTAGGATGCCAGAGCAGCCAATAGAACCTAGTTTTTCTCTGTATTAGAAACTGTCTCTTTGCCTATTGTTTCTCTTCTCCTAAATTTTGTTGATATAGCTCTGCTGCCAGAGTGAGTAATTTTTTCCCCTGGGCTTGATTTCTGGTGGGCAGTTTTCTTAATTTCTTAATATTGTTGAAGTCTAACAATGGTAGTTTTCTCCCTATATTTAGAAGATGCTCAACAATGATGACAAAAAATATATTCCCTCCATTTCCATTCTTTACAGAAAAACCAGAATGGTCATACATAAGACAGGAAATATTCATTTCAGTCTACATGACTTCTGTTGCTACCAAACAACGACAACAACATGTTTCTCAAGTCTCATGAGATTAAGACTCCCATCTACCTCCAACAGGTCTTTAAAAATTTTTTTTCTCCCCTATCTTTTGTGTGAAATATTTCCTCCATCATATTGGAGAGACTTTACCAGGTAATGTGATTAATAAAACTACATTTCCTTAACTGGTTCAACTTGGAAACAGAAGTGCTTTCCATACCAGTTCATCAGGGAGAAGAGAGTTATAGTTGCTTACTGATGGTATATGATCTTTAGCGGTTTCTTTCTCTATGGAATAGGGGTAAGACTTATCTCATTTTCAGTTCTGTTGTCAGGATTAAAGAGCTAATGGATACACAAGTGCCCATAAATTGCAAATTACTCTACAAAATTTAGATATGTTTATTAGTAGTTGTTTGGAAAAAATCATGTTTCCTGGAGGATGAGTGAAAAATAATTTCCAGGGCACCGTGAAGGCATTAAAGGAGAGACAGAGTTCTCTGATGGCAAATCTCTGTATAGTTGAATAAGGGTTCTATTTCTAGTTTCTTGTTAAAGGTTAGAGCCAACACTACACATTGCCTTTGACATTAGTTTCAAACAAGCCGACTGATCAGAGGCAATACACAGGTGATCCAACATTCAGGGAGGAGGGTGTCTGTCACGATTCTCAGACTCTCCAGCTCACTTTAAGCACAACCCCCTGCAACCCCACTGCCATTCACACTGGCAGACACTGAGACTTGCACACTAAAGGGAAAAACAAGGGGTACTCTTTTAGATCTAATTATGGTGAGCCATGATTTTCTATCCCTGGCAGCACAGCTGCTTTCTACCAGAAAACTGATGAGATGAGCTTGTGAGATGAGGGCTGATTCTGGCATCAGGAAGTTTGCTGTGATTTGAATGAAAGACTGTTTGCACTCCAAAGTTCTGCCCTGCCGTGAGATAGGCAGGCCTATTTCTATCCAGCTGTTATCCGCCATGCAAGATGACTTCACTTTCTAGAACACAGATAATCTCTGTGGACAACCTGCTGGCAACCAAGCACCAAAACGTCTGGGGAAATATATGAACTGGGGTTATCAAATGCTGGAAATAGGAAACAGACAATAATTCCCTTCCTCAGCTGTTAACAGTGTTTCTTCTCTCTTCACAACTTGCTTTTAAACAAATCCCAATTTCCCAACTTAATTAATTTCCTGATCCAGGGTTCAATCCAGAATCACAAGTTGTATTTCATTATCATGTCTCTTTATTCCCCTTTAATCTAGACCAGTTCTATAGTGTCTTTGTCTTTCATGACTTATTGAAGGTATTTTATAGAATGTTCCTTAATTTTTTAAAGATTTTTAAAGCTTAAAGATTATTAAGATTTTTACCATTTTAACCATTTTTTTTAAGTGATCACTTCAGGAGTGTTATGTATATTCACACTGTTGGACAACAAATCTCTAGAACTCCTTCCATCTTGCAAAACTGAAACTCTTAACTATTAAACAACAACTCTTAATTTGAGTCTGTCTGAGGCTTCTTTATGAGTAGATGGAGACATTTTTGACAGGAATTCTACAAAAGTAATATTGTGTCCTCAGTGCATCATATAAGGAGATCATGAGGTCAGTTTGTCCCATTATTGGTCATATTAACTTCAAACACTTGGTTAAGATGATAGCTGCCAGGTTTCTCTGTTGTAAAGTTGCTATTTTTTCTTTCCAATAAATACTTTGAGACTATGTAGATATCCTGTTTCTTATCAAATTTTCACCCATTAGTTTAGGACCCATTGATAATTCTTGGATAAATTAATTATTTTTGGTATTTGTCAACTGGTGGCATTTTCTAACTTTATCATTCCTTACTCATTTATTTATCTGGCATTCTACTGTAAGGAGTTTTCTTTCTCCCTCATTAATTTATTCACTTATTTATTACATCATGATAAACACATGATTCTTATTTTATGGGTGATAACCTAATCCTACCATTATTTATTTTGATGCTAAAATAGTCCCAGATTTGACAAATGAGAATCTTAAGTGGTTCTTGAGTCTTTTTGACACGTCCTTATCATTATTTGAGCACTTTCTTACTCTGTGCCACAATAAAATGTCCCAGACTTGCCATATCTGTTCTCTGCCCCAGCTTGGAATTAGCTATTTCCCCAGGGTATCCTATTTGTTTAATGAAGAATGATGGTATTTAAAAACTTATGTCTGGGTGTTTTGTGCTCATTGTTACTGGTGTGATTTCTTTCAGACCATTGCAGTGATGGAGTTAAGAAAGTATGTTTGAGGGTGTATATTTATATACATTTAGACATCTATATATTAAAAATCATGAATCCACACTGATAACTTTAATTCTAACCTAATCCAATATCACAAGGTTCATTCCAGTCTTCATCCTTTCCATACATACAACTCCTTTTTCTGACGGTGAGAGACCTGGCTGATATTATTCTCATTTTTATTTATGTGCTGAATCCCAGAAAGCACCAAAAGTTGTTTCAGAATTCTAAGTCATACAACATAAGACTGAACTCTTGATCTTTCATTCCAAATGGGCTCTAGCCAGTCTTTTAAATCTCAGTTGATAGCAACTCCATCCTTGTAGTTGCTCAAGCCAAAATCTTGGAGTCATCCTAATCTTCCCACCCCCCCTCTTTTGTATCCCACATATAATTCTATCAGGAAATCCTGTCATTTCTTTTCCCAGAATACTTCCAGAATCTGACTGCTTCCCATTACCTACACAGATACCAACCATCTGATCTAAGTCACTACCATTATCTTGGCTTGGATTTCTCCTGATGAGTCTCCTCACCCTTATCCTTGCCTCTTAATCAGTCTATTATGAACACAGAAGACTTAGTAGTCCTTTTAAAATGTCAGTCACTCTTCTCTAAAACCCTGCAATGACTTCCTACTTCACTCAGAGTACAAGCGAAAGTCAATGGCATAAAATGGCCCTACATGATCTGGCCCCCTATACCTTTCTGACTTCGTCTCTTTTGTCTCCATCATCCAATTCCACTCCAGCCATGCTAGACTTCTTGCTGTTGGTCAAATACTCCAGTCACTCTCCCATTTAAGCTCCAGCTTAAAGGATCACTTCAATAATTACTTCACTTTGTATTTTAGCAGTATAGTTTGATTAAAGATTTCTGTAAAAAAAAAAATTGATCTTAACCCTATAATAGCAATTTCAGCCAATGGGTCTCTTATTTATACTTCAGGTTAAATTCTCCCAAGGAGCAAGGTGTCATTACCAAAAATTTAGTAACACACCCTTATCACTGAGCCAAGGTGTTTCAAATAAAAGTCAAATAAAAGTTTCAGAGAAAACTGTATAGGTTTTATATATCCTATGTATATATCTATTTTCAGTAGTGGAAGGGGAATCTAATACATTCATAAGATTCTGAAAGAAGCCTCTGGACAAAAAACAATTAAGAAACATTGTATTTGACTATTTAGTGTACTCCTCTATTAATAATAAGCTTCCTAAGGACAGGAACTGTGTCTTTCCCATTATCAAATCTCACTGCCTGGCAAGCAGTAAATAATGTTTGTTGAACAAAAAATAAGTGAATGAATAAAGAATAAATAAATGAATGAATGAATGACTACCACCTCAGCTCACACTCTCTCCTCTGTCTCCAGTTTTCTGAGGAGATGGCCACAGTAGCACATCAAGGACATCCAATTGATAATGATTCAGAAAGTGAAAAAGAATCACTCAATGAAGTTATTGCTAGATTTGGGTAGGGGAGTCTTCATAGGAGTGGGAAAGAAATATTAAAGATGGTAAAGATGGTTTTGGCTTTCTGTAGCCTTTTAAAGTTAAAATCCATACCTTTATGGGGTTTTCTGGACGCAAGAGACTACTGGGGGTTTGGAGCTTTTGTGTACTTCTGGGCACTAATAGGGGAGGCCCAGAATACAGGTTGTAAGAGCTTGCTCTAGGTCTGAGGTTTAAAGGTATAAGGTAATGATACTTTTATGCTCTCTTCTAAGTTCAATTAAGTTCACTAGGGTAGGAAAGGAGACAGAAATTCAAATAAGAGCCCTGTCTAGGAATAAACATTTATGGATTTATGATGTATCTTTCTGGAATCTAAATATATTAGTCAGGGCACAGAGGGTACTCCTCTAAAAGCATACCCTGAACTTTAAAGAGTTTTTGAAATTTTTAGTATATAATTTATGCACCACATTGGCCATAAAAATTCATTTCTAAGAGAACTATAGAGTTGATCAGGCTATGGTTGAGGACAATCTCTGGAATTGGCTGCATCTGTTCTGTTGAGGGAATTTTCTACCATGGATGGCTTGGCTATGAATTACCAGAAATACTCAAGAGGGCAGCAAGTTGCCTTCTGTCCCCACTTTGCACTCAGCAGAAAACCCAAGTGTTTACAGAACACAGTGAGTTGCCTAGAGATAATCAGTAACCAGAAGTTCTATAAAACCACAGTGATGGCTAACTTAAGAGGTGAAGCCTTCAAAGAACCTCTCCTCTAAATCAGACCCTACAAACTATGTTCCTGACAAAAGAATGGGGTATTTCAGACACAGAAAGCAAAAGGGAGACACATCAAACATGCATACAGTAGGGAAATCTTCCATTTACCTTTTATGCTGGACAAAAGAGCAGTAACTGGGACAGGTGTTGTCAAGGTCATTCTTCATTATCAATGTTAAAAAAAATACTTCCCTGAGCACCTATGAGGTGCTTAGCCTGTGTTGGGTACAGTGTGTGTGGTGGGGTACTAAGTGAATAAGATGAGAGCCTATGTTCTTTAGTACACAAACACTATTAATTCTAATGCACATGAGAGATATACAGATACATACATGTTTAGAAGAGCACATTACCTGGCTGGTGGCAGTGAGATCTGTTAGCTGTGCTTCATGTATCAAGAAAAAAAGGAAAGACAGGGGCACCTGGGTGGCTCAGTCGGTTGGGTGTCCGACTTCAGCTCAGGTCATGATCTCACAGTCCGTGAGTTCGAGCCCTGCGTCGGGCTCTGTGCTGACAGCTCGGAGCCTGGAGCCTGCTTCACATTCTGTGTCTCCCTCTCTCTCTGCCCCTCCCCTGCTCACACTCTGTCTCTGTCTCTCAAAAATAAATAAAAACATAAAAATTAAAAAAAAAAAGAAAAAAAGGAAAGACAGTTGGGGACTTGCATGCTCAGCTAAGGAAAGCCTCTTATTCTTTTCTTTCTTTCCTTTGTTTCTTCTTAATATTTTATATCCTGGAGTGTTTTGAAAAGAGAATTGAAGGTGATCAGAACTGCTCTCTGGAGAGATTCACTGGGTAGTAATGAAGTTTGTGGCAATGGGAACTGAGAGACAGAGCCAACAGATATTTAGGACATAAAATCAACAGGTTCAGGGAACTGACTAACTGCTGTGGGGATCAGCAAGAGGGATGAGTCAAAGATGACTTGGAAAATGCGATGTCATATAAGAATAGGGTCCCCAGGAGAGAAACAAGAGGCTTGAGAGAAACAGATGATGTGAGGTTTTGAACACACTGAAGTACTAGTGAAGCTACCTGGCAGGCTGTTGGAAATGTGGGACAGAGGCCCTGGGGAGAGGTCTGGATTGCTGAAGCCATAGATGTGAGAGTATTCTGCATACAAATGAGAGCTGATGCCATGAAAATGGATGAGATCGCCAAGGGAGAGGGTTTAGAAGGAGGAGCGAAGAGGGTCAAGGGCAGAGCCTTAGGGAATGCTTGTATATAAAATGAGAAAAAGAGCCAGACAATGAAACCAAAGAAGTAGAGCAATAATGGGAGAATCAGCAGATTCTCACAGAAAATAAAGGAGGAAAGAGGCTCAAGGAGCAGGAGGTCACAATGGCATGTGCTACAGAGGCCAGAGAGGATGGGACTGGAGCAGTGCCAGTTGGGCCTTGGGGAGCAGTTTCACTGCCCTTCTGGTGGGATCACAAATCAGGTTTCAAGCACAAGGGTTAAAGAGGGAACAAATGGGTTGTTCAATTCATATCTGTGGGTGTCCATCTGTCTTTACTGCTTGCCTCTTCTTTTTCATTCCTGAACTCACCATCTGTCCACTTTCACTGCTATGTGCAAGTTTCTGAAGCCTCTTCATTTTAAGGATTCAACAGATACTGACAAATATTGACAAAATTAATGAATATGTCCCTCCAGGAATCCCCGGGCTCCTAAAAGTGTTATTGCTTATCTAGATTTTGTTCCCTAGGCAAAGATATACTGAAGATAGGTGAAATGTAGTAGTTTATCTTCAAGGGCTATGACATCAGACAGATATGGGTTTAAATCCTTCCTCCCCTACCACTTACCAGCTCTGTGATTTTGATGAGTGTCAACTGTAAAAAGGATGTAGTAAGAGTTCTCATTTCAAAGAGTTGATGTGAAGACTAAATGAGATAATGTACTTCATGCCTAGTATGTTGTAAGAGCTCAATAAATTGTATCTCTATTATGTCCCTGGGATATTATTATCGAGGGTTATTTATGGAAATATTTATAATAATAATAATAATTTACCTTTAATAACACAATAATAAATAGTTATTATAATACTTATTATTTATTTTAGAAAGAGAGAGAACATGAATGGGGGAGGGGAGTGAGGAAGAGAGAGAGAGAGAGAGAGAACATGAATGAATCCCAAGCAGGCCCCATACGCAGCACAAGAGCCCAACACGAGGCTTGATCTCATGACCCTGGGACCATGACCTGAGCTGAAAGCAAGAATTGGATACCTAAAGGTGGCGGATGGCTCAGCTGGTTAAGCATCTGATACTTGGTCTCGGCTCAGGTTAAGATCTTGCGGGTTGGTGAGTTCAAGCCCCACATTGGGCTATGCACTGTCAGTGTGGAGACTGCTGAGGATTCTCCCTCTCTCTCTGTCCCTCCCCTGCTTGCGTGCTCTCTTTCTCTCAGAATAGGTAAGTAAAGTTAAAAAAAAAAAAACCCAAATAGTTAACCAACTAAGCCACCCAGGCACTCAGAAATAAGTTTTTATTATTGATAGAGATAATAAGGAACACAAAAGAAGCACTTAACATTGTTTCTGGCCTCACAGGCACCCAGTCTCATTAGAAGAGTCAAGGCTGACATAGATGAAGAAATCAAAGAACACCACCTGACTAGTGCTAGTGTGTGGTGTGATAATCTCTGTAAGTGAAATAGAAAACTATGAAGAGGTAGAAATCACTGGGGACTCAAAACAGAGGTGGGATTAAGATGCTTTTTAAAAAGTTATAGTTTGGATTAAGATGTTTTGGTAGGACATGAATAAGGAGGAGAGGGATGAATGGAGGTGGGGGGGAGACATGGAGAGAGAGGGAGGGAGAGAGAGGGAGGGAGAGAGAGGGAGAGAGAGGGAGAGAGAGGGAGGGGAGAGAGAGGGAGGGGAGAGAGAGGGAGAGGGAGAGGGAGAGGGAGAGAGGGAGAGAGGGAGAGAGGGAGAGAGGGAGAGAGGGAGAGAGGGAGAGAGGGAGAGAGGGAGAGAGGGAGAGAGAATGAATATGAATATGAGAGTCCAGAAGATGGATGAGGGTGTAAATGCAGAAATACCTATGCAGATGCTGGGGTCACTTATGAAACCAGCATCCTGAATGTGGAGGATAAGTGATGGGGATTAATTGGACATGAGACTGGTTATGCAGGATAAAGCATGTTAAGACTTCAGTCTAGCAGCAGTTCTCGGTATCTGGCAGAGCCTGGGCTGTTTGTTGCCAAGTCTGTTAAAGATTACATGGAGGTGGGCAGAAGGACCAGGTAGGTAGACTGGCTTCACATGGCAGAGTCAGATAGCAGAATGAAGTCTGATGCTCACACAGGGGTCCAGAGGACTAAATGCTTTATTGAATACAAGTCAGGGTTGGAAGCAGAAGACTCATTCCAGACTGAAGTTGCTACTAATGAAATAACAGGTCTGGATGTTGAGCTTTTAGATAACAGAACATCAGGGGAGCGGAGGAGAAGTGGGGCAGCAGACATCAGTGCCACAAGAAATATGTGTAGGTACACCAGTGAATAAATAATGGTGTGTGCATACTTCCAAAGACTTCTTGGTTACTACGGAGACACTAAATCTTCCTAAACACTGTAGATACCATCATTCTTTTGACACCTCTAAGTTTTGCAAAGCTACATGCTCTGATTACATTTAGTGAGACCCCATCTTAGAACTTAAGTATATTCAGCCATTTCAAGTCTATAACAGAAAATGGCATTAAATAATAAATTTTCCCTAGAAATTAAATAAGGCTAACCACTCTATTCACAAGTTAAAGTAAAACATAATGCATTTTGATATACTTTTTTTCAGATTCAGTGACCAACTTCCCAAACATCTGCATTGAAAAGATATAATGTTGAGAAGTACTGGGGGGAAAATTAAAGGAAATGCCTACTAATATTATTCACCAATCACAATTAATAGAATATATACTTTCAGGGCATATAAATTAATCCAAGTTTAACATAATAATCCTTTGGGTTTACCTAAAGCACTATGGGTTACTGATAAGTGATTATACTCTTTTTTTTTAAGTTTAATTATTTTGAGAGAAAGGGAGAAAGAGAGAGAGAGAGAGAGAATGAATGAATGAATGAATGAATGAATAAGCGAACAGGGGAGGGGCAGAGAGAGGAAAAAGAATCCCAAGCAGTCTCTGCACTATCAGCACAGAGCCCAATGATGGGCTTAAACTCATGAACCCTGAGATTATTACCCCAAGCAGAAGTTAAGAGTTGGATGCTTAACTGACTGAGCCACCCAGGGGACCCAAGTGATTATATTCTTAAAAAGTTCATTCTCATAATGAAAACCACACATGGATTTTTTTTTTAAGTCAACAGTTTGCAACTTACATTGCTGACTTTTGAACTTTTCTCAAAAGCTGAAGTCAAGACTATCATTACTGGCAATACTTTAATTATGAAAAAAGTATATTCCAAAGTTAATCAGTAACACACTTTCTTCTAGATTCAATGCTACAAATAAATGGTTAGGTTCTGCGGACCAGTCATGGACTTAATCCAATGGTGGCGATTTGTGTCCCTTGTACCTAAACAAATGATTTAATGAATCAACAAATAAATGAAGTTCTATGCTGTTCTGACAATAAATCCCTAATAAAAACTGCCATATATAAAAATGTCTCTTTTGGAAAGTATGTTCTGAGATCCAGCTTAGTTGCCAGGAACAACCTCTCCTTATGGTTCATCCTTGCATGGCCAAATGAGAATTTCTCCCTTAGTGTTAAAAGAAAACTCAAATGAACTATCAGCTATCCTGGACATTTTCTCACTTCCAATGGGGAGGTCCTATAAACAAAGTTAGATGGTGAAAGGAAGGCAACGATGAGGAACGAGTAAAGCAAGAGTGGGGGCACATTTAACACAGACTATCCTTAGGGGTGGCCCAATGAATCCTGACACCACATGTTCAACATTAGCCTGACAGGGGCAAGGTGAGGACAGAGATTGGAGTGGGAAAGGGGTCTGGGTAGCAAAGGGCCCGCAGCTTTGACAGGGGGAGAAATCCCAAATAGGGCTAACAGTGAGGAAAGGAGTCTTCTACAGGAATCCTACCCAAGGTTAGTGAAGGGATTCAGAACAAGTCTCTCCAAAATGGCCCTGTGACATGTGGACTATTTTGAGCTGAAGGGAAATTGAGACTCTGCAGGCTCAGGAGAAGTTACTGCCCCTCCCTTAACCACCTAGAAGAATCTAACTCCCAGAATAAGAACTATTACCAGAGGTAAATTTTATCTGAATGACCCTCTGTATAGCAGGGTAAACATCTAATTACCAAACATCTGCTCTTTTTCTTATTGCTCTGTGAACTGTCTTCCTTCCCTTTGGTACCCCAGGTCCCCATCCCTTCCTTAGCTCAGGATGGCATATAGATCTCATTTTACCTTTCTGTCTTTGAACCTCTCTCATATATGTGGGGTTCCCACATATGTGAAATTAAATTTCTTTTTCCCCTGTTAATCTGTCTCATGTCAATTTAATTCTTAGACCAGTGAGATGAACCTTTGAAGAACAGAGGACAATTTTTCATTCCTGACACTAATATTCAGCCAACTGTAAAGCACAATAACATAGTGGTCAAATGCAAGGACCCTAAAGTCTGACTTTCTGGGTTCAGGCCTCAGCTCCCCACTTATGAGCTACATGATATTAGATGAGGTAATTAACCTCTCTGTATCTCAGTAAAATGGGGATAGTAAGAGTGCCTACTACTTGAAGTTTTTGTTAAGAGGATTAAATAAATTGACAGTGAATGGGATATACAAGGGCTCTGTAAATGTTAACTAAATATATATCAGGGCACCCGTAAGTTGCTGATTACATGGTATAAATGTGATGATTAAGAACAGGTTCAACCTTGAGGACTATAGGAACTTCCTGAGCATTAAGGAGCAAGAGGAAGCAAAAGTGAGTAATGTTTATTAAATATAAAAAAAAAAACAAAAAAACCAACCATAGTATTTATCTTCAATTGTTCTGTGATCACTGCTTTTTACCTCAAAAGAAAAAAATGTGTGCCAAATCACCACCTAGGAACAGGAATTTTTAAATGGTACCATGAGGTTCTCAGTGAGAACCAAGCGAGTCTTAACTGACTCTATTTTAGGAGTGTATTTTCTTCTGATAATAAGGAAGAATATAAAATACGTTTTCTTTTTTGACAGCACTGCCCAAAGAACTATTCAAAATGGGTTCCATTAAAGAGCACATCTCATTTCACTAAGTGAAATAAGGTCATCCTTTTTAATTTCAGAAATGTCTTTGCCCAGCCAAATGACAAATGTCATTTGAGCCCTTGGTGCATAAATTGCAGTAATTTTTTAGACACAAACTTCAGGGTTGGGCTGCCAAGTCTACACGCTTCCTTTCATGGTTTGCCAGCAAGAAGAGGTACTAGGGGGAAATGTCTCTTAAATGAAAAAGGTTACGTCACATTGAAGAACTGTGTACTTAGGTCTGCCTTTGCCCAGCATTCAAGGATCAGAGTAGCTTCTATTTCCTCCTTTACTGCAGGATAATTCTTTTAAGTAAATGAAAGGTTGATTTATACGTGCATTACCCTTATTACCCTACTAGAGCACAAAGAAAGGCAGAGAATCAATATTCAGGTCTAGGGAGTGCTAGATGGGAAGAAACAAGAGTCTCTAAGAGAAAAGACTAACACCTTGGTTTCCTACAAGATTGTAGGACCAAAGAAGCATTGCTCTTTTGCTTCACAACCAAGCTGCTTATCAGCTACGCTAAGGGCCCTCCTGGTTTTCTCATCCTCTACAGAGCAATCTCACTGAAGAGTAACACGTGCAAACCCAGAGTGGTGACAAAATGTGGTAGATCTGGACTGAGAGGGGAAAACCATTAAAAATCACTAAAACTACTTAGAACGTTTAGACAAACAGAGCCAAGCAATGTAGCGATAGCTTGTTATGCCACTGAAGTATTTTACCAAGAAACCATCACAGTCCTCATAATGTAGTTAATATTTTCTCACGTAAACACAGTATTTCATCATACCCTGAAATAGGTGACAGAAACATAGTATGGTATTGTGGAAACCCTGGAGTGTGAAGACTAGGGTTCAAGTGTAGTTCCATTATTTGTAAACTATGGCCTTGGATAACAAGGGATGACAATAATACCTGCTGTATCTACTTCACAGGATTTTTGAGAGGATTAAATGAGATAACATATCTGCTAGTATTTTGTAAACTGTACAGGCCTTTCAGATTCTATTCTTTATTATCATGATTATATTTGACTGCTTATTTTGTGTATTAATCAGTATGGATCTTAAACAGGGCACACTATAAATCAACCAGCATAGGGGCGCCTGGGTGGCTCAGTCGGTTAAGCGTCTGACTTTAGCTCAGGTCACGATCTCGCGGTCCGCGAGTTCGAGCCCCGCGTCGGGCTCTGGGCTGATGGCTCAGAGTCTGGAGCCTGCTTCCGATTCTGTGTCTCCCTCTCTCTCTGCCCCTCCCCCGCCCCTCCCCCGTTCATGCTGTGTCTCTCTCTGTCTCAAAAATAAAATAAACGTTAAAAAAATTAAAATAAATAAATAAATAAATAAATCAACGGTTTGGGGCAAGTCATTGATCTAATAGCATGAAGCCCTTCGCAAGTAAAACATGGCTTTCAAACCCTGTTGCAGTCTATGAACAAGTCCTACTATCTAGGAAAGGCTAAATGTTTATCTATTTTTGTACATAAGGAAAGAGCAGTAAGAAAATGGAAGCCTACACATCTATATCAGCATTTAAATCAGTATTTTATCTGAGAATATATTAGGTAGCAGGATTATTTAAATTAATGTTATCTACTTGAAATATTTGTTCAAAGCACAGGCTACCATCAAAGAATCTAATATGTTTAGATCAAGGGATTAGACTTTGCAGCTAAATGGAAATAAGCTTCAAAAGGCACTTTTCACAAAAGTTAATATAAATGGAATAAATATAAAATATCATTTTTGACTCAAAGGAATAGCTAAGCAGTAAACACAAATCTGTTTGTTCCATCTCCCAGTGGGATTTAGTTATCAAAAAAAAGGAGGGTAAAATCCTTCAAAAAAGTGTGGAGCTACTCTTAATGGCTGTTGGTATAATGTGATGACTAACAATCTGATTAAGGTTAAACATGTGGGTACTTATCTCTCAGCAAGAAAATCTGATAGGAGTCTAATGTATATGAACCTTTGAAAAGAAAGAATACTCTACTTTGGGGCATAATCATTAAAAATGTCCTGTCACTGAGTTCTCAGACTATATACTTGTTTAATACCAAGTCCACAGGCACAGGTCAGTGGCTGCACCCCTAACAATTCTAGTTTGAATATAAGGGGTGAGACAAAGTACATAGGGTGGGAGGGGAAAGTCCTGGCTTCCACAGCCCTAATCCTTTCCTTGTCCATTCTTTTTTCTCATATTCAGTAAAGTTTTTTGCCCTGTAAATCCCAAGCCAGCACTGTCTCTTCATCCCCCACGTTTTGACCTTACTCCATAGACAACTTACTCCAGGGAACTAATTTTTGGTAGAGTAAGACAGGCTGTTTAAGAAGCAGAAAGATGGATAATAGTTGATGTGGATTTCTAATGCATCTATGCTTGTCTATTTTTTTTCTCCAACAGGCCATATTTTACCAAACTCTGTAAATTATAGTTGACATACTTGACATACTCATTAGCACAGCAAATGCTCACAGTGATCATCTATTAAATGCCCTGATGATGATCTAATACCACTATCCAAGATGCCCTGGACAAGAAAACCTATGTTACTTTACAGGCTTTAGAAGAAGAGTTTTTATAATCAGAAAGGCTACTCAAAATATCTCTGGCATCTTATTAAGAAAAAAAAAAAAAAAAGAACAGACATTAAAACCCTTGGTAGAGTGTCTAATACCAAACATTAACCACTTAATTTTTTCTGTTCTCTAAATTTCTCATGGAAGTTATCATTATAAACAGGTTATAGACCTCTTCAGTGTAAGGAATATATTTCTCTGGTATTTTCTAGAGTACTTAGAATTGAACCAGACAAAAGAAAAGATTGCCAAGTTTTTATTTTGTTTTATTTAATTTTTTAAAAGTTTATTTATTTTTGAGATGGGGGAGAGAGACAGAGAGAGAGAAAGAGAGAGAGAGAGAGAAAGAGAGAGAGAGAGCACGAGTGAGAACATGAACATGACCATGAGCAGGGTGGTGGGGGGGGGGGAGAGAGGGAGAGGGAAACATAGAATCTGAAGCAGGCTCCAGGCTCTGAGCTGTCAGCACAGAGCTTGACATAGGGCTCAAACCCACAAACCATGAGATCATGATCTGAGCTGAAGTCACATGTTCAACCCACTGAGCCAACCAGTGCCCCAAAGACTACCAACTTTTAAAGAAAGAAAGTAACGGGGTGCCTGAGTGGCTTAGTTGGTTAAACATCTGACTTTGGCTCAGGTCATGATCTCAAGGTTCATGGGTTCGAGCCCCACACTGGGCTCTGTGCTGACAGCTCAGAGCCTGGAGCTTGCTTCAGATTCTGTGTCTCCCTCTCTCTCTCTCTGCCCTCCCCCACTCACATTCTGTCTCTCAAAAATGAATAAATGTTAAAAAAAATAAAGTGAATATGTTTTTTTAGGGTGAAGAAAGTCATCTCTATAAAAATCTTTGCTTCATTTAAGAGTCCTTTAACTAAACAACACATGAAGAAAACGTAACATATTTAATATATATAATCTCATAATGTAGCTTGGTAAGACTGCTTTGTTTAGTACTACTTGTTTATAAACCACTGTCAGCTTTACCACCTACCACCTTTGCTCTTCCCTCACCCCAGTGTGGCAGTTTAGTTACACTGGCCTCAATTTACAGATGAGAAAATTAGACACTGAGAATTTAAGTGTCTTCATTTGTTCAACAAGCCAGGCATTTTTCCGGGTGCCATGTTGACAGTGATGAACATGACAAAGTGCCTGTTCATAGAGAGCTTACTCAGTGGTGTGTCTGTAATATTTAACAAGTGGCTCTCTGCATGTAGGTTCACCAGGAATATATGAATTAATATTTTCCTTTACTTGAATAAATAATACAAAAGTGAAATAACAAAGTTGTAGGTTGGAATTTCACTCATTTCTCAATAAAATGAGTGACTTCTTTGCTAAATTAATCATTTTCAAACATTAAAAGAATATTTTCTTTTTTTTTTGTGCTATTCACAATGTAACAGCAGCAGACAGTGAACTATTAACCTTCTCTCCATCACTCTCTTAAGTTCAAATAAGCAACAAAACAATAAAACCCTGATTTATAGTGTTTGCTGATTTCAGTGCTATAAATTCTCCTATTTTGACCAATTTTAGGCTATAATATGAAGTTACAGAACTCAGAGTTGGGGGAAAAAAAGCACAGTAATACACCATTAAGTAATATTTCTACCAGTTGGATACAATGGATGGAAACAACCTCAAGAGCAGAAGTAATCATAAAATGATGTGTTTTGAGGGGTGCCTGGGTGGCTCAGTTGGTTAAGCATCTGACTTTATCTCAGGTCATGATCTCTTGGCTCATGAGTTCAAGCCTCATGTCAGGCTTTGTGCTGACAGCTCAGAGGCTGGAGCCTGCTTCTTATTCTGTGTCTCCCTCTCTCTCTCTACCCCTCTCCTATTTATACTCTGTCTCTGTCTCTGTCTCTCAAAAATAAATAAGCATTAAAATTTTTTTAAATGATGAGTTTTGAGTATTTATTATATTGTTTTTAATATAACCTAATTTTAAGTTATATAATTTAATTTTAACTAATGTCTGTGCTTTTATCAACTTATAAAGGCACCTCACAGAATAGGAGAAAATATTAGCAAATCATATCTGATGAGGATCAATATCCAAACATAAAAAGAACTCCAAAAACTCAACACAAAAATCAAACAACTCTATTAAATGATGGGCAAAGGACTTGAATGGACATTTCTCTGGAGATGATATACAAATGCCAGTAAAGCACATTAAAAGATGTTCAATGTCAGTAATCACTAGGGAAATGCAAATCAAAACCACAATGAGATACCATTTCACATCCACTAGAGTGGCTATTATTAAAAAACAAAAAACAGAAAATAACAGTGATGGAAAAACTTGAACTCTCATACATTGTATGTAGCAATATACAATGGTTTAGCTGTAGTGGAAAAGTATGGTGATTCCTCAAAAACTAAACACAGAATTACCATATGATCCAGCAATTTCACTTCTAGGCATATACCCAAAGGAACTGAAAGCAGAGGCTTGAACAATATTTGAACACCTATGTTCACAGCAGCATTATTTGCAATACTCAAAAGGTAGAAACAACCCCAATATCGGTCCATGAATGAATGGATACACAAATGCGATATGTACATAGAATGGAATTATTCAGACTTTAAAAAATGAAATTGATACATGTCACAGCACAGATAAACCTTGAAAACATGCTAACTGAAATAACCCAGACACAAAAGGACAAATATTGCATGATTTCATTTATATGAGGTATCTGGAGTAGTCAAAATCATAGAAAGAAAACAGAATGATGGTTAAGAGGAGAGAGGGGAGGTTATGTTTAATGGATACAGAGTGTCAGTTTGAGATGACGAAAAACTTCTGAAGATGCACTGTGGTGATGTTTGCACAACAATGTGAATGTACTTAATGGCAATGAAGTGTAGACTTAAAAACTATTAAAATGATAAATTTTATGTTATGTATATTTTAATACAATAAAAAAGAGGCCAAGAAATAAGTTAATGGAATATTCTGATGCTTGAATAGTTAAAAAAAAAAAACAAAAACAGCTCACAATATTACTGAAAACCAAACAATCAGATTTTGTGATCCAGGGAAGGCAAGCTCCAGCAAACCCATGAGCTTATCAGGGAGGGACAAGAGACACTTGCTCAGGGTCTTACATGAAATGGCAGAGACAGCCCTGACTCTAGATCCTCTGCCATTTCCACAGCAGCAAGTAACTATCAGATTAGTGTCACAAATTCTGAAGTGTATGTGTTTGTTACAGAATGGCTGCAAGGTGATCAGAAAAGTGACCCTAGAGGTTAAGCTTTATGAAATGGTTAGTTTGAAAGAAACAGAGCAAGTTTCAGAGAGAAGGCAGATGGGAGAGAAGGGTAGGAGGAGGTGAGGGGTCCAGATGCCTACCTGTTAGATCTGTGGATGTGCAGGAATGTTGTGGGGGGCAGGGGGACAGGGGCAGGACACACAAAAGCCCCCTTCTCTGGGCCTCACCAATTACATACACTCCTAGGCTGTGATAAGGGGTCTCTGAGAGATGTCCCTACCTTCTAGATGTAGCTACCACCTGGACAGCAGATATGCAAGAATACCTTCAATTCCCCTAATTTCCCTGGGTCCCCCGTCTGGAGACTGTCATAAGAATTGCTCAAATGAGGCATTAGCAGTAGCAGCCTGACAAAAGGAGTCCTAAGCTTGGATGCTAAGAGATACATTTTACTCAGAGAAAATGACACATACAAAAGCTCAGAGGCAAGAATAAGAAAGCCAAGGGCTTTGGACAGAAAACAGCTTTGCTGACACAGGGAGGTGGCAACAGGCAGACCGCTTGCAGAGCACCTTGAACTGTGTGATGAGGCACTCGTCTCCTTGTGAGAAAGATGCTGTTTTAGCTCAAAGGCTTTTCATTTCTTTCTCAGAAATAAGTTCCTCCCTCAACTTTATTAACATCTAGACTTAAAAACTGTAAAGTGAATTTTTAAAGCCTCTTAAGGAAAGTTGGACTTATTTATGGCCGCCACACGTTCCCAACAAAGCAGTGATCCCTCACCTCCAATGATCTAACAATGAAATTATAAGGGGGGAATTTGCAAATATGAATGTCTTTGACAATATAACATTTACAGCATTTTAATTTCACTTATCACTAATATAAACTGAGAGCACAAGTTATTTCCTGATTATAAGTTTTGGAGCATTAATGCTTTCAAGACACAAAGGTAATGCTACTTAGTGCCTTTCTGAGAATCCGTATGATACCAAGAAAAAAACCATACTTTACCTCCCAGAGCCTCATTATCCTCATTTAATGGCTGGTCTAGCAATCTCTGCCTTGCAGAGTTATTGTGGGGAAAAGAAGAAAAGAATATACAGTATATGTAGCACCTAGCAATAAGTAAGCACTCAGTATACTGTGACTGCTGTTACCAATGGGCACATAAATGTTTAATTCAATAAATATTTGTTAATAAGTACTCCATTAGAAAAGACATGGTCTGGAATCTAGGTTTTGCTATATCTTTTATCTTAAGTTATTAAATATTCCTATCATAGAGAAAATTACTGGAAAAATAACAGATGTCTAAGATCATTTAACTCCTTATGATTTTTAGCTGTACAAAAATACCACAATTTATCCATTCCCCAAATAATATTGGCATTGAACATGCCTCCTGGGAGACTTTCTCTAGGGTATATATCTACAAGTGGGATTGCTGGTCACAGGACATGATAATCTTTGCATCATAAATAGCTCTCCAGAGTGGTATGTTATTTTCTTTTGTATCCATCATTGTGAGAGCATTCTCATTTACCAACACTAGATGTCAGGCATTTTAACTTTTGCCAACACTGTCTGAAATGGTATCTCATTGTTTTAACTTGTATTTCCCTAATTATTAGAGGTTGAGTATCACTATGTGTATTTTTGCTTATTACAGGTTTCCCCTTCAGTAAACTTCCTGTTCATGTCTTTTGCTCATTTTTTAAATTAGGGAATTGGTTTTTTCCTTACTGATTGTATTCCAACTCTCAATCCTTGGCTAGTTACATGTGCTATAAATATCTTTTTAAAGTCTATTATTTGTCTTTTAACTTTGTTTATAGTGAACTATAATCATCTGAAAATGGAAATGATTTAACATTTACCTCATATGATTAAAAAATAAACCTAAAAGCTCCTCATCAAGTGTCAGCCAGAGATCAAATATTCAGTAAAAGTCAATCTCCACCATTCTCCCTCAACTCACAACCTTAAGAAGTTGTTAACGGAGTAACAGATATTAAATAGTAATTTCAGCCTCAATTTCCTCATTTGTAGATGTGGGATAATAATAAACTCAGTTATTGTGAGGTATAAAGTGTTTAGCAGAGACTGGCAAACAGAAAGACCTCACCATATGGTAGCTGTTTTCACCATCATCATTATTAGGAGAGATACACAACATATACAACACACTATAATAGAGAGCAAAATACCATAAACAGCATAAAAACTCTCTTTGAATTCAGTGCTATCAGAACACAGAGATGAGAGTGATGACATCTAGCTGGGGGCCATGGGAGGGTGAGGGAGGCTTCATGGAGAAAATGGTGTTTAAACGGGTCTTGGAGGAACACAGAAATGAAAGACATTCTAACAAAACATATAGAGGCACAGAGATGATACATACACAAATCTCCAGTTTGCCAAGGTATGGGGCCAACTGAATAAGTCAGACTCAGGAAGTGGGCATTCGTTTTTTTAGGTTATCAGAGTAGTCTATGCCCTAAAAGGTAACTCATGACCTAATTAATATTCTGAGTATAAATATGAAATGTTGGCTTTGGAATAAAATTTGGTACATAGGATCAGTGGATGAATTACCCAGAGAAAGGTGTGTTAAGAGAACAGGGATAATGTATGTGAGTGGAATAGAGAAAGCAAATAGATATAGATGCCAAATGAGTGACACACGAGGGCCTACTACTCCAGAGAGCCAGGGCTGTTGGCTGCTCACTTACTGCCTCTCTGGGGAGAAGCAAGCTCTGATTTTCTTTTTTAAACAGGATCAGTTCTAAAGTCTGACCTAGAAATAGTACAGCCTTTACTCATTGCCTTTGCTTATATAGGCCCAGGCAATCATTGTCAGCCTAACTTTGTTGTCTGAATGAAACAAATTTCACTCAGCACGTTTTGTCTTGAACAAAATGTGCTCCACTTAACTGTCTACTTTTTATCTACTTATATTTTAAAACAGTATTTGGCTGTATTAGCATATACTAGCATATCTATTACTGTATTCTTCATATTCTATCTATGAATAGATTTTTCTTTCCAAATTTATAGAAAAAGATCAATTACTTTAAAAATGATTAGGTGTTCTCTTTTGTGTATAATTTACTCACGACAGAACTGACTTACAAATCTGTTATCAGATCCAGCTATAAATTTTGTCCAGCACACACACACAAAATTTTTCATCACTACCAAGTATCTGGTTAGGACTGTTACTTTTTTTACTTAGAAAACCCCAGGTTTGAACATAATGAAATGCTTTCTCTCAGACAGAAAATGGCGGGCAGTTCTGTATACAGAACCAGAAAAGGCAGCAGGGGCATTTCCCTGGCACAGCAGCAAGGAAATTCTAATCACTTCGATCCAATGAAAACTTAAGCATTTCTAAAGGGGGAAAAAAAGCTACTATATTTTTCTTACTTTTTAAACAAATGTATCTGCTGGTGGTGATTACCATGTGTTGCACAGACATAGCTAAAATGATCACTGTGGGACCAACAGTTCTTTCCTCATTTTCTACCAGCTCTTTTGTGTGTCTCTGGCATAAGTAAATAAGCAACAAGTGCATTCACAACTAAATAAGTTTTACATGCTTTCAAATTCCCAAAATACAACAGAATGAAAAAATGGCAAGAATCCTTGGTGTTTGTTGGAATCTGAGCTAAATTACTTGCATCCAAACAATTAAGGACAGGAGGGATTCTATGGTTGGCCACAAACTGTGGACCATGACTCTGGGATCACAACCCAGAACTTATCTACCTGAATGATGTTAGTGCCTCCTCTAGATTATACTTCTATAACAATACCATAACCTCAAAATGATACTATCTTTTAATAACCACTTTCTAATTTTCACCTGGATGTGCTGTCATATGCTATAGCATATGCCACCATTTACTTATACAATGAGGATTCCTTCTTCCTTTCAGAGCAAAAACAATACACCAAAATAAAACAAATGTGATAATAAAAACCAAAAAGCACAGTTTATTTTCTGTATGAAGTTCCTCTCTTTATGTAACATGGTGATATTTTGTAAAGAATTAAGATGCTTTATGCTTTTGCCTTTCTGAATGAGTAACCTTCACCCAAACTGGCTCAAGGCATTCATCTGCTTGGGGAGAGATTATGATTTATTAGAGAAAGAAAATAGAAATAAAGAAGGAAGTGACATTTGGCTTTTGATATACAAAAGATTATGGAGTTTATCTTTTATCTTTGCTGCAGTAACAGCTACCCCCAAATCCCAGTGATTTATAGCAACAAAATTTTATTTCTCACTCGCATCGCTACATTTGGCTGCAGGTCAGTGTCAGCTTTACTGCTGTTCCATGCATCTTCTCACTCTGTGACCCAGGCTTACAAAAGAGGCCCCTATTGTGGTCATGCCATTCTCATGGCAGAAGGAATAGGGCCACAGGGCTGGTAGAAACCTACACTGACTCCCAAAGGTTTTGTTCAGATGTAGCCTCTATCACATCCACGCAAATGCCACTGGCTGAAGTCTGTCATATCTAAGATCCATATCAAGAGGCCAAGAATGTGTACTACTTGCATTAGAGGTGTTGCAAGTGATATGGCAACAGGAAGGGAGAATGAACATCTGCATACAGCAATATAATCTACAATGTGCGGGAAGACAGGGGCCTTGCAAGCCAAGTTGTCTTAAGAGAGGACTGTCCAAAATCCTTTACTTCTCCCTTTGCTTTATCAACCAGCAAGCCTATGCAAAAGAGAATTCAGAGAAGATACTCCACCCAACTATTCAGCCACACTAGGTGTATGGAAGGAGGAGGATATACCGTCAAAAGAAAGCCCAGTCCTTCCAGACTCTGGGAGATGGGAAGAAGGGCAGCAAAGCAGCCCTGACTTCCTGAAATCAGTGTGTTCAGTAAGTGAGGATGAAAGCAACAGCTGAATGCCTGCTCTTTCTTGATGTCTATTTGGGATTCTGAGACAAGATCAACTCCCAGGTGGCCTCCACCACAACATGGGACAGAGACACAGTGACTCAGTGTTGCAGAAGGACTGGCGGAGAAGATCCTGAGTTTTAGGTTTCCTGAGCTCTCACAGTTCCCTTAAGGCATGAACACTAAGCGATTACAAGAGGGTGAAGTGGACAGCAGATGCAGCACAGACTCAAGGGTGTGCAACCTGTGGAAGCCAAGGAGAAGCCCAGTCAGCCAGAGTGCTACTGGGTTCTGATCAAGCAACCTGCAGCCAGAGACTTCAGCCCTAAATGCCAGCAGAGCAAGCAGCACTTGTGTGGACGAGGGCTGCTGCCCCCAAGACCCTAAGACAGACAGGCCCATCACTTATGACACTGTTGCAAAGCAGTGTTTGAATTATTGCATCATTTTAAACTTCAGACCAGGCTGGATATTCAGGTAATTTGTCTCCCCTGCTAATCAGTGCGTAGGAGCTCCAGGGAAAGGCTATTAAGATACTGGAGAAATAAAGAAGCTATATTTTCTCTGAGGAAGGCTCAAAGAAATAGAACTACTTCTATTTTGTTCATCATTATATCTGCAGCTCTAACACAGTGCCTGATATAAGTATTCAATAAATATTCACTGAATGAAGGAATGAGAGGCCATAAGTGAGAGGAAACTGATAAACTGGTAAGGCTGTGATAGACATACCAGGCAGACATACCAGGAAGATGAGGCCAGTTTCTTTTTGGCAGCAAGAAAACAGAGTCCCCACTTCACAACTAAAACAAGCCATCATGAAACAGCTCCTGTCACTATATTTAACTCACATTTGGATCTGTGTTCTCTTTGGATAATATTGCTGCATCCTCCTGCCTCAAGGAAAATACACGAATAGATGTACAGGATTTCAGTCACAGCAGAAAAAGCAGCAACTGTTATGGAACCAGAACGAATGGGTGATGTCTGAACCAATAAACTAACTTTGGCATTTAGTGGCAACTTGGTCTTACCTGCCCCTGGACAACTTCAGTGTTGGAGCTTCCGAACCTGTAGAAATTACAGTGGCTAGGGTTCAAAAATAGAACATCACAGGGAATAACAGAGAAAACATGGTGAATAAAATACAAGGTTATGTAGAATTGAGGTGGAGCCATGTGTTGACTGAAACACTAAATTTCACAATAAACTGTGCTCTCAACACACTAGCTGTAGGTCAGAATCCTCTGTGAAGCTTTAAAATAGAACAGATGCCTGGATATTCTGCTCAGGTGAGGCCTGAGCTATACTTATTTTTTTTAAGTTTACTTATTTTGAGATAGAGACAGTGCAAGTCAGTGAGGGGCAGAGAGAGACAGAGACAGAGAGACAGAGAGACAGAGACACAGAATCCCAAGCAGGCTCCACACTGTCAGCTCAGAGCCCAACATGGGGCTCGAACTCAGGCAATTGTGAGATCATGATCTGAGCCAAAATCAAGAGTCAGAAGCTTAATTGATGAGTCACCCAGGTGCCCCAACAGTAATTTTTAAAAGCTCCATAGGGGGGCGCCTGGGTGGCTCAGTCGGTTAAGCGTCTGACTTCGGCTCAGGTCATGATCTCACGCTCTGTGAGTTCAAGCCCCGCATCGGGCTCTGTGCTGACAGCTCAGAGCCTGGAGCCTGCTTCGGATTCTGTGTCTCCCTCTCTCTCTGACCCTCCCCCGTTCATGCTCTGTCTCTCTCTGTCTCAAAAATAAAAACATTAAAAAAAAAAATTTAAAAGCTCCATAGGTAACTCTGGTACAGAACCAGAGCATTCTGCAAGGGAGAACACCTGAAGAACATGATCAGGCAATGCTGAGTGAATTAATGAACGAAAAGGCTCCTGGGGATTATACATTTTTCAAGAGCATGGACTATGTCTTATTTATTTTTGTACCCTAGCCTCCAATGTTTCTTGTAAAGAATGAATAATTGGATGAATGAGTCATGAATACTCTACCTTGGTAGCCTCATCTCTCAGGAAGACTTGAACTTGGGAAATAAACAAGTTGACACCTGAAGTTTATTTAAGTGTGCACCCCCTTAACAGAATTCTGGCATAATTTTAGACTAAATGAGAATAAACATATGTGAGCACTATAACATAAATTTTTAAAAATATTAATGAAATTAACTTTTGTTGAACAGGGATACCAGGGGAGGGTGCAGAGGAAATTGGTGCTATAATAAGATTTGCACGGTGAAATCCTACATCCAGAGATGGGGTATGAGGAAGAGCAGAATAACCTCATTCTGCCCTCTACTATTCGTGTATGTTTATATTTACTTCTCCTTGAACAGCAGAAAATACCTAGTGTTACTGATATGATTAATAATATAATTCAGCACTACTTTGTGGAAATGTTGAACGTGTTAATGACTCCAAAGCTCTGGGCAAATGTAGGAAACATGGATTGGCTTAGTGAAATTTCTAGCTCCCTGTAAACTTCATTCTCAAGTTTTGTGGAAGCAAAACCTTATGCTGGGAAAAGACAAGCATGTTTCACTTTCTAAATCTTCCTAGTTAAATGCTATCATCACAGGCAACTCTGCCTGTTAAGCAAAGCTCAGTGAGACCTCAGATCTCCAGTCTGTTCCCCAAAAAGAGAAGCTGAAGGAGGAAAAGGAGGAAAGGCTGGTATGGTCTGATTATGTGGAGAGTCCAAGCCAAATTCTGCAGTCTTCTGCCACACTGACACTTGAGATTGCAGGGAAGTGAGGTGGGGGGCAGCGCCGGGCAAGGGATACTGAAAAAAGAGGGTGAAGTCTCATACAGGCAGGAGAGAGAAGAATGGCCTGGAAGTAAGTGGGAAGAAGGAATCTATTCTCTGTTAAAATGGTAAAAGGTCACCAAAGCCTTCTTTCCACGAGTTTTCCGAAAGGGGCCGGTAAAAAAAATAAATAATAGAAGAAGGAAAAGCCCTGAAGCACGCAGGAGGGTTGTTAGTTTGACTGAGTGTCCTAATCAGAAGTCTTGGCAGAGAGATCGGACACCTGCGTGCTCAACAACCCTCGTGAGGAGTGCTCTGGGCTCACGCCTGCCTGCCTGTGTGGACGGGTGCTGCGTACTCAGCTACCTGCCCGGCTGACATGAGCAATTATCCCAGGCAGGGTAAATGAAGGTTGTCTTCCACCTCCTTGAAAATAAGCAAGAATATAATGTTCCATCCAGGGGCTCTCTTCCATAGGGGAAAAAAAAAGCTGTGGATACTCCAGCTATTCATCATTTCTCTATGAAACTATAAAAACAAAATAAATAATATTAATGTTGTTTTGTTCTGTTTTGTGTACTCCAGTATTTGGTGGCTATTTCTATGGTATTCTCCACTCACCCTACACCTTCATGGACTTAACTTTAAGATTACCAGAATGTTACAGATAGGGGCACTTGGGTGGCTCAGTCGGTTAAGCATCCAACTTCGGCTCAGGTCACGATCTCACCGCTTGTGAGTTTGAGCCCTGCGTCGGACTCTGTGCTGACAGCTCAGAGCCTGGAGCCTCTCCAGATTCTGTGTCTTTCTCTCTCTCTCTGCCCCTCCCCTGCTCACACTCTGTCTCTCAAAAATAAATAAACATTAAAAAAATTAAAAAAAAAAGAATGTTACAAATATTAGAGAAACTAAAGACATGAACAGCTTTTGTTTTTCTCAAATGATTACTCTATTTCAGCTCTACAGATTATATGGCCAGAAGCAGACTATATACTGACCAGGTCCCTTGGAAGCTTTTTAAATATTCCAGCAGGCCAGAAAATGGAACATGAATGCTTTTCGAAGTGATGATAAAAGACAAACTCTCTTTTTTTTTTTTAAGTTTATTTATTTTGGGGGAGAGAGAGAGCGAGCAAGCATGCACACACAAGAGGGGGAGGGGCAGAGAATCCCAAGCAGACTCGGCACCACCAATGCAGAGCCCAATGTGGGGCTTGAACTCATCAACTGTGACATCATGACCTGAGCCGAGATCAAGACTCAAAATGCTCAACTGACTGACCATCCGGGTCTCCCAAAGATAAATTCTCTTTTAAGAGGAGTCTCAATAAATATCACAAACTATAGTTTTTATACCAGCCTCTTTCTTGACATGGCCTGAGAGAGATCTGTCCTTAACATTTTCTTTTTTTATGCTTATTTATTTTGAGAGAGAGAGAGAGGAGAGAGAAAGCAGGAGAGGGAGAGAGGCAGAGAGACATAAGGGGACAGAGAATCCCAAGTGGGTTCTGCTTGATCTCACAAACCACAAGATTATGACCTGAACTGAAATCAAGAGTCAGCCACTTAATCGACTGAGCCACCCAGGTGTCCCTACCCTTAATATTTCATATACAGTTATTAAAATTTGCATTCATAGATTCATTTGAGGCTTTCATTTATCTCATTACTTCCATTTGCTTTGTAAGAATTTTCTCCCAAAAAAGTAAACAATTATACTGATGAGATGATTTTAGTTTTGAGTTAATTCCAAAAATGGAAAGAGGAAAGGCACTCGGATAGGATTAGAATGTAATGGTCAAAATCATAAGGCACTGCAGTCACAGTCCTCGAGTTCAAATTCTGGCTCTGACACTAACTGGGTAACTTTAGGCAAGCTATTTGATCTCTCTAAGCTGAGCTTCCTCTATAAAATGAGGGAGAATAGTTGCTCCTTAAAGCATTATGGAAATTAAGATCATTCATGTTTGGAGTTTACAAGCGTCTGATATCCATTAAGTGTTTAATAAATGGTGATTAAGATTCATTCTTACCTATTTGGTCTGGAATATACATTTTCCCACGCAGTGCTTACATCACACAGGAAAAAATATTAGGCCACAAACACGGCATATCTAATCCTGGTGGTCAGAAAGATTCCAGACTCTGCGTGGTCATACAGGGTTCTGGAATTTAGCCAGGCTGCAGCACTGAAACTGTTATACTTGCTTCCTTGACAATAGTCTGGGCATGAATAAGATTCCAATTTTGATAAGCAAAAGTCAATATAAGGTGTCTAATTGAATCTGGTCTACTTGAAAAGTAGTGATGTAATTTTACCATGATCTTAAAAAGTCACCGATCATGTAGGGGTGACTACTATTCATTTAATCCTCCTTTTCCAGCAAGGTAATTTATTTGTTCAGGCCTTCTGGTTAGAATTATATGACTAGTTACTTACAGGCTTTGTTACCCTGACAAATAGTGTCGGTGTGTTTTTCTTGAAGGCTCACTTAGCCTACACTTGAGTTCACATACTTCTCAAGACTGGTAAACTGAGCTATACTCCTCTCATTTGCCACCTGCATTAGCACCTGTTTCTGCATCAGTTTGAATTGAAACAGGGATAACAGAGAGAAAGCAATATTCCTTTTCATACTCCTTTGAGCATTCATTGGCTTATCTGCCTATGTATCTCAGGAAAGTATTTCTCCCTTACTTAGCGTTGTTTGGGCCAAGAAGATATAGGGCTTTACCTTGTTCCCTGTCCCTCCACCTCTGCCCCACCCCCCAGTAACTTTAGCTACTTTCAGATTGAGCTCTTTCTTTAGGCCAGTGTGAAACTTGGGAGCTGAGGGAGAAAAGGAGATTGGAGAAGTCCTAGTCCAATACTGATGAATTCTGTATCAGGCTCAGCCTAGCTCTAACCCACTGATCTTAATTAATTTCCAACTGGTTGCTTATAAAATATGCTAGGAGTCTATTGCCCCTGTACCCAAATTAGACAACTGTATCTCCATCTCATCCCTTTGTGCATCTGTCCCCTCTTCAGGCCCTTGAAGCTGACTCCCTGAAACAATGAATGTTGTTCTACTCCTAGAGTCCATATTTTTGTTGGCTTATCAAATATTGTTAATTCTTGTGAGACTCCCCCTTTTGTCAAATTCCATATTTGCCAATGACCCTGTCCTACATCTAGAAATGCTGGATTCCTCTCAACATGCACAGCACATTCTAGACTTCAATCCATGCTCCAAAACAGCCTGCAACCATGCTGTCACAGTTGACTCTTCCTCAGGCCGACTTACAAGTCCTCTGCCCCATTCCCAGAGGACATTGAATAAACCTGTGGTTTTAAATTTTTTGTTGTCTTGCTATGTCATGCTGACAAAAGGCCATAGATAGACACTCTTAAGGAATCTACATTCACTAAGCAATGAAATCAACCTTGGAACAGGCTGCATACCACTCAGGCTTGGTCTGAGTTCAAATTCTGAACACTCATACATCGGCAACATTATCCTAAGTGCTACTCTAATGGTATAAAGAAGCAACCCCTCAGACTTTGCATGTGCCTGACTGGCCGTGAGCCAGGCATACAGTATCCTGGCTGACTGCAACTTTGGCGTTTGCGAGAATGTCTTTTGCCAATTCTTCTGGCATTTGTTTGAAGGTGTCAAAATGTGTTTTACCTCCTAAAGAATACTTTATTTCTTGTCCAAACAATGTCTGTGGATTATCATCTGCTTACTAGTGTTGTTAGTCTACTAAAGAAGAAAATTTGGAGACACTTTGGGATCCGCACTGTCAGTGATGTGCAATTCTGCGGATGCTTCTCTTGTCAGAGGTTGGTACGTGAGTGCATTTTTCTTTGAACTGACTGCCAAGTGAACAACGTTGATCCTATTTTTTTTAAATCTCTATTTTCTGTTTGTGTATCATAAAACCTGAGAAGCCTGTGCTATTCCCAGGCATCTCAAAAAGGTGATGTTGGTCAGGTACTTTTTATTCATCAGCTGAGAGGCTTTTATTCTGTCCTAACGCCAACTAAATAGAACGACTCAAAAATGTCACATGCATGTTCCCGACAGATCTCCCCCACGTAAACTCTCTCTAAAGGCAAGGCTTGGATGAACTAAATGAGAAATGTATGTTGACCTAAGAGAAGCCTCTGGCCAGGGAAACTGTGTCACATGTCACAAAAATTAAAGCAATAGCTCCTAATACAGTATTGCCTGTAACGTGTAGTCAGAGAGCACTTGTCAACAGGATCAGAACAACACCAGACATGCCTTAGTCCAAACTGCTGTTTGTTTCAGGGATAACAACACCTGAACCAGGGTCAGAGGGAGAGGGGTTCCTTCTTCTGACAAAGAATTAACTTGTCCCAAGTTCTTTCGATCTCATTTTTTCTTTCTGTCTCCTCTAGAATGAAGTTCTATTAATCAGTTGCCTCTTCCCCATCACTCATACACCTCCCTCAACATTCTCCTACCTTTACATTTAAAAACAAACTGTTTGGGGGCGCCTAGATGGCTCAGTCGGCTGAGCGTCTGGCTTCGGCTCAGGTCATGATCTCACAGTTTGTGAGTTCGAGCCCCACATCGGGCTCTGTGCTGACAGCTCGGAGCCTGGAGCCTGTTTCGGATTCTGTGTCTCTCTCTCTCTCTCTCTGCTCCTCCCCTGCTCATGCTCTGTCTCTGTCTCTCAAAATAAACAAATAAACATTTTTTAAAAATTTAAAAAAATAAAAATAAAAAATAAAAACAAACTGTTTGTATTCTGGATCCCTTCTATCTAATTATTCTGTCCCTGTCTTTGAAGACCGTGGAGAGCAGTGGTTGAGCATGGGTCCGTACAGCTGGACTGCCTGGTCTCAAATCCTCATACCAGGTGGCAGTGCATCTGTGTCGTTACTTACCCTCTCTGTACCACACTTTCCTAATCAATAAAGTGAGGATGATCATTGCACTTTAAAGTGATCACTGTACCTCATCATAGTTACTAAAAGGACTAAACAAAATAATACATTTCAAGCACTCAGAAAAAAAACAAACTGATTTTTACATATTCTTATACCTGGTAGTTTTGTAGATTCTCTTGGATTTTGCTAGGAGAAAAGAAAACGTCCTAATGACATTACTTTTGTTCCTCTCTAAACCTGATACTTTTTTGTTATTTGTCTGCTTGTTTTGTTTTATGCATGGGCTTCCGCTACAGTTGGTGAGTACAAGTGGTGCTGGGTAGCATCTTATCTTCTTCCCGACTCTTCCATTCTCTTGTCTATTATTATTTTTAAGTTTATTTATTTACTTTGGGGGGGGGGAGCGCGCGCATGGAAGGGGCGGTGGGGGGTGGGGTGAGAATCCCAAGCAGGCTCCACACTGCCATCATGGAGCCCAGTGCGGGGCTTGAACCCACGAACTGCGAGATCATGACCTGAAATGAAATCCAGAGTTGGATGCAGAACCCACTAATCCATGCAGGTGGCCCTCTCTCGTTTATTTTAATGAGGACCTCTGCTCCACTCTGTCACTGCAAGGTTCTGTCAGAGGCCATTAATGATTTCCTTGTTATTAAATTCAATAGGCACATTTCAGTCATCATTTTCCCATTCAGGCACTATTCGACTGTAACGACTACAGCTTTTTATTATTTTTAACTCTTGCTCTCTTTCCTTCCCAAGAACACATGCTCTGTATTCATCTCCTACATCTCTGGATGTTCTGTCTCAGACTTCCTTGATGACTACACTTCCTCTGACTGCCCCCTAAATAAAACTGCAACATATAACTCACACTACAACTCAGATTTAGAAAGAAAAAATAAAATCCCTTTATTTTGTTTAGAACTAATCTAACTTGACTCCCAACCCTACAATCACTGGGTGGTGGGAAAAAATAGCTGAACATCCAATCCAGTTTAAAGTGTCGTATTACCCAAATATTTACCAAACCCTGTTAGGTAAAGTTCAACCTCTCTTGGATCAGTGAGATACTCAGATGTGTCCATGAAGGCTTTTGTCCTCCTCTAAGATGATGACAAGTGGCATTGCTGAATAATTAGCAAATTCTATCATTTTTCCTAGATACATTTCGATTTAGCCTTAGATTTTCGGATATGGCATTTATGGCAAGGACTCATTTTCCTGTCATGCTGTCTTTTGTAACACAAGAGAAATGGCTAATAAGCTATGACAGATTCACTTCCCCCTCTGGTCTATCTTGTTTTCTGACTACACTTTAATGATTCATACCAAAAGGCTGCTCAATCCACATCAACCACAGTTAAAATAATTTGAAGTGGCAAAAGGAGAATGGGAAAGTGGGATAAGAAGTTGACTATGCCTATGTATTTATCTGTATATATGTTCATATGCCCTTTGTGTTCAACATGGAAGACCAGATTATTTGTTAAGAAATATCAGTGACAATAAAATGAGTAATAAAGACTATTACTGTACAGACAGTAATATGGAAGGAGGAGAAACAAGATGAAGATAGGAATTGTCAGAAAGGGCATTCAGAATATAAGAAAAGGGCAGAAGGAGAAGAGTGGAAAGGGGAAACGAGTTATTTGTTACCCACTCTCTTTGATGTGTGGTTACAATGCTGTTGTATCCTGAATATGAGAATAGCTGGCTTTAACATCAGGTCAATGCACTATCTCACTATGGGAAAGTACAGTCATTCCTTAGCTCATGATTAGGGCTTGAACAAGATCTGTTGCCATTTGTCACTCTGTCACTGAGAGTTCACTGGAATTATTCTATTTCTTCTTACTTACAACAGTGTAGTCTCCTAGCTGCTATCATCATTCATAGCACTGTAATGTTATATTAGGCTATTCTTCTGAGCTCAGATTTGCAGTAATCTTGATGATTTTAGAAACATTCAATACCTAGCATAACACCTTGCACAGAGTAGGCACTCAATAAATAATTCCTGAATGAACAAATGGATATGAATAGAATCCTCCTTTCATGATGAGGGGAAGGAGGTATCTTATTCTTCCCTTCTTAAATGTTCCCCCAAAGGAAAAGATTTTAGTATTTTTAATTTAGCTCTTAATAGACACCAAGTAGGAGAGAAGTCAAAGACGATTAAAAGTGGAGAAAATAATAAATAGATACAATGTGCTAATTCATTACATTAAGAATGGAAATAGACAAATCACATAATCTAGCAAAATAATTTTTGAAGACAATGAGTTTTACTGCTCCAAGGACATTCCCATATAGTATCCAGTTCACCTACTTCTTTAAAATTAATGCAACATCTAATAACCAAAGCCAGCTCAAGGCAAACAGAAAAGTACAATGGATCACACACAAAAGTACTGACTCAAGAGGCTAATATTAATTTAACTTTACAATTTTCCTTCCTAGCAGCTTTTCTGGTGTTTGCTAGCTTAGGCTGACACAGATTCTGTTGGCCCTGGAATTGAATACAATGTTGGTATAATTACTTTTCTAAGAATAGCAATGGTCACTACAAGTTTTCTAAGCACTTCCTAACCTTTTCCCATTTTTTAGTGTTTTCAAATTCTTGGAAACAACACGATGTATAAATTTAACACATATGGAACTTGTTTTAAGGTTAGCCAATTTCAATTTCCCTTAATCTAAAACATCAAGAACTAGAACATCCACATACCCTGAGAAAAGATGATCCCGTAACATTTCCACACCCATACCAGCTGGAACCATTCTTATAAAGACATACATTCAAATTTTGCTGTAGGGGTCTAGCATGCCAGAACCATCTCTACTGTGAGGACAACAGTTTCATTGAAATATACTTCACACATTATAAAAGTCACGTTTTAAAGTGTACAAATCAGTGATGCAACTATCACCAGAATCTAATTTTAGAACGCGTTTTCCCTCCCGTAAAAGAAACCCTATATCTGCGCCTGGGTGGCTGAGTCAGTTAAGTGTCAGATTCTTGATTTCGGCTCAGGATATGATCTCATGGTCCACAGATTCAAGCCCTGTGTCAGGCTCTGTGCTGACAGAGGAGCCTGCTGCAGATTCTCTATCCCCCATTCCCCCTTCCGCCCCCCTGCCACTTTCTGACCCTGCGCTACTTGCACTCTCTCTCAAAAATAAACAAACATTTTTTAAAAAGGCACACTGGAGATTTATAATGTAAGCAAGGGAACTAGAGAATCCTAGACATCATTCTTTGGTCTCTCTCTCTTTTTCTTTGGAACAATATATCTTATTACAGCTGCTCCTTTACATTTCTTACATCTTACGGTGCTGTATCTCTAGTTCAGCTTTCCTTGTTTCTCTATACACAAGCTCCCCAAATACAGAACTTGTATCTCCTCAGTACCAACTAACTACAGAGACCTGGTGCAAAGTATCTGCTGATTTCACTTTCCATTTTACTGATGGGAATTTGGTCAAAATTGAATCAAATGTCCACTATAAGCAACTGTGGCACAGAGAGTGCAGTCCCATGTATGAACAGCTTTCACGGACCCTTCCTCATGAGATCTTTGTTTTGGGGAATGTAGATGTCAGGAAGAGAGTCGTTGTGAAGTTGGGGGCTACATCAAAGATTGTCTTCTACAGAGAATAAAAGCTTTTTCTGAGAAAAGTAAAAAGACTTAACATTAAACTTAACATTAAAAAAAAAACCTATATCCATTGACAACTAATTCCCATTCCTCCCAACTGCTACCTGCCATCACCAACAGCCCTGGGCAACCATTAATCTACTTCCTACTTCTATGGATGTGCCTATTTTAGACATTTTATATAAATGGAATTATACAATATGTGGCCTTTTGGGTCTTGCTTCTTTCACTTAGCATGTTTGTAAGGTTCATTCATGTTATAGTATAAATCAACATTTTCTTTTTATTGCCAAATAATATTCTATTATATGGGTATGCTACATTTTACTCATCCATTTCTCAGTTGACAGGCACTTGGGTTCTTTCTACCTTTAAGCTATTATCAATAATGCTGCCCATGAACATTTGGGAACAAGTTTTTGTGTGAACGTGTGTTTTTCATTTCTTTTGGGTATATACCTAGGAGTGGTATTGCTGGGTCATATGGTAACTCTCTATATATTTAACATTTTGAGGAATTGCCAGACTATCTTCCAAAGTGGTTGTATCATTCTATATTCCCACCAAGTTTCTCTCCACATTCCCACCAAGATTTGTATTGTCATCATTATTATTATTATTGTCATCCTGGTGGGTGTAAAGTGGTATCTCACTGTGGTTTTGATTTTAATTTCCCTAACAACAAATGATGTTGACACGTTTTGATATATTTGTTGGTCTTTTATATATATTATTTAGAGAACTATCTAGTCAAAATCCTTTGCCCATTTTTTTTACTGGGTTGTGTTTTTATTATTGAGTTCTAAGCATTCTTTATATATTGTGAATACAAATCCCTTGTCAATTATATGATTTGCAAATATTTCCTCACGTTATGTGGGTGGTCTTTTCGCTTTCTTGATGGTATCATTTGCAGCATAAAATTTTCTCATTTTAATGAACTCTAATGTATCTATTTTTTGTCAGTTGTTGTTTGGGTGCCATACTAATACTACTTTTTACTATAGCTGTATCCCTAGAAATTTATTGCTAACACACTTTGTAGCTCTTGGGGGAAAGGAAGCATGCATCATTGCTACTGCATGTAGATTAAAAACTTGGGTCATTAAAAAAGATTTTTTTTGAGACAGAGAGAGTGCACACAAGTACACAAGCAGGGAAGGTGCAGAGGGAGAGGGTGGGAGAGGGTAGCACCATCTGACTGAAATTTCCACAAGCCTTAAGTTGCCCAAAGAAGAAAGGCAAACAAAAGTACACGTAGCCTAAATAAATTTTAAGCTAGACAGTGGGCTCCAAAAAAAAAAGGAGTATTTTTAATGAATAAAGGACTTACTTTGCTCCTCCATTCCATAGTCTAGCCATTGGAAAGTCACTGTGAAAGCCTTTGTAAAGAATATATTTATAAATAATGTATTTGTTGAGATGCAGAAATGGAAAGTGACAGAATCAAATTAACTAATTTATCAACTAAAGAATCAGCTGGGAAAAAGAAGACATAGACATTAATTTCTTACCACACTGTAAGAAGCAATAGGTAGAACTAGAGTGTCTTCCCTGCCTCCCACTTACATCCTTCAGTCCTTCAACAACTGTAATTTAATACCTACTATGTGCTAGAAGTATGTATATTAATAATACATAACCCCTTAGAGGAGTCTCCAAATATTTATGACAAAATCAACCTTCATGGGACTAACTTCACGGGGCTTTCCCAGAGTCCTCCATTTTGGAGGAATCTCTTCCATTACTCATTTTGGACTGTACTTTATCAACATCTCTACTGGAAAGTTATAACCCTCTACTTTATGGTATAATTATTTATAAATGCATCTTGCCCCCAGCATTAAACTATAAACTCCTTGTGGACAGGATCTGTGTACGAATCACCTACGTGACCACCATTATCACCCTGTACATGAACACACAATAAATTTTAGTTGAGTGAATGGATGTTTTTTTTGTTTTTGTTTTTTTTTGAGAGAGAGAGAGAAGGAGAGAATCTTAACCAGGCTCAACACTCAGTGCAGAGCCCAATGCAGTGCTCGATCTCATGACCATGAGATCATGACCTGAGCCTAAATCAAGAGTCAGACATCTAACTGACTGATCCACCCAGGTGTCCCAAGTGAATGGAGTTTTTAAAAAATTAAATTTAGAAACACCAGTAGAAGATTAATATAAAACCATGTCTTTCACAAAAAAATTACATCCATAAATTGTTAATGCAGAAGCTTATGACCTTAGCCTGGAATACCAGCTATTCTAGTTTCCATATAAATGATTTCTTTTCATCTTCAGCAGTATGCCAAAAAGGGGGTGGCTACATTTTTAGAATATTTCAACTCAAGAGAAAGAAACTCAAAACACTTAACACACAAAAAAAATTATGGGTAAGTTATACTTGGGGGGTATCTGATGACTAAAACATATTTTTCTTTTTTTTCCCTTGAATTTAGAAACTTTCCTCAAATCTACCCCAAATGAGCAGTAGATAAATCCAGAAAGCAAACAATTAGATCCAAAATTATTTCACTGACTCTGAAATTCCAGAGTCTTCTTTAACTCTTCCCTATCTTTCATCCCCTGATTAGCGTATATATTCAGCCATCTTTTAAAAAAATTTCAATAATTTTTTAAGAACTTTAGAACCATTTTAGAGAAACAGAAATTTGCAAAGATGCTATACATATCCCACACCCAGTTTCTTTTCCTATTATTAACATCTTACATTAGTATGACACATTTGTCATAATTAATGAACCAATACTGATGTATTTTTAAGTAAAATTCATATTTTATTCATTTTCCTTAGTTTTATCCTAATGTCCATTTTCTGTTCCAGGATCCCATCCAAGATATCACTTTACATTTTGTAATCATGGCTCCCTTGGCTGTGACTTTTTTTTTTAGATTTTCCTTGTTTTTTAATGATCTTGACAGTTTTGAGGAATATTGGTCAAGTACTTTGTAGAATGTCTCTTAGTTGAGATTTGTCTGAAGTCTTTCCCATGATTATGCTGGTATGGTGGGTTTTTTGGGAGGAAGATGATTCTTACCACAACATATCAAGAGTGCATATTATAAACATTACTTGTCACTATTGATATTAATCTTTATCACCTGGCAAAGATGCTGTTTGTCAGATTTCTCCACTGTAAAGTTACTCTCTCCCCCATGCTTTCCATGCTGCAGCCTTTGGAAAGAAGTCACTATGTAGAGCATATACTTATGGAGTGGCAATTTATGTTCCACTTCCTTGAGGACAAGTAGCCATATAAATTATTTGGAATTCTTTTCCATGAGAGATTCATCTTTTTATCCCCACCTATTTGTTATAGATTTTTCTATTCTCTCCCATTTATTAATTTATTTAATTATTTCTTTATATCAGGATAGACTCAGGTATGTTTACTTTATACTTTTGGTTATTACACAATATTTTATTTTGTTGTTTGAATTGTTCCAGCTGTGACCATTGGGAACTCATTTGTTTGGCTCTTGTGTCCCTAACATAACCCACCACTGTGTTTCTTTTAAATGTTTCCTTACTTTCTGGCACTACAAGATACCCCAGGCTCATAATGTATATCTCCTGCCCCAGTACTAGAATAAGGTATTTCTCCAAAGACCTTTAGTTCCTTTTACTGGAGAAAGATTTTAGGATCCAAAAGCTCTGTGCTAGATATACTTGTTACTACCTGACAGCCACTTCTTTTTACACATTTTTCTCCACTTACATTATTAAAATGTTATACAAGCCACCCTGAGATAGAGCCTAGGAAGAACACTAGAGACCAGACCTTCCACTATGATCTTTGGGAAGCCCTACTCTTATGGATCAGTTTCTATCTCAAAAAAAAAAAAAAGGCATTGTCACTATTTCTTACATGTGATGAAGAATTATATTTCATTCAATACTTATCTAGTAGTATACTTCTTTGTCTCCTATAGAATCATAGAATGTTAGAAAGGGCCTTAGAGATATCAAATTCATTTGTTCACTCATTCACGAACATGTATTGAAGAACTACTATGAATTCAGTATGATCCTGACAACGAGCATAAAACAGTAGCCAAAATGTAACAGTCCCTGATGTCATGGAGCTTATGGTCTGGTGACAAAATGATGAATACTTATTTTTAAATATCACACAAATAATTATAACAAAGCAACTGTGCTAAATGCATAAAAGGTAAATAAGAGGAGAGAGTACTGTGAGGACACTAGATCTGCTGTGGATTAGGGTTCAGGGAAGGTTTCCTTAAAGAAGTTAAGAACAGGTGGAGTAGGAGGTAACTAGAGGGAGCAGGAAGACAATTCCAAACAAAGGGAAAGCATGTGCAAAGGTCTGTGGCAGGAGGGACTGTAGTACAGTAAAAAAGCTCAGAGAGCTGAGAGAAACAGGCAAAAGGTGAGCACGGATAGGAAGCCGAGACTAGACTACAAGTCCTTGTCAGCCATCATAAGGTTTTGATCTTATTTAAAACAATTTTTTTAATACTTATTCATTTTTCAGAGAGAGAGAGAGACAGAGACAGAGCATGAGTGGGGAAGGGGCAGAGAGAGAGGGAGACATAGAATCAGAAGCAGACTCCAGGCCCTGAGCTGTCAGCTCAGAGCCTGACGCGGGGCTCAAACTCATGGACCGCTAGATCATGACCTGAGCCAAAGTTGGACACTTAACCGACTGAACCACCCAGGTGCCCCAGTTTTGGTCGTATTAGAGAGGAAAACGAAGTTCCTGACATAAAAAAACTCATTAAGGGTTTTTTTCCTCCCATTAAGGTTTTAAGTAAGGTGGGGTGGGTAGTGACATGTTGAGATTTGTGTTTTGCAAAGATCATTCTGGTCGCTATATGGAGAATGGATTATGGGTGGGCAAGAAGCTCTAGTGTGAGATGACCAGTCAGGAGGCTACTGGAGCAGGACAAAGAGATGATGCTGAAGAACTTGGACAAAAGGGGGGCTATGGAGATGGAGAGAAGTGAGCAGATTTGAGAACTATGTAGGAAGCAGAATTGAGAGGAATCTGTGACATTCTGGGTTTGGGGCAAGCAAAAGGGCAATTTAAGGGCAAGACCTTGGTTTCTGGCTTTGCACAATGAGATGGAGGATGAATAGTGATATCATTCACTGGGGAAGGAAAGAAAACAGTGGAAGAGGACAGGTTTGACAGGCAACACCATGAGTTCAGTTTTAGATTTATTGAACTTGAGCTATTTCTGAGACATACAAATGGAGAGGCCAAAAAGATCATTGGATTTAAAAATCTGGAGCTCAGGGTTAGTGATATAAATCTGATATGGTTTTACAGGTGATAAGTGAAGCTAAGAGCACAGATAAAATAGGAAATAATACAGAATGGGAAGAGAAGGGGCACTGGGCAAGGCAATTACCCACAAAATGAAATTAATAATAATTCCTATCTTACAGAATTGTAGTCAGGATTAAATGTCATCATGTATATGAAAGCAAACGGCAAACTGTAAGCACCAACTCTGTTATTTATTACTATTAAAATTGTGCATTAAAAAATGCTTCTGTGGGATATGTGTATGGTTATTTACCTTCAGGTGTTCAACCACTTAATAATGTGTATACCATTATTCACTACTTGAAAAACACAGAATCTCTGGCAGTTAGTGTAAAAGACTAAGAGCTATTAATGATATGAAACACAATATTGCTTTAATGTTATCTCATTTTCCTAATTATTGGTCCACAGGTAGAAAATGAAGCATTGAGGGAAGAAGGAACTAAGGTATAGGAGCAGCCCACATCCTAGCCTATCTCCTATTACCTTCCCTGCAATTGTCCGCTCTCCAAAGCCATTTGGAAACAACTTGTGCATTATAGAAACTGCTTCTTGAATAAATGATAAAACATCTAATAATAAATCTAAGAAAAATTACTTAACAGATTATGACCATCAACAAATGCTCTTTTCTTAGGGCTGTCCTCTAGAAAATATAATTAACTTCTTTATGTAGAACTGCATATATTTGTAACAATTGGATTCTATCTATATTTTACTCAGATGCAAATCAGATCCTATCTTTAGGATAAAATCGCAACCTATCCGTTTTCATAAAGGTAATCCCAGAATCACAAAGATGAAAGGTCCAAAAGTATGTGCTTCCAGAAGAGCTGAGCTATGCCCTAAATTTACAGCTTTTGAACTGCCCAAAGGCACCTGCCCATGAGGTCTGAAATTCAGCCTGTACTCTGTCACAATGCGTTGTGACTAGGAGCAGGGCTAGGATAGGTTGGATAAAGGCAGGGGGGTGGACCATTTTGTTTTGTTTGGCTCCAACTTGGTGCCTTTGGCACCCTACAGGTTATAGTAGCATTGCAGAAGGATCATATGCACAGGCAATTGTTTGGACTCCAGACAAACATTGGAGTCTTTTTTAAGATCCATTTTTGGTTTAGATAGCAATCTTTAAAGGAAATTTATGACAAAAACAATCGTTAAAATGCTTTTATTAAACTATTACACTATTCCCAGCTACTAAGATGGTTTGATTTTCTTGTTAAAGCCCTTTAAGTGACACCGCGTTGTCAAATGTGGTCATTACACACACTCTAAGTTTTAATACCCAAGGTGTTTTGAAACATTAAAAATAAATAAAAACTCAAGTACCTTTAATTTTATCCAAATATTGCAGAGAAAAGAAAGCCACCATTCTTTCAACAGCTATGTAGATGTTGTATGAAACATTCTTATAGAAGATGTTGTGTCTTGTGGTACAAAGTAGGTGTGGAAAAATCATCTAGAAACCAAGACCTCAGTTCAAATCCTGGATCTGATTTTAACTATTGTTTGGCCTTAACTCACTTAACCTCTTTCAGCCTCCGCTATCTTCACTTGTAAGACATGGATTGAACTCAATTATTTGCAAAGCCTCTTCCAGCTTGACAATTTAGAACTCTACAAATGCTCTTGTTACAAATCTCCTCTTCTTTGTGTGATCTTCTTCATTTTCTATTCCATGGTTATTATTTAACCACTATTTTGGCCTCCTTATCTGTGTATGATAAGCATTTGTCCCCACACTGAAATAACCTCTTCTATTTATTCATGAATTAACTTAATTCATTCATTAAGATCCTCTCTCATCTTTAGACATTTCCAAATTACCTTTCTTTCTTTTCTTTTTTCTCTGTTCTTTTCTTCCTCCTTTCCTCTCCTCTCATGTTTGCTTATTTTTTTTATTAAAAAAAATTTTTTTTAATCTTTATTTATTTTTTTGAGTCAGAGAGTGACAGAGCATGAACGGGGAAGGGTCAGAGAGAGGGAAACACAGAATCCAAAACAGGCTCCAGGCTCTGAGCTGTCGGCACAGAGCCTGACGCAGGGCACAAACTCACAGACCGTGAGATCATGACCTGAGCCAAAGTCGGACACTCAACCAACTGAGCCACCCAGGCGCCCCTCATGTTTGCTTATTTTTGTGAGAGAAAGAGAGTGTTGAGTGGGAGAGGGGCAGAGAGAGAGAGAGAGAGAGAGTGAGAGAGTGAGACAGAGAGAGAGAGAGAGAGAGAGTGAGAGAGTGAGACAGAGAGAGAGAGAGAGAGAGAGAGAGAGAGAGAGAGAGAAGGAAACACAGAATCTGAAACAGGCTCCAGGCTCTGAGCTGTCAACACAGAGCCTGATGCAGGCCTCAAGTTCATGAACCGTGAGATCATTCATGACCTGAACCAAAGTTGGACGCTTAACCCACTGAACCACCCAGGCACCCCCAAACCTTTCAAAACTTAAAATTTTCATTATCACTTATTCACTGAAAAGCTTAAAGACTTAATTCTCTCTTTGTTCACTGTCTAAATTCTACTGGATAAATGAGCCTAGGACAAATACTCCAGCCCACGTTCTGATAGTCAACAATCATGTATAACCCTAGGCAATAGCAGGGGCAGCGGGTGGTTTAAAAAAAGTTAGACATCTAGGACAAAATTAGCATAGAAGCAAACTAGGAGAAACTAATTCTGAAATAATATATAAATGAAGCAAAGTAGGGTAAATATAGTGAAAGAAAACTCTTAAGAAGTCACAGCAGGATGGGGCGCCTGGGTGGCTCAGTCGGTTGAGCGTCCGACTTCGGCTCAAGTCATGATCTCACAGCTCGTGAGTTCAAGCCTCGTTGTCGGGCTCTGTGCTGACAGCTCAGAGCCTGGAGCCTGCTTCATATTCTGGGTCTCCCTCTCTCTCTGCCCCTCTTCTGCTCATGCTGTCTCTCTCTGTCTCTCAAAAATGAATAAACATTAAAAATATTAATAAAAAAAAGAAGTCACAGCAGGAGAAATCTCAATACAGGTAGGCATTGGTTCATCTTGAGCAAAGAATAAGAGTTGAATTGTTAGAGGAAATCTATGTTGGACAACAATATACAGAAACTCAGGTACTGAGCAGTCTGAAAAGCCTTTCTAGGTGTTTTCTTTATTGTAGAGAGAAGAGATGATCAAGAGAACTTTCCTAACCAAAAGTTTTAATTATGGGTTTCTATTCAATACCTGAAGAGTCTTAACCACAGCATTGTGAAAAAATATCTTGTTAGAAGAAAGAATACTGATCTAAGTAAATCCTTCAAATACATTAGATGAAGATGCCATCATCCCCAGAAATGACTTTAAATCCTTGGTGCCTCCTTAGGTCAACCAGGGACACTGTGGGTGAAGGGGAGATGCTCCCCATTACTAATTAGTTATATACCCTGACTTTCTGGATTCTTCCAACACTTCCAAACTTGGACAAACTTCCACACCAGAGCATGGAATCTGGCTTTCCAACTGGCTGTAAGTGGACAGGATGCAGAACTTAGAACCAGAAGTTAACTCTTCACAGGGTGACCTTTGAATTTCTTCCTCAGGCTATGGTTTCTAGAGAACCCAGGCCAAAACAGCAACAAGGCCATAAAGAGGTGAAGGAAAGAACACTGGGTCAGTAATGAGACACATTGGTCTTAATCTTGCTGTGACTGGCTCTATTAATTAGCTATTTGACCTGAAATAAGTAATTTTCTGAGATCCATAAAATGGGATAGGAATTGGAGAAAGAAAGCCTAGGCTAAGTGACTGTCAGTGGGTTGCTTCCAGGTCCAACACTTTATAATCCTTAGGAATTACACAACCCAAAGCCTCTAATAACCCATTAGAAGATGGGTCAGTGTGAAAACCATGGAGTCCTATTACATCCCAATTCATTTGACCATGGCAATAGTTTGGATCAGCCCTATGAAATATAACTATAACTGAATCTTGGGCAAAATTCTCTTAGTTCTGAAACAGGGTCATTTGCCTTACCATCAGCATCCAATGATATTTGATGTGTGACAGTATATTTTGCAACTTAACCAAATATCACAAATCCAATAAAACCAGGCCACAGAAGGACTTATGAGAATTATAAGACCACATCTGTTCTGTGTAAAAGTTATAAATATAAGAGTATTTTTAAAAATCAGTAGTATCAAGTGAAAGAAGCCAGTCACAAAAGTCCACATAAGGTATAATTCTATTTATATGAAATGGCCAACACAGGCAAATCTATACAGACAGAAAGTAATTCATGGTTGCCTGGGACAGGGAGTGGGGAAATGGAGAGTGACTACTAATGGGCACAGGGTTTCTTCTGGAGATAATTAGAATGTTCTAAAATTAGATTATGGTGATAGTTGCACAACTCTGAACACACTGAATAACACTGAATTATATACTTTAAATGGGCGAATTGTATGATATGTGAATTACGTATCAATAAAGCTGTTAAAAAAGTAAGAGGGCTCTTTTACTGTATGGAATGAACTGGCTCAGAGGCCAAAAATATATATGAGGAAAAAAACAAGCATTTGTCTCTAAGGTCAGAGAACTGTAAAGAATTTTACTTATTTGTACCTTTAAGAAGGTACTGAATAAAAATTTAAAAAAAAAGAAGGTACTGAAGAGGACCTACACAATAACTTTAGCTGGTTTCTGTCTGACACTAAATTCCCCCAAGCAGCAAAGAGCCAAGCTCTCTGGGGGCAGACTACAGGAAGAACTCAGGAATTCGTGCAACTGGCAGAGGAGTTTCCACGTGAGCAAATGCAAGATGACACAAGTAGAGTGACCCTCAACTAGCATCATCACCAACTACAAAAGAGACCTGGATGAGAGAGGGGGTTATTCAACTCAACAGAACATGTTGGGGACAGCTATTATATACAAGGTACTGCTGTTAAGAGCAGTGGTAAAGAGGGGATACAAAAATGACATGAATAGATTCCCACTCCCTCTTGTACTTCCAAGAGCTTCTTCTAATCTGCTAAGAGAAAACATGCACTGAAGGGCCAGGTGAATAAATGCTATGACACAACCTGAAAAGGTACTGAAAGGGTTAAAGAAGGCTTCAGAGAAGACCTGGCATTTTCTATGAGCCTCAAACATTCGAGAATATCAATCCAATATGCTGCTATTCCCTGGAAAAACCAATCAAAAATAATAGTTATTCAAAGAAGATAAGAAATACACTAAATTATTCTACCTTATTTAAAACAAAAAACAAGGTGCCTGGGGAGCTTGGTCAGTTAAGTGTCTGACTCTCAATTTTGGCTCAGGCCCTGACCTTACGTTTTGTGACCACATCGGGCTGTGCGCTGACAGTGTGGAGCCTGCTTGCGATTCTCCCACTCTCCCTCCCTCTCTCTTTCTCAAAATAAATAAATAAACTTAAAAAAAATAAAACAAAAAATACTCTTAGTATGAATCACTACACTTCATGAGGAATAGAGTAAGACTTCATTTATAGAGAGACAAGTCTCCCGACAAGTCCTTGGCTTAAAATTCAGATGTGCTTTCTTCTTAAAGTATTTAAGGTTCAGAGTTAGCCCCTGAACATGTGGCTACAAAAACAGCCAAAGTGCTAATGAGCTACAGGCAGATCAGATAGCTCTTTGTAGGAAAAGCTTTCCTCTGATTTGCTGACATCTATGAGCACAAAGGAGAAGGAAAAGAAAGCAAGGGGAGAGAGCTGTCAGGCAGCAACAGAGAGTGGAAGGAGAGGCTGGAAACAATGACAGGGTAGGTGCAAGGTTGCAAGTGGCAGACGCTGGTACAGAAGAAAGCCAGTTACAAAAGAGGGAGACAAGACACTCCTTCTACAGCTTAAGCCAACAAAGAATTATCAGCTCATAAACAGGCAGGGGAGAAAGAAATCAAAGAGCACCTAAGGACACATGCATCCACCCAGAAGCCTGCCAAGCAAGGCAGTTCAAGGGCTCCTGGGGATAGGGGTTATCCATGGTGCAGAGCTATACAGTGACAAACCAAATCATTCGGCTTTATGCCCAACGCCATAAATATTCACATCACAAAACACTGATGTCCCTAAACGTGAACTTGAATCAAGAAAAGCTCAAGTCAAGATAAACAATTTCTGTTTTAAAAGACACGTCTAAGGGGCGCCTAGGTGGCTCAGTCGGTTAAGCAGCCGACTTCAGCTCAGGTCATGATCTCGCGGTCTGTGAGTTCGAGCCCCGCGTCGGGCTCTGTGCTGACAGCTCAGAGCCTGATGCCTGTTTCAGATTCTGTGTCTCCGTCTCTCTGACCCTCCCCTGTTCATGCTCTGTCTCTCCCTGTTTCAAAAATAAATAAAAAAAAAAAAACGTTAAAAAAAGAAGACATGTCTAAGAAATGTTTTCATTCAAAATTAAAGTCAAAATATTTGGGCCATAAATCATCAAATCCTCAACTATATGACAAACTGATTTTTTTATTCCCCAAACGATTTATTCCCTAATGACCTAGGACAATAGAAATTTCATTCCATAATGGAGCAAGAAGGCCGCTCAAAGATAGAAATCATAATTCTACGAGGGCAATCTAAAAAAAGACAAGGTCAGAAGCCATTTAATTACACGAAAGAATAAAAAGGAAAAACAAAAGAAGATCCCTGGCATACTTATTCTCTAAATCTGAATCTGAGAAGACTTGGATTAAGGGCCTGTGCTCTATGAAAGGAACTGAGACAGGACCCTATGTGCAAATATTTTACATCCTTTTAAAAATATAAGCTCAGTGAAGGATGGAACTGTCCCATGTTTCTATCCTCCACAGTACTTAGACATGCCACGCATGCTATATAAATTTCCCTCTCATTTAACAATGAAAACTTTCACTATGTACTAACAACTGCTTTTGATTAGCTCAGAAGAGTACAGCAGTAACCTCCTACATTTTTCAATTCTTGACACAAAGATACATCAATGGAGAAATCCTATGTCCTTCCCACCTCTCTACTCCCCGTGATTTATGGATGTGATTTTATCATTACATTTTCTTTTCTCCTAGTTCTTACAACCCAGACCTGCCAGCTTCTCTCAATATCATAGTTACTTAACCCTGACTCTCTCCCAGTCAAAATCTAGGGGCTGATTTCTGGGACAAATTTCAAGACATTTGGAAGAGACGACGGTTTCATTCTGGGCTTAAAGCAGACAAAATGTAATGTATGATCTCAGAGGCTCAGTTCTAAAAAGTTGTGGGGTAATCCCAGGCTTCACCAAGATAAAAAGTAGCAAAGGGTGCCAATGTTCCCCCATTGTTAGTCTGAGCCTTTGGCTACATTGTTATAATTATCCTTTGAACTTTGCATTAAGACTTCTGGTAAACCATAAAGGTGTGATCATTCATCCTAGCCTGTTATCCATTCCAGTGTACAGCTGCCATCAGGGAATTCCATATACTAACATTTGGATCAGAGTATCCACTTTTCAAAGTATATTATCATTCACTATAATAAAATAAGCTATGATAGGGGCACCTGGGTGGCCCAGTCGGTTAAGCGTCTGACTTTGGCTTAGGTTATGATCTCATGGTTTGTGAGTTCAAGCCCCACGTCAGGCTCTTTGCTGACAGCTTAGAGCCTGGAACCTGCTTCAGATTCTGTGTCTCCCTCTCTCTCTGCTCCTCCCCTGCTTGTTCTCTGTCTCTCAAATAAATGAATGTTGAAAAAAGTTTTTTTAATAAAAAATAAGCTATGATTGGGGTGGGATGCCTTTAACCACTCTGCTTTGAAATTTCAACCTGTGCCATGGTCTTGTCTAGTGGTGAGATGCATTTACATTTCCAATATGTTGCTAAATCTGCAAGATGACTAGCAATCACTTTCAATCACAATTTCCTGATGTAAATAAGTAACACCACCCTTTTATTTATTTATTTATTTATTTTTAATGTTTATTTATTTTTGGGACAGAAAGAGACAGAGCATGAACGGGGGAGGGGCAGAGAGAGAGGGAGACACAGAACTGGAAGCAGGCTCCAGGCTCTGAGCCATCAGCCCAGAGCCCGACGCGGGGCTCGAACTCACGGACCGCGAGATCGTGACCTGAGCTGAAGTCGGACGCTTAACTGACTGAGCCACCCAGGTGCCCCAACACCACCCTTTTAAAGACACATCATATAAGGTGCTTGCTGATAAAATGAAATATGCAGGAATACAAGCAGCTAGATGTTGACCAACATCTAGCATCTCCCCAATTCCCTCACTCCCCAGTCCTTGGCCTTCTGTTTTTACAAGCTTGATTTTTTAGATTCTACATATAAGAGAGAACATACAGTATTTGTCTTTCTGTGTTTGACTTATTTCACTTAGCATAAGGCCCTCTATATCCACTCATATTGTCGCAAAAGGCAGAATTTCCTTCTTTTTTCATGACTGAATACATGTCTGGTATTATTCCCCAAAGCCATAATTTCCAGTCTAATCATAAGAAAACCATCAGACAAACCCAAATATTGGGCCATCATACAAAATACCTGACCAATATTCTTCAGAACCATCAAGGTTATGAAAATCAAGGAAAGACTGAGCAACTGCCATAGACTAGAAGAAACTAAGGAAACATGATGCAACATAGAACCCTGAAGCAGACCCTTGGACAGAAAAAGGACATTAGTAGAAAAACAAGGAAAATCTGAAAGAAGTCTGGTTAAAATAATAATCAGATCTTTTAAAAAATTTTTTTTAAATAAAAAAAACTTTATTTTTTAAAAAGTTACTCTTATTAAAAAAAAAACCACAACTACACCTGAAAAAATATAATTAAACAATTGCAGCTACACAAGATATGTTTATATAACACTCTTGGAAGCATGCCTTTTCATTTAGATCAAATGAATTCTAAAATACCTTCATTATTTTTCAATATTAAATCATTTTCATTCATTTAAGATCCCAATAGGAATTTAGTAAATTCCAATATTGGAAGTTGTTCTCCAGTGTGCTTTGAAATATCTCAATTTGTGCAAAGAATCATCAGAACACCTAATTTTATTTTTTTAATGTTTATTTATTTTTGAGAGAGAAAGACAGAGTGTGAGTGGAGGAGGGGCAGAGAAAGAGAGAGACACAGAATCCAAAGCAGGCTCCAGGCTCTGAGCTGTTAGCAAAGAACTCAACGCAGGGCACAAACCCATGATCCATGAGATCATGACCTAAGCTGAAGTTGGACACTCACCTGACAGCCACCCAGGTGCCCAAAAACACTTAACTTTAATTGGATAAATTTATATTCTATACTGGAATAGAATGAAATTGAAAAGTCCTATGATTTTACAGTATCTGTAAATGAACATTAAATACAATCATAGAGATCACTTATTTATTTTGTCTTGTAAAAATATTTTCAAAAAGGTATTCTGAATGGAGGCAAAAAGACAGTGTTCATGAAAATATTTGGGCTGAAATATTTGCAGGTTTTATTTTTTGAGGTATAATTTATAATATTCACACTTCATTAATATTGAGTGTACGGTTAAATGAATTTTGACTCACTGTATGCAGTCATATAATAATCACTACAATTGAGATATAGAACATTTCCATCACACCAAAAAGTTCCCTTATATCTTTGCTGTCAATCCCTCCACCTCTCTCCAGCCCTTGGCAACCCCATTGATGTGGTATGTTTTCTGTGCCTTTTCCAGAATTTCATATAAATTAAATAGTACAATATATGGTCCTTTGTTTCTGGCTTTTTTTCACTTAGCAAAATGCTTTTGCAATTTATCCATACTATTAACTGATCAGAAGGTTTTCCCTTTGTATTGCTGAGTAGTATTCCATTACATGAATGTACCACAGTTCACCTGCCAAAAAACATTTAGGTTATTTCCACGTTGGTGCTATCATGAATAAAGCTGCTATGAACATTTATGTATAAGTCTTTGTGTGGGCATATGTTAAGAGTGGGATTGCAGAGTCATATGCTTAGTGTATGTTTAACTCTATAATAAACAGTCAAACTGTTTTCCAAAGTGGGTGTACCACACTGCATTCCTGCCAGTAATATATGATAATTCTACTTGCTCCAGATTTTCAACAACACTTGATATTATAAATCTTTAATTGTAGTCATTCTGGTGGGTGTATGGTGTTAGGCCATTTTGGTTTTAATTTGCATTTTCCTGATGACTAATGATGTTGAGCATCTTTTCAAGTGATTATTGGCCATTTGTATATTGTCACTGGTGAGGTGTTTGAAGCTTCTGCCTATTCTAAAAACCGAGTTTATCAGTCTTTTAAAAAATTTTCTCTGCCTGTGATTTGTCTTCTCATTTTCTTAGCCATGTCTTTCAAAGGGTAAAAATTCAAATTTTAATTAAGTCCAATTTATCAATTTTTTCTTTTTATGATATGTGCCTTTTGGTTCCTCTCAAAGATTTCTTTGCCTGATACAAAGTCATGAATATTTTCTCCTATATTTTCTTCTAGAAGTTTTAACTCTTACATTTAGGTCTATGATCCATTTTGAACTAATTTTTGTATAAGGAGTCTGATAACAATCATGGTTACATTTATTGCACTTGGATATCCATTTGTTCCTTTGTACATTTGTTAAAAGATGATTGTATGTGTGGGTCCATTTCTGGGCTCTCTATTCTGTTCCAAGGATGCACATATCTATCCTTAAGCCTAAACTATACCATCTTGATTAACTGTAGCTTTATGTCAACTCTTAAAATCAAATAGCATAAGACCTCCACCTCTGTTGTTCTTTTTCCAAATTGGTTTGGCTATTCTAGATTCACTGAATTTCCATGTGATTTTTAGCATCAGTTTGTAGGTGTCAGTTTCTTTTTTAAAAAGTCATCTGGGAGGCAAGAATATGCAATGAGAGAAAGTCTCTTCAACAAATAGTGTTGGGAAAACTGGACAGCTACATGCAAAAGAGTGAAACTGGACCACTTTCTTACACCATACACAAAAATAAACTCAAAATGGACTAAGGACCTAAATGTGGGACCTGGAACTATAAAAATCCTTGAGGAGAGCACAAGCAGTAATTTCTGTGACATCGTCCATAACAACATCTTTATAGACAGTCTCCCGAGGCAAGGGAAACAAAAGCAAAAATAAACTTTTGGGACTGCTTCAAAATAAAAAGCTTCTGCACAGCAAAGGGAAAAACCAACAAAACTAAAAGACAACCTACAGAATGAGAGAAGATATTCACCAATGACATGTCCAATAAAGGGTTAGTATCCAAAATACATAAAGAACTTATACAACTCAATACCAAAAACCAAATAATCCAATTTAAAAATGGGCAGAAGAAATGAACAGACATTTCTCCAAAGAAGACATCAAGGTGGCCAACAGAAACATACAGATGCTCAACATCACTCGTTACCAGGGAAATGAAAATTAGAACCACAATGAGATATCACCTTGCACCTGTCAGAACTGTTAAAATCAAAAACACAAGAAACAACAGGCATTGGTGAGGATGTGGAAACAAGGAATCCTCATACACTGTTGGTGGAAATGCAAACTGGTGCAGCCACTGTGGAAGACAGTATAGAGGTTCCTCAAAAAATTAAAAATAGAACTAGCATATGATCCAGTAATTAATTACACTACTGGGTATTTAATCAAAGAATACAGAAACAGTAATTCAAGGAGATACATGCATCTTTATGTTTACTGCAGCATTATTTACAATAGCCAAATTATGGAAGCAGCCCAGTGACCTCGATAGATAAATGGATAAAGATGTGGTTTATATATATATACAATGGAATATTATTCAGCCATAAAAAACCCAAAATCTTGCCATTTGCAACAACACGGATGGATCTAAAGAGTATAATGCTAAGCAAAATAAACCAGTCACACAAAGACAAATACCATATGATTTAACTCATATATGGAATTTAAGAAACAAAACAAACGAAGAAAAGAGAGTAACAAAATGACTATCAGGGGGGAAGTGGGTGAGGGGATGGGTGAAGTAGGTGAAAAGGATTAAAAGTATACTTGTCTTGATGAGCACTGAGCAATATATAGAATTACTGAATCACTATATTGTACACATAAAACAAATATAACACTTTTTTTAATCTTAAAAATTTTTTTAATCTAAAAAAAGTCATCTGGGAAGAGTTTGTACAGAACTATAAAATTTATCAATATTTCTATCTAGGACTAGAGTTTTCTTTTTGGTTTCAAGGTTTTTAACTATCAGTTAAATTTCTTTAAAAGACCTAGGGCTACTCTAGTAGCCTGTTTCTCCCTGTTGAGCTTTGGTTGTGTCTTTCAAACTGTGTCACTTCATCTAAGTTGTCAAACTTATTGGCATTTATTTATACATATACTTATATATTTTAATGTGAAAGCAAAATTTAAAATATTCTCCATTTAATACAATCTGTTCTGAGTTTATCAAGTACTTCAGCACCTTAGTGGAAGTATTTTTTTCAATTAATAATACTGTGGTTTAAATAGAAGAGTCAATAATGTCACATTTATGAGCCATAGAATGCAACTATGAAGATGATCATGAGCAACTTTGTAAAAATGCTAAAAATAATAAGTTCATTTTGAAATATATTCTTCAGAAAAATACCAGTGAAATGATAATAGATACCAATGCAGTTAAGAAAAATTTTATCCAAAATGTCATTTTGAAATATGTTCTCCCATTCTGTCGGTTGTTTTTTAGTTTTGTTGATTGTTTTCTTTGCTGTTTAGAAGCTTTTTATCTTGATGAGGTCCCAATAGTTCATTTTTGCTTTTATTTCCCTCGCCTCCAGAGACATGTCAAGTTGCTGCAGCTGAGGTCAAAGAGATTGGTTCCTATTTTCTCCTGTAGGATTTTTGATGCTTTCCTGTCTCACATTTAGGTCTTTCATCCATTTTGAATTTATTTTTGTGTATGTTGCAAGAAAGTGGTCCAGTTTCATTCTTCTTCATGTTGCTGTCCAGTTCTCCCAGCACCATTTGCTAAAGGTACTCTTTTCCACTGGATACTCTTTCCTGCTTTGTTGAAGATTAGGTGGCCATATATTTATGGGTCCGTTTCTGGGTTCTCTATTCTATTCCATTGATCTATGTATCTGTTTTAGGGCCAATGCCATAATGTCTTTATGATTACAGCTTTGTAATACAGGTTAAAGTCCATGATTGTGATGTCTCCAGCTTTGGTTTTCTTTTTCAATATTGTTTGGCTATTTGGAAGATACATGCATACTACATATTGGATAAAAGTTTAGTATCCAAAATCTATAAAGAACTTACCAAACTCAACACCCAAAAACAAATCACCTAGTGAAGAAGTGGGAAAAAGACACGAACAGACCCTTTTCCAAAGAAGACATCCAGATGGCCAACAGACACATGAAAAGATGCTCTACATCACCCATCGTTAAGTAAATGTAAATCAAAACTACAATAAGATATCACTTCACCAGTCAGCATGGCTAAAATAAACAACATAAGAAACAACAGGTATTGGCAAGAATGTGCAGAAAAAGGAACCCTCTTGCACTGTTGGTGGGAATGTAAACTGGTGTAGCCACTCTGGAAAACAGTGTGGAGATTCTTCAAAAAATTAAAAATAGACCTAACCTATGACCCGGCAATTCCACTACTAGGAATTTATCCAAAGGATACAAAAATACTGATTTGAAGGGACACATGCAAGCCAATGTTTACAGCAGCATTATCAACAATAGCCAAATTATGGAAAGAGCCCAAATGTCCATCAAGTGATGGATTAAGAAGATGTGGTGTGCGCACACACACACACACACACACACACACACACACACACAGTGGAATACTACTCAGCAATGAAAAAGAATGAAATCTTGCCATTTGCAACAACATGGATGGAAATGAAGGGTATGATGCTAAGCGAAATAAGTCAGAGAAAGATATATGATTTCACTTACATGTGGAATTTGAGAAACTTAAAAGATTAACATAGGGGAAGGGAAGGAAAAAAATAAATTAAAAACAGGGAGGCAAACCAAGAGAGACTCTTAAAGACAGAGAACAAACTGGGGGTGGGGGTGGGGGTGGGGCTAAATGGGTGATAGGCATTAAGGAGGGCAATTTTTGGGATGAGCACTGGGTGTCATATGTAAGACAGGAATCACTGGGTTCTACTCCTGAAGCCAAGACTACACTGTATGTTAACTTGAAAATAAATTAAAAAAAGAAAAAAGAAAAAATTAAATTATGTGATTATGCCAAGAATAATTACTGTTACTTTTTTTTTTTTTTTTTTTTTTTTGGGACAGAGAGAGACAGAGCATGAATGGGGGAGGGGCAGAGAGAGAGGGAGACACAGAATCGGAAACAGGCTCCAGGCTCCGAGCCATCAGCCCAGAGCCTGACGCGGGGCTCGAACTCACGGACCGCGAGATCGTGACCTGGCTGAAGTCGGACGCTTAACCGACTGCACCACCCAGGCGCCCCTACTGTTACTTTTGAATGTGCAGATAATCAATATAAAGTTTATATAAAACATTGCTTTAATGTGTTTTAGAAAAAGATATTTTTGGGAAATAGGTTTTGAATAAGCTATTTTATAGTCCACCAACATAATTAAACCATTTTTCAGTCAAGAAATATATTGAAAATTATGTAATTTTAATTATCTTAAGAATCCTCTTTCATGGAGCACCTAAGTGGCTCAGTTGGTTAAACACCTGACTCTCGATTTAGGTTCAGACCATGATACCATGGTACATGAGTTCGAAAAAAGAATCCTCTTTCATTCTCAAAAGTGAATTAGGATGATAAATTATCTTATCAAATTAGGTATAACCTAGTGCCTCAGATCAGTATTATGATGACTTCCTAAGATGTTCCTACAATTTTACTGATCTTAAAAGTAATCTTCAATAATTCTGAATAAAACTCTAATGCAGAAACAGGAATGGTCTTTGTCCTATGATAGAAGAAGGATTTCCAATAAGCAGGATATGTTTGAATTGTTTGATAAATGGATAACAGGATTTTCTTCTGGAAACACACACATATACAAAATTATATGTATTATAATCAGATCGCTACCTTACATATGACTCCCAAAAAACACCAAATAGAAGACCCAAAATCAAGGTATAAAACTTTAAAACCAGCAGAAGAAAATCTTTTAAAATTTAATTTAATTTAGTATTATTTTATTTTTATTTTAGAGAGAAAGACAGTGTGAGTGAGGGAGAGGGGCAGAGAGACAGAATCTTATGCAGGTTCCACACTCAGTGTAGAGCCTGATATGGGGCTTGATCCCTGGACACTGGAATCATGACCTGAAGTGAAATCAAGAGTTGGACGCTCAACCGACTAAGCCACCCAGGTGCCTCCCTTGTGGCACTTTTTAAATTAAGAACCACTGACCTGGGGGTGCCTGGGTAGCTCAGCTGGTTGAGCATCTGGCTCTTGATTTTGGCTCAGGTCATTATCTCACGGTTCATGGTATTGAGCCCTGTGTTAGGCTCTGCACTCAGAGCACAGAGCCTGCTTGGGATTCTCTCTCTCCCTCACTCTCTGCCCCTCCCCTGCATGCGTTCTCTCTCAAAATAAATAAATAAACTTAGAAAAAGAAAAGTTGGGCACCCAACTGACTGAGCCACCCAGGTGCCTGCCCCCCCTTTTTTATTTAGAAGAATATCTTTACTCAGCATGGATTCCTTAATAGATTTCTCAAATAGGTGTATTTTAAAAGACTGATAAAGTTGATTGCAATGAAATTATAAATTTTTTACAACCAAATATATCAAAAACAAAATTTAAAAGATAAATAACAGATTGGGAAAAATTATTTGCAATATATATTACAAAGAATATCCAAACTTTGTGATGAACCACCAAAAATAAGCAGGGAAATAGTTATTCATGGAAGATGAAACTCCTGTGGCCAATGAACATGAAAAGATGATCAACCTCATCAGTAATTAGCGAATTATAAATTAAACCCACCAGACAGGCAGACATTTTAAAAGTTTGACAATTTTAAGTGAGGAAGTAGAGATAAAGGGAATCGCTATACATTCTTGGTGGAAGTATAAACTAGTATAATCATTTTGAAGAGCTACAGCTGTATCTAGTAAAGCTGCAAATGACCACATCCTATGACCTAGTAATTTCAAATCTAGGTACAGAATTACAAAGCAGCACTGTTGACAGAAACGTAAAGCAAACCACATATGTAATTTTAAATGTTTTAGTTGCCAAGTTCAAGTAAAACAAATGGGGAAAATTAATTTTAATAATATATTTTATTTAATCTAATATATTCACAATAATTTCAACATGTGATTAATAATGTATAATATAAAAGTATAGATGAGATATTTTATATTACTTTTTCACACTAAATCCAGTATGCATTTTATACTTAGAGCACTTCTCAATTTGGACAGACCTCATTTCAAGGACTCAGTAGCCATGTGTGTGACTAGTGGCTATTGTACTGGATAGCAAAGAACTAGAGCCTTGTTAATCAAAGCATCAGTACTACCTAGATATTTATTAGAAACACAGAGTCTCAGGCCACATGCCAGACCTGCAGAATAGAAACCTGTAGTTTAACAAGATCACCAGGTGATTCATATAAATATTTTTTTTAATTTTCTTTTTCAATGTTTATTTTTGAGACAGAGACAGAACATGAGTGGGGTTGGGGGGGCTGGTGCAGAGAGATGGAGACACAGAATCCGAAATAGGCTCCAGGCTCTGAGCTGTCAGCACAGAGCCCGACGTGGGACTCAAACTCGTCAACTGTGAGATTGTGACCCGAGCTGAAGCCAGACACTCAACCGACTGGGCCACCCAGGAGCCCCAAACATTAAAAAGTCTGAGAGACAATGTCCTAGAGCAGAATTTCTCAGCAGGTTTGATGCGGCAAGATACTACAGGTATACAAAAAAAAAAAAAAAAAAAAGAGTCCTTCAGCCCTTAGGGATGGCAGTTGGTCTGAGCTAGCCAGAAGACCCTACCATTTACTTCTAAACTATTTACCACAGAATGCCATGCAAAAATCCATTTCTGTCTGTCGTGACAGAAAAAAAAGTTTGAGAAGTCCTGCTGGAGAAAACCTCTCACAAAATACACAGTGAGACATGTACAGGGGTGACCACTGAAGAACAACCTATAAGAAAAAAAAATATGGAAACAACACAAACATCCATCAGTAGAAGGTGAGATAACTTGTGATATATTTCTTTTTTTTTTTTTTAATGTTTATTTATTTTTGAGAGAGAGACAGAGTACAAGTCCGGGAGGGGGAGAGAGAGAGGGAGACACAGAATCTGAAGCAGGCTCCCGGTTCTGAGCTGTAAGCATAGAGCCAGACACAAAGTCAGACACTTAACCGACTGAGCCACTCAGGCACCCCAACTGTGATATATTTCTATTATGTAATGTAACATGGTAGTAAAATGTTTTACTAGATCTAAAAATACTGACATGGCTAGATATTGATGACAGCTGGTGGCTTCAGGGAGGAAAAGAAAGGAATAGAACTGGGAAGAAAACATAGGAGACATCAATTATTATGATTCTAATTTTTAAAATTTTCTAAAATATGAAAAAAATGTTTACATTTCTTCATTTTGGGTGACTGGGTGTATGGGACTGCCTTATTATCTTTGCACTTTTGTATTTGGGAAGAGGTTTTGCAAGAAAAACCCAATCTAACTAAAATAGGAATAAATGTACATATAATTTCAAATGAAACAAATATACAGAACAAAAAGTCCTACTTTACTGCTTCCCTCAATCTCAGGTTTTTCCCCCAGAGTTAACCATAGTTGACAGCTTGGTGTACATCATTCCAATCAAGTTTATATCAATTTCCAAATATGTAATTTCTATATATCCATAGGCTCTTAAGAGAGAATAATGAACATGTGTCTAGGGCTTGCTCTTTTTACTTAACAATATATCATAGACATCTTTCCTTGTCAGAACATATTTATCTAGCTCATTCTTTTCAATAGCTACATAGTATTCCCTTGTGTTGATACTCATAATGTGTTTAAAAGTAGCATTAAGGGGGACCTGGGTGGCTCAGTCTGTTAAACTTCTGACTCTTGATTCTGGCTCAAGTCATGATCTCTCCGTCCTGAGACCCAGCCCTGCGTTGGTTTCATGCTGGGTATGGAGCCTGCTTAAGATCCTCTCTCTCCCTCTGCTCCTCCCCACCTCTCTCTCAAAAAAAAAAAAAAAAAAAAAAAAAAAAAAAAAAAAAAGACGGGGTGGGGAGCGGGGAGAAGGAAAAAAGTGCAAGTAGCATTAGAAAATTGGAGTACTTTTACCTGAAGATAAAACAAAGTTTCCTTCAAATACTTTAAAATTATATTTATTTTTCTCATTTAATAAATTTAGTGATGATATAAAGAAAATTGGAGCATTGCCTCTATCTCTCCCTTTAGATGGACGTAAGTAGAGAAACTACTTAATAGAAATAAAAATTTAAAAACACCTACTGAAGTATCAGAAAGCACTTCCACTACCTTCTATTTCAAACACAACTTTTAGAAACAGAAAAAAACTACTTTAGATATCCAAATAACAGCTCTCTTTTAAGCCCAATAATTTAAAGATCACTGGATAATGAAAATTATGTAATGCCTCTTAACCAAGATGCTCTGGAAATTATTTTTTATTCTCACACCGCTATCATTAATGGACACCAGCTGTGGGCTCATAGTATCCTGGGTACATTACACAATAAAAACATAGACAGGATGTCACTGCAAATATGCCACGTACACAGCTTGGTTCTAATCAGCATCATAATGAATACATATTTATTGAAGAAGATGGTGTAGTTAGGAGCCTAGACCCCGGAGTCGGACTGCCTGGGTTCCAATCTTGGCTCAGTCACTTATGTAATACAATGACCTTGAGCAAATAGTGAAGCCTCATTTTCTCCTCTGAAAAGCGAAGAAAATATCTCACAAGCCTGCTTTGAGAATTAAAAGAAATGATGAACATGTAGTATTGAGGAAAGTGTCTAGCCCTTCCTAAGCACTCAAGAGATAATAGGGATTGTCTTTATTAGCACTACTGAATAATTACAATACTAAAGGAGTTCTGTTAGGACTAGATTGTACAAAAAATGTGGAACAGTTTCCCAGTTTTCAATAGCTTACAGTTTAGAAATCAATTTGAATATCCCAAAATGGAAAGATAAAAATAAAGAAGAATATCACATTCCTATTGAGACTAAAAATTAAAACAAAATCACTTCTCAGTCACCTTACCCAAACATGTAAATGTTTAATCAGTTTACCTTATCTAAATACCTAATAGAGATAATAACACTATGCATATAATGGAGGTATGAATACAATCTAGTATATAGGTTAACCTAATAAAGCTTTCTAATATAAATATGAGATTGGGCTTATCTTTGATTACATATTGTTTGATCATGATATTGATCTCATGACCCACAAATCCATTAAGAGTGGCTTCAAGAGGCAGCTAAGAGACCATCACTGCCCATCAACTAGTAGCATATAAGTTGACCCATATTTTGTAGGAAATGTTTTTAAATTTAAAGGCCAACTTATATGCAGTACTTTATAGTTCGCAAAGTTCCTGCAACTTGTTACTTCCTTTTCTCCAAAATTGGGAGATGAACATGACATCCTTCATAACAATTTTAGGGCCTTCATTCAGTACAGATGATACAATTTGTCACATAAGGTGACTCTACATAATTTTACTCAACTAGTTCTACTTTTTTTTTTTTTTTTTACCCTTAGTGTTTTGAAAATAAAGAATACAATCTGCAGTGCACGGATTAGTTTTAAAAGCCAAAAGTGACATTCAGAAAAAATGACGTTTTGAGCTTGTGTTCCGATTCACTGTAAAACTAAAGTATAAATTACTTATTCAGCTTCACCAATCTCTGCATACTTCATGTTTTCTGCTTTATCTTTTCCAGATTTTTCTCCAGGGATATGTGTGCCCAGGTTCTTGTTTTGAAATCAAATCAAGTTAGAGATACTTACTCAGTACCTACTAGATCTAAAGCCCTGTCTAGTTGCTGGAGAGGGTCCAGAGATGGACAAGCTACTAGTCTCTGGCTTCGAAGAGCTTACAATCTACTTTGGAAAGCTGTAATACAAATACAGCATAATAAGGTCCACATAGCAGTTTGCAATGTGATAGGCATTTAAAGATTGGAGAGTGCCATAAACTTCAACTCATTTGAGCAAAGACAGAATTTTCATAGGAAAAGACAAAGGAAGACAGGCATTCTGGAAGAGCAGGCACCAGGCAGGACTGGGGAGCAGTGTTCAGGGATGAGTGGGTTGTCCAGATCTGTCACGGTTGAGAAAACATGTTACAAAGAACTTTGAATATTAGGCTAGGGAGTCTTATAGATAACTCAGTATTAAATGACTCATCATAAGTTTTGGGGCCAGAGAGTTAGATGGTAAGAACTTCATTTTGAGAAGATTTACTCATGAAAAGTGTATATGATGAGTCAAAGTGGGAGACCAGGGACACAGAGATCACTGACAAAATTACTGCAATATTTTAGATGAGGTGAAACAGCTCTCTCAAGATTAAAAGTAAGGGAAAAAGTCAAAGAGGTTGGTAGGTAAAGGAAAACTAAAACTGGGGAAAGTTTCTGCCCCTAATATTTTTCTTTAAAGAGGAAACAGAGACCTGAGATTGTATGAGGGTAGAAAAAGAAAAGCAGAGGAGAGATTACTGATACTTGGAGGGAAAGAGAGGCCAACCACTGAATCAAAGTCCTAGAGGAGAGAATGGAATGGCCCAGGTGGAGGTACTCATCTTAAAAAACCAAAACAAAACGTTTGTACTTCAAATGGGGTGACAGGAGGAAGAATGAAGATACATAGACACTTTGATAGTTGAGGAATTTATGGCAAATAATCTCAGCCTTCTCAGAAAGTAGGAAGAAGTTCATCTCTGCGTAAAGGAACTAGGAAGAGAGTGGGTGCTTGCTGTGAGCGCGGGGCATTTAGAAAATACTGAAGAGTAAAAAAGTACTGATTTAAAAGCTGCTAAGATACCTAATGCAAAGGAAAAATAGTTAGAATGGTCTTATTCAAAATTAATGTTTGTGCTTCAAAGGACACCATTACGAAAGTCATAATACAATCCACAGAACAAGAAAAAATATTTGCAAATCATCTATCTGATAGATGGTCTAACATCCTGAATATATAAATGAAAATACAAATAATCCAATTTAAAAATGGGCAAAGGATTTGAATTGGATATTTCTCCAAAGAAACACAAATAGCCAATACACACATGTAAAAATGCTCAACATCATTAGTCACTAGGGAAATGAAAATCAAAACCACAATTTCAGACCACCTCACATCCATTAAAATGATAATAATCAAGAACGAGTGGTCATAATTAAAAATAACAAGAGGTGGTGAGGGTGTGAAGGAATTCAAACTCTCATACTGCTGATGGAAATGTAAAACAGTTTGATAGTTCCTCAAACAGTTAAACACAGAGTTACCATATGATCCAGCAATTTCATTTCTAGATATAACTCAGTGAAAACATATATCTGCACAAAAACTTGAACATAATGTTCACAGCATCATTATTCATAATAGCCAAAAAGTAGAAACGATTTAAGTAGCCACCAAATGATGAATGGATTAAAAAACGTGGGATACAGCAATAGCACTGCTAGGAATTTACCCAAGGGATACAGGAGTACTGATGCATAGGGGCACTTGTACCCCAATGTTTATAGCAGCACTCTCAACAATAGCCAAATTATGGAAAGAGCCTAAATGTCCATCAACTGATGAATGGATAAAGAAATTGTGGTTTATATACACAATGGAATACTACGTGGCAATGAGAAAGAATGAAATATGGCCTTTTGTAGCAACGTGGATGGAACTGGAGAGTGTGATGCTAAGTGAAATAAGCCATACAGAGAAAGACAGATACCATATGGTTTCACTCTTATGTGGATCCTGAGAAACTTAACAGAAACCCGTGGGGGAGGGGAAGGAAAAAAAAAAAAGAGGTTAGAGTGGGAGAGAGCCAAAGCATAAGAGACTGTTAAAAACTGAGAACAAACTGAGGGTTGATGGGGGGTGGGAGGGGGGGAGGGTGGGTGATGGGTATTGAAGAGGGCACCTTTTGGGATGAGCACTGGGTGTTGTATGGAAACCAATTTGACAATAAATTTCATATATTGGGGGGAAAAACGTGGGATATTGATACAATGGAATATTACTCAGCCATAAAAATGAAGCACTGATATATGCTACAACATGGATGAATCTTACAAACATTATGCTAATTAAAAGTAGCTAGACAGAAAAGGCTACACATTCCATGATTCCATTTATATGAAATGTCCAGAACAGGCAAATCTACAGAGACAGAAAGTAGGTTAGGGTTTCCAGGGACTGGGGGTATGGGACAATAGGGAAATCTGGAGTGATTGCTAACGGGTACAAGATTTCTTTTTTGCTGTGATGAAAATTTTATGGAATTACACAGTGTATAATTTGGTGAATATGCTAAAAATCACTGAACTGTACACTTTAAATAAATTAATTTTATGACATGTGAAATATATATAAAGATTTCTAGGCAGCAGTGAGTTCAGATTACCTGTATTTTGTTCTACACCTATTTAGGATGGAATCATGGCTTTCTCAGGCTACAAGAAGTCTCACACAAGTCAGATTATAGGAGTTTCCCAGAGCAGAGTACTGGCAAGACATGAATGACAGAAAGTGAAAGGAATGAGCAGCACATTGTTGGCCTATAAAGGCCCAGGCTCTTTCAAAACCTAACAGTAAAAAACAAATGCACAAATATGAACAGACATTTCACCAAAGAGGATACACAGGTGGCATTTAAGCACATAAAAGGACATTCAACATCATGAGCCATTAGGGAAATGTAAATTAAAACCACAGTGAGGTATCACTACACATCTCTCAAAAGAACTAACATAGAAAATAACAACACTAAATGCTGGCAAGGATGCAAAAAAACTGGATTATTTATACATTGTTGATGAGAATGTAAAATGGTATCAACACTCTGGAAAACAGGCAGTTTCTTATAAAACTACACACAACCCTACCATACAACCTACCAATTGTACTTCTGGGCATTTACCCCAGAAAAATGCAAACCTATGTTCACACAAAAACCTTTACACAAATGTTTACAAAGCTTTATTTGTAGCAACCGGAAACTGAAAACAGCCCAGATATCCTTTAACAGGTAGTGGTTAAACAAGTTGTATTATATAATGGAATATTACTGGGCAATAAGAAAACTATTGGTACATATAACAACTAGGATGAACATCCAAGGAATTACACTGAGTGAAAAACACCAATACCAAAAGGTTACATAGGGTGTGATTCCATTTGTAGGAGGTTCTTAAAATGGCAAAAGTTATAAAAGTAGAGAATGGATTAGTGGTTGCCAGGGAAGAGAGATGGAGAATAGGAAAGAAGAAGGTGGTTATAAAAGAGCAAGAAGATGGATCCTTATGGTGATGGAGAGGCGCTTATCTTGAACGTATTAATGTCAATACCCAGTTGAGATATTGCACTATACTTTTGCAAGATGTTATTATTGGGGAAACTGGGTAAAGGGTACACTGGATCTCTCTGTATTATATCTTACAACTGCATGTGAATCTACAATTATCTTAAAATAAAGTTTAATTAAAAAATAGTTCAGGTTGGGCTGAAGGCAAACCAACCCAAAATGTGACATGCAGCTTTCACATCTATAATATGATGAACATAATGCCTACTAAGCGGAATTAAAAAAATATATATGTAAAGTGAGTAGCTTCTGAAACACAAGGTTTCTTAAGGATAAATGGTAGTTTAATGTACCATCTACCATTACTGAAATGGCTCAGCAACTGCAAACGGCTGGCAATGTCCAGAGGATTTATTATCAAGGACTCCATATTCGTTAAGTCCTTGAAAGGCATATTCATGATACCTAAAACCCATAAAAAAACCAGACCCCCCCTCCTAGTGCAAACTGAGTCCTCTCACTGAGAGACTTCTTCTGTTCAAGAATACTAGAAGTCATAAAAGAATGGATCTAAATAGATCTAATATTTACATGAGTCAGAGATCTGCATGTAAGCATCAGCTATAGCACAGAAGTTTGCAAAACTGATTCTGGAGTCACACTGCCTGGATTTGAATCTCACCTCATCCATTACTAACCATGTGACCTTAGTCAAAACAAGGGGTTCTCTGGGCCTCAGCTTCCTCATGTATTATAAGAATCAAAGAGATAATACATATACATTATCTCTGCATAGTGCTCTATAAGTATCCAATAAATGTTAGCTGTTATTAGCAATTAAACAAGGCTATATAATAATTAATTAGTGTGGTCCAACCTTTCCTGCACAGAAGGAATCACTTCAATGTTCCTAACACCTTATCCAACCCTTACTTAAACATATCTGGTGATGGGTAGCTCACTGCTTTTCAAGGCAAGCTATTCCAATTTTAGGCAGCTGCAATCGCTAGAAAGTTTCTCCTTCTATTTTTAATCCAAATCTTTAACTTCCAAACATTAGTCTTGGTTCTGCCTTTTCAAGCTATGAAAAATGTCTGGGCCCTCTTCCACACAAGCCTGTCACAATCTGGCACCTGCTATCTCATCATGTGGTGCTTTTGGAAACTAGTCTGCTCCTCTCTAGTCCTGTGACTCAGGACACATCTCTCTGAGCCTGTTTCCTCATCTCAAAAGTTGGAGTCCCAGATTAAATAATCTCAAAGGTTTTTCCTCCCAGGAAGGAAATGTTATCCTTTACAGTCTCCCCATCACCTTGCTGCCTTCCTTTGAGTATGTTGCAGTTGGTTAACGTCCTCCTTAAAATGTAATCCCCTGAACGGAACACAAAACTGAAGTTCTGGTCCTATTTAATGCAACTTAATAGAAGCATTTGGGGTTAACATCCTACCACTTTGCTTTATGGTGAGTTATAGCTAAAAAAATTTCCTGGATCCTTTTGCCATAAAATGCTATCTTCTTTATCCAGAATTGATCTTTGGAATCCATAATCAGGATTATTATATTTATTTCTGTTTAATGTCAGCTTTTGAAGCTCTGTCCAATAATTTCAGCTCATGAAGCTTTGTTTTAATTTTAACTGTGTCAGTCATTCATTGTATTAATGAAGGTACATCGATCATATTCTTATCAGGGAAACATTAAAAATATCTTTTAATATTCCACCACATATAAATTGCTTATATGTAAAAACTGCTTCCTCACTGTTTTTTTACCATTTTATTTTTTTAAATTTATATCCAACTTAGCATATAATGCAACAATGATTTCAGGAGATTTCTTAATGCCTCTTACCCATTTAGCCCACCCCCCCTCCCACAACCCCTCCAGCAACCCTCTGTTTGTTCTCCATATTTAAGAGTCTCTTATGTTTTTCCCCGCTCCCTGTTTTTATATTATTTTTGCTTCCCTTCCCTTATGTTCATCTGTTTTGTATCTTAAAGTCCTCATATGAGTGAAGTTATATGATATTTAACTTTGAAGTGAAGTTATAAGATATTTGTCTTTCTCTGACTAATTTCACTTAGCATAATACCCTCTAGTTCTATCCACATAGTTGCAAATGGCAAGATTTCGTTCTTTTTGATTGCTGAGTAATACTCCATTGCAAGTGTGTGTGTGTGTGTGTGTATGTGTGTGTGTATACACACACATACACACACACACCACTTTATCCATTCATCCATCGATGGACATTTGGGCTCTTTCCATACTTTGGCTATTGTTGGTAGTGCTGCTATAAACATTGCGGTGCATGTGCTCCTTCAAAACAGGATACCTGTATCCCTTGAATAAATACCTAGTAGTGCAATTGCTGGGTCGTAGGGTAGTTTTGTTTTTAATTTTTTGAGTAACCTCCATACTGTTTTCCAGTATGGAAAACTGGCTGCACCCGTTTGCATTCCCACCAGCAGTGCAAAAGAGATCCTCTTTCTCTGCATCCTTGCCAACATCTGTTGTTGCCTGAGTTGTTAATGTTAGCCATTCTGACAGGTATGAGGTGGTATCTCATCGTGGTTTTGATTTGTATTTCCCTGACGATGACTGATAAGCATTTTTTCACGTGTCTGTTTGCCATCTGGATGTCTTCTTTGGAGAAGTGTCTATTCATGTCTTTTGCCCATTTCTTCACTGGCTTATTTGTTTTTCGGGTGTTGAGTTTGATAAATTCTTTATAGATTTTGGATACTAACCCTTTATCCGATATGTTGTTTGCAAATATCGTCTCCCATTCCATCAGTTGCCTTTTAGTTTTACTGATTGTTTCCTTTGCTGTGCAGAAGCTTTTTATTTTTATGAGGTCCCAATATTTCATTTTTGCTTTGTTTCCCCTGCCTCTGGAGACGTGTTGAGTAAAAAGTTGCTGGGGCCAAGTGAGAGAGGTTTTTGCCTGCTTTCTCCTTGAGGACTTTGATGGCTTACTGTCTTACATTTAGGTCTTTCATCCATTTTTAATTTATTTTTGTGTATGGTGTAACAAAGTGGTCCAGGTTCATTTTTCTGCATATCGCTGTCCAGTTTTCCCAGCACCACTTGCTGAAGAGACTGTCTTTATTCATTGGATATTCTTTCCTGCTTTGTCAAAGACTAGTTGGCCATACATTTGTGGGTCCATGTCTGGGTTCTCTCTTCTGTTCCATTGATCTGAGTATCTGTTTTTGTGCCAGTACCATACTGTCTTGATGATTATGGCTTTGTAATACAGCTTGAAATCTAGGATTGTGATGCCTCCTGCTTTGGTTTTCTTTTTCAAGATTGCTTTGGCTATTTGGGGTCTTTTCTGATTCCATACAAATTTTAGGATTGTTTGTTCTAGCTCTGTGAAAAATGCGCTTCCTTACTGTTAATGTTAGATTTTTTTTTTTTTTAGGAAAACCATGTATGCCAACATAATTTTTTTAATTTAATTTTGTTTTATTTTTTAATGTTTATTTATTTTTGAGACAGTGAGAGAGAGGCAGAGAAAGAAGGAGACAGAGAATCCCAAGCAGGCCCTGCACTGTCAGGGCAGAGCCTGATGTGGGGCTGAAACTCACAAAGGGTGAGGTCATGACCTAAGCTTAAATCAGGAGTCGAGATGCTTAATTCACTGAGCCACCCAGGGACCCCTAATGTTGGATTGTTTTTAAAGATATTTCTTAAGACTTCTGATGTACAAACCAACTGAAATCATGTTTTGATTCTTTCAACTTCATTAGTTCTCTTTTACTGATCTTAAAACCAGGACATAAAGTAGTCAAAACAAAGAGCAGGGTATGCCTCTCACTGTGTTGGGACTGCCTGATGGGAGAGGAACTGATCCATATCACCCTGCAAACATTTTCACCTTCTTCTATTTATAACAAGTGCTGAATGCCTTTCCTTTGTTAATAGATTTTATTTTCTTTTAATATGAAATTTATTGTCAAATTGGTTTCCATACAACACCCAGTCCTCATCCCAAAAGGTGCCCTCCTCAATGCCCATCACCCACTTTCCCCTCCCTCCCACCCCCATCAACCCTCAGTTTATTCTCAGTTTTTGAGAGTCTCTTATGGTTTGCCTCCCTCCCTCTCTTAAATTTTTTTTTCCCTTCCCTTCCCCCATGGTCTTCTGTTAAGTTTCTGAGGATCCACATAAGAGTGAAAACATATGGTATCTGTCTTTCTCTGCGTGACTTATTTCACTTAGCATAACACTCTCCAGTTCCATCCACGTTGTTACAAAAGGCCATATTTCATTCTTTCTCATTGCCATGTAGTATTCCCTTGTGTATACAAACCACAATTTCTTTATTCATTCATCAGTTGATGGAAATTTAGGCTCTTTCCATAATTTGGCTATTGTTGAAAGTGCTGCTATAAACATTGGGGTACAAGTGCCTCTATACATCAGCACTCCTGTATCCCTTGGGTAAATTCCTAGCAGTGCTATTGCTAGGTCATAGGGTAGATCTATTTTTAATTTTTAACGTTTATTTATTTTTGAGACAGAGAGAGACACAGCATGAATGGGGGAGGGGCAGAGAGAGAGGGAGACACAAAATCGGGAGCAGGCTCCAGGCTCTGAGCCATCAGCCCAGAGCCCGACGCGGGGCTCGAACTCGCGGACCGCGAGATCGTGACCTGAGCTGAAGTCGGACGCTTAACCGACTGAGCCACCCAGGCGTCCCTATTTTTAATTTTTTGAGGAAACTCCACATTGTTTTCCAGACAGGCTGCACCAGTTTGCATTCCCACCAACAGTGCAAGAGGGTTCCCGTTTCTCCACATCCTCTCCAGCATCGATAGTCTCCTGATTTGTTCATTTTAGCCACTCTGGTGTGAGGTGGTATCTGAGCGTGGTTTTGATTTGTATTTCCCTGATGAGGAGCGACATTGAGCATCTTTTCATGTACCTGTTGGCCATCCGGATGTCTTCTTTAGAGAAGTGTCTATTCATGTTTTCTGCCCATTTCTTCACTGGATTATTTGTTTTTCAGGTGTGGAGTTTGGTGAGTTCTTTATAGATTTTGGATACTAGCCCTTTGTCCCATATGTTATTTGCAAATATCTTTTCCTATTCTGTTGGTTGCCTTTTAGTTTTGTTGATTGTTTCCTTTGCAGTGCAGAAGCTTTTTGTCTTCATGAGGTCCCAGTAGTTCATTTTTGCTTTTAATTCCCTTGCCTTTGGAGATGTGTCGAGTAAGAAGTTGCTGCGACTGAGGTCAAAGAGGTTTTTCCCTGCTTTCTCCTCTAGGGTTTTGATGGTTTCCTGTCTCACATTCAGGTCCTTTATCCATTTTGAGTTTATTTTTGTGAATGGTGTAAGAAAGTGGTCTAGTTTCATTCTTCTGCATGTTGCCATCCAGTTCTCCCAGCACCATTTGTTAAAGAGACTGTCTTTTTTCCGTTGGATATTCTTTCCTGCTTTGTCAAAGATGAGTTGGCCATACTTTTGTGGGTCCAATTCTGGAGTCTCTATTCTATTCCATTGGTCTATGTGTCTGTTTTTGTGCCAATACCATGCTGTCTTGATGATTACTGCTTTGTAGTAGAGGCTAAAGTCTGGGATTGTGATGCCTCCCACTTTGGTTTTCTTCTTCAATATTACTTTGGCTATTCAGGGTCTTTTGTGGTTCCACACAAATTTTAGGATTGCTTGTTCTAGCTTCAAGAAGAATGCTGGTGCAATTTTGATTGGGATTGCATTGAATGTGTAGATAGCTAAATAGGGTATTTTAAACATAGCTAAACTACCTGTCCTCCTGAGGTGAAAAAGGTAAAGATTATTATGGAAATTTACTGTCATCGACAATTTAACAAGTTTTAAAAAGCTTTAGAATTAGTTACTGCTTGCCTCCATTATAAAAACTTCCATTGAAAAGCTCAGTGGTTTTCCTTTTGTAGGACTCCAGAATTTACCATGTTACATTCCTTTATGTCATACTAATTAACATCCATATGACTGTGTTCAAGTTCTAAGAAGTTCATTTCACTAACTGATTATTGTAAATGTCAGATACTGTCCCTTTCAAAGCTAAAATTGTCCCAAATTTTTGTTAACAAAAAAATAGTCTGTGCTTATTATCTATAAATTATACCTTGATAAAATCTTTAAAATGACAAAAATAGCAGTGCCTGGGTGGCTCAATCAGTTAAGCACCTGACTCTTGATTTTGGCTGAGGTCATGATGTCTCAGTTTTTAAGGTTGAGCCCCATGTGAGGCTCTGCACTGACAGCACGGAAGGGATTCTCTCTCTCCTTCTCTCTCTGCCCTTTCCCTGCTTCTCTCTCTCTCTTTCAAAATAAATAAACATTTTAAAAAACATTAAAAATCAAAATAAAAAAACAGTAAAAATTTCCTCTGTCAGGTAAATTTTGGTATTTCTCTCCCTGTTGCATGATTTCCTCTATATTCTCTAAATGCATAGGGATTTTTGATTAATATTATTATTTTGACAGTCAAATTTTATTGACCACCTATTACCATGCTGACATGTTCATAAGAGCAAAAAGCAAAACACGGACATTAGAATCTTGACCCACCTCAAACCTTGACCTTGTCTCAATGCACAGAGAAAACTCCTGGTTTTCTCTGTAGGTTTTACAGACTGACCCCACTGTTCATAAGAGTCACTCCATGATGGCTGCACTTGGCCTAATCTCAAGTTGATGACACATCCCCTTTCAAGCCATTCCCTCCTCTGGGACCTATATCCTTTAACAGACAAAGTGGGTCCTCTCTGATGCCAATTCATATGAAACTTTTTTAACCTGGTAGAATTTTGTGGTCCATAACAATAAAACATTAGTATGAACTGTGAGTTAGACCATGGGGATATGTAATGACATAACACAGTATCTGTTAAAATGGGATTCTAGGGGCACCTGGGTGGCTCAGTCGGTTAATCGGCCGACTTCGGCTCAGGTCACGATCTCGCGGTCCGTGGGTTCGAGCCCCGCGTCGGGCTCTGTGCTGACAGCTCAGAGCCTGGAGCCTGTTTCAGATTCTGTGTCTCCCTCTCTCTGACCCTCCCCCGTTCATGCTCTGTCTCTCTCTGTCTCAAAAATAAATAAACGTTAAAAAAAATTTTTTTTAAATGGGATTCTATCTGTAACCTATTCCAGTCAGCACTAATCCAAATGGTATCTATTCTTTAAAAAGAGACAAGAACCTAAGGCCTCATTCTAGAATATCTTTTTCAAGTCTGGGCTATATATCCATTGTAACAAGATTGTCTAAACTGGAAAATGGGAAACAATTAGTCTGCTTTGCAGACAAGTCACTGCATCCTTAGTCCTGAAGCATTACCAAGTATATCTGTAAAATGAGTTGATGAGACTAAATTACTGATTTTCTGTCTGCTCAGACTCATAGAAACCCCCACCTACGAAAGTAATATTGGGCTACATGTTAATTTTATTTCAAAAAGCTTATTTGCTACATCATCTAAATAAAACGTCTTATCTTTTTTTTTTTTTTTTTTCCTGAGCTGGAGTTATGGTCCTAACCATGATTTTTCTCATGTTGACCAGAAGTCCTGCTCAGCTTTAATAACATTAGGAAACAAATGCATTTTTACTTAATCAATGTAGAATAGTAAATCTTTCAAAATTTGGAGGCCACGGGAAACAAAATTATTAAAAGGATCTTTGGCAAAGAAAAAATGGTAATCACAGAGCTAGATCACTGAGTTATATTTTCAGCTAATAATTACTGTGTACTTACCTGTGAAAGGTTTTCCTCTAGGTCTGAGGGTTATAGGGATAACATTGAGAGGTCCATGGTACAGTCCAATGAAGGGGTGCCTTCTTAGGTGCCTTCCATCTGCAATATGGAAGGTCTACCTATATGTTAAGGGGAAAGTTGTTTGTTTTTGGTAGTGCTATTTTAATTTATGATTTTCCCCTCAACTGTAGTTAGGCTATAAGAAACTTTTAAAATTTCCTCACAAAGGGCACAAAACTCCCTGCCTGCTTTTCATAATAATGTCAGTTTTTATGCCATCACCAACCATTCCTACCTAGGTCTACATATCAGAGGTCTAGAACTTACACCATAAGCAACTAGGAGATGGGAGTATCGGGGTCTTTCTTGAGGCTAAGGTCATAGCAAGGGTTGGGAAAGCTCAGGATGATGAATAGCCAGCTTCTCTGTCCAGGCCTCAGTACAAGCGAATCCTGATGGGAAAGTATGATTCTTAGGTCCTGCACAGTATAAAATAGAACATGTTTGCTTCTTGTCTCTGCATAATAAATCTCTTAAAAACCACACAGCCCTTGGAAGGTTACTAGACATTGCTGGTTTGATACAGAGCCATCATTCGTCAGCCCAGAAAATGTCATCTCCCTGGCTTGGAGAGTAACAATTTTAAAGTATCGGATGGGAAATGAAGTCTTAACCAAATAGACCTCAAATTGCAAATTCTAAAGTGGTGTCAATTTTAATGGAAAATAAATAAATCACTTCCAACAAGATGCATCTTAACCCTTGAATAGCCATAGTTTATCACAGATATTAAAGGATCTAAGTTCTTAAGCCTCCATTTCCAAGCACATAGTTTAAGTATTATAAAAGAACAAGTATTTCTCCTATTAATTTAAGTGAGCTCTGACCCAACCTGCTTTTTTGACACCTGTAATAAAAAACATTCAATGGCAAATATACCTAGATTATGGTATAAATACAGAACACTATCCTCTTTAGACAGTACTTTCCTTTTACATAGGTTCCACTGTATCGAAGGAAACAAGTATATATGCATCCACGTAAGCATTCAGAGTTGTCTCCCCTGCATGTTCCCTTTTAGACTCATTTCTTCCATAGAAATTCCATATGGAAAGGAGTGAGCCAACTCAAAAACCAACTGTCTAAATTCAATTATTCACTCCCCTGGTACGAGAGCAGGAACTTGTGAAAACACAAGTCCCAACAGGCAGAAGGAAATAATCTGAAAAATGAAAAGCTCTATGAACCAGTACAAAGGTTTCCCAGTCTCTGGGTGTGAAACAATCCCTCGTCAAGTCATCTCTCAGTCTGAAATGCCCAGAAATGGGTATCTGAGAGTAGCCCATGCTTGTTACCAGAAATCTCAATTCTAGCCATTACATATACTCCTAGAAATACCCAATTCATCTACATGGCTGGCACATATTTGCTCTTGGATATAGACTGCTGTAGAGAAAAGTTGTGATGTCTGAAATCACAACATTCTTGTCCTGATGCTTTCCCCAGAAAACATTTCTTTTGCTCAATGTCCCGGAACATTATACCTGGGGAGATCTATAAGCCAAAGATGACAGGTTACAGCATATCCATGTCAATGGGTAACTGAACACAGTTTAGGAGTCAACTGTCATTACCTATCATGGCTTAACATTCAAGTCAATCAAAGAAGGTGCCCTCTACTTAGAACACACACACAACTATTTTCCTTTTTCTTCCTAGGAACTATGGTGTACTATTCTGGGACAGGAAATATTACTAGAATGGCTGAGGTTCTGTTTGAGAAAAATCATTACAGAGAAATGGGAATTTCTTTACACATTCTTAAATATAGGAGGAAAACATTCAATTGCATTAATCGTCAAAAATATTAATCAAAACTATACAAGGCTGCAAAAAAATGACAAAAGGCCATTTCTGATATATTAAATTGGCAAAGTTTAGAAAGGCAATACTGTTTTTGGCACAACTTTTATATTGGGCATTTTGGCTATTTGTGCCAAAAATTTTATGATGCTTGTAACAACTGACTCAGTAATTCTACTTTAAGGGCATTTATTTTAAAGCAATAATCAAATATATATATAAAGACTTATAAACACAAATGTTCATCCTCAAATAATAGGAAAATCTATTTTTTTATAGAAATAATAGTCCAACAATAGGGATTTGGTTAAATAAATTGTGGTGTATCCATGAGAGAATACTATGTAGCTATTTTCTAAAAAGGACACATTCTGCCATATCCTATATCAATTACTTTCTCTGGCATAGTGTGATAGGAACAATTAAGAGTTTCTTTATAATATTTCCAAAATTTTTGAAAATTTGCAAAAGCATACTGTTTTTATATGAAGAAACAATGATTTATAACAGTAACAACTGCCTTGAGTACTCACTTTGTGCCAGATTGAACAGATAAGCGTTTTTTCAGTAATTATTTCATTTAATCTTTACCATAATCTTATGAGGCTGGGTACTATGATGAGCACCATTTTGAAACTACAGAAGTGACAGAGTTGGGACTTGAACACAGATCTAATTCCAAAGCTTGTGCCCTTGACCACTTTTAACCACTAAGAGATATCACATTTCTGAGTTACTTTTCTTGGAACCAAGTTTTCCAAGAAGCGCTAACACATCCAATTTCATATGGAAAGAGAAAATAGCAAATAAAGAGTTTGGAATTATTCCATGCTAAAAGGACAAGGAATCCTTTATGACTCTACACATAGCTTGAATTTGGGTAGGGTACTGTTTCTATAAGCCTATGATAAGAGTGACACATGTCTAAATTCATCAAGCAAATTGGAGGAGTGGCCTCAAATCTCTAGCACAGAGTTTCTACACACTTAGTTCTCTTACACTGTCACATGTTATTGATGTTAAGTGATACTTGGTGGCAATCATGATAAAGCAAACTTCAGTGACAAAAACCACATTCACTTGGGTTTTGCTAAAATTGGAGATTTTCTATGATCCAGAGGATTTAATCAAGCTTTAAGCAATGATCGCCCAGTCAGTATGCACTCAGCAAGTCCCTCAGTCCTCTGATTTTGGGGCAAGAACATGTTTTCACATGGATGAGCCATTCTTGGACACTTATATGAGGAACCATCACACATATTTTAAAGGAGTCATTCACATCTTTGAAAAACAACCTACACATGATCTCTATTTGAATGTTAAGGAATAACCTTAAATATACTCATGGGAAGTATTTAAATGTGTTCTTTCAAAAAAATGAGGTATTGTATATTTCTTGTACTGAGCTCTATAACATGGTAAAATGAATAATTTCTCATTCATTTTTGCTTTTTCCCACTGCTATTGTAGCCAAACTAGATCAACCATGCAGTGAGCCCATCAACTATTTTGCAATAACTTACAATAAAAAATTCAAATGGCCAAATTGGACTTCATAACTAACAGACTGTCTTAAATATATCAATTAGATAGTAGTAAATATCCACATAATTTGGAACTTACTGGAAACTAATCATGTAAAACTGATGTGGTTGTCGCCTTTCATGAGCAAATGATATTCTGTAGTAGATTAGTGACTAACTTCAGGAGAAAGCTGGCAAGATTAAACTTTCACATCAAACCCTATGAAGATTCACCTTGTCTAACTGTGAGTGTGAAGTATGTGGGTAGTCAGGCTTAACCCAAAGTAAGGCACCATTGCTGGACTCTAACACTCTACCATTTTCCCAGGATAGATCTGATTTTACTCTACCTGCTAGAGGGGATGCAAATCACTTCTTACATATACTGTATCACAAAGTAAATACTCAGATAAGTAACTGCAAGATTAAAAAAAAAGACAGTGCAGCAAGCTCAAGTTCAAGGCCAAAAGACATTTGATGATTCAAATAAGTGAAAATACTGATAGGAAAATATTAACTTCTCACTTTTTAACCAAAATGACTCAACAGAGTCTAGAAAATTTTAAAATGTGATCATCACTAACAAATATAGTAAGTACTCTTCCTTTGAACAGAGAAGGGGGAAAACTAAGTGGCTAGATGTATTAAAGTAACTAAGTGAAAAAAGGTTTCTTCAAATACTGCCTATTACTGGACACGGAAAAGTGGGCATGGAAATTTTTAAATTTCATTAGGAAATAATTATAAAACATCTGCTATGGAAAGTAAGCCTATGCTAGGTTTCATGAAGGTTATGAAGATGAGAAAGTTTTAAAGTTATCATGATTTATGTATCCTTAAACAAAAAAAGGTAGCCAGTGAAGATTTAGGTTAATTTTCTAGCTTATGTATTACATGCATATGTTATATACTATGGTAGAAAATCCCCTAAGCTATCCATTTGCAAAGCAAAAAATAAGATTATTGAGAAAACAGGAGCAGAATGGCAGGGGCAGAGAGGCAAGAGCAGATTTAAAATCTTTTATTTTCTAAGGGCAAATGGTGATTTTTTTCCAACTAGGTTTTTTTTTTTTTTTTTTTTTTTTGAAAGTCAAAAGGCATGGTAACTGGTTTTTTGGATGTGGTTTTTCTCCCTTTTACTCTAGAAAGGAACTATATTTTCCAAAACCTATACCCTGTAACTGTTTTTTCCCTAAGGGTTTAAAGAACACCGTGTAGCCTTACATTGGCTTAAATGATCAGACCCTACCATTTACCTAAAATTCAAATAAGCTGGAGAGGATTATCTCAAAAAAAGATTTTGTATAAAAATATCAAAGAGGGCTTACTATAAAACAGTTCAGTGATTGTAAGTAATGGCATGTCGCTATCCTAAAACTCACATAGAGATTGACAGTGGTGATGGTTGTACAACATTATGAATGTATTTAATATTAGTGAACCATACATTGAAAAATGGTCAAGGTGGGGGGGGGGCGCCTGGGTGGCTCCATCAGTTGAGCGTCCAACTCTTGATTTTGGCTCAGGTCATGATTACAGGGTCATGGGATCAAGCCCTATAGAGGAACTGAGTCCTCCGTTGGGCTCTGCATGGAGTGTGGAGACTGCTTGATTCTCTCTCTCTCTCTCTCTCTCTGTCTCTGTCTCTGTCTCCCTCCCTCCATCCCTCCTTCCCTCCGCCCTTCTCCCCCATACACATGCTCTCTCCCTAAAATAATTTTTTTTAATGGGCAAGGTTGTTAAGTTTTATGTTACATGTATTTTATCACGAATTTTAAAATTAGGGAAAAGAGTTGATGGGAGATGTCCAACAAGCAGTGGATGACTCAGATCTGGGGTTCAAGACAGAAGATAGGACTAGTGATAGACATTTAAGAGCTTTGTACATAGGAGTATTATTTTGCATCACTGCCTGGCATGGTTATGGTGCTCTAATTTACAACCCTGAGATGCAGAGTCACATGCTTTACTGACTGAGCCAAGCCAGATGCCCCCAGATCGTAAGCTTTTAAAGGGCAATGGAATGAATACCTTACTCATCTATGTGTCCTATGCAGCATTAGGACAACACCTCTAATAGGTATCTAACAGGTATTTATAAAAATTGAACTGGGAAAGATTGATGGTGGAGTAGGAGGACCCTAGGTTCACCTCCCACACAAATATATCTAGGTAAGTATCATATCCTAAATACCCCAGAAATTGACTTGAAGAGTGGCAGAACAAACTCCACAAGTAGAGGTAGAAAAGAGGCCACAATGAAGAAGGTAGCAAGTGTGGAGACACAGTTTGGGGGAAACAGACCATGGCTGCTGTGGTGGGGAGGGAGCTGTGGTCATAGAGAAGGGCAAGAGACAGACTGACACACAGGGGAGCACACAGGAAAAAGAATCCCCATAGCAGTTGGCTTGGAAAGTGAGAGGGCCCAAATTTCGTGACTTCTTGCAACCAGCAGGGCTTAAAGCCTGTTGTTTTAATGTGTATTTATTTTTGAGAGAGACAGAGTGCAAGTAGGGGAGGGGCAGAGAGAGAGGGAGACACAAAATCTGAAGCAGGCTCTATGCTCTGAGCTGTCAGCACAGAGCCCAATGCAGGACTTGAACTCAGGAACTGTGAGATCATGACCTGAGCCGAAGTCACCAACTGAGCCACCCAGGTACCCCTTAAAGCCTGGTGTTCAAAAAAAAATTGTTTTTAATTTTTACATTTATTTATTTTTGAGAGACAGAGAGAGACAGAGCACAAGTGGGGGAGGGGCAGAGAGAGAGGGAGACACAGAATCGGAAGCAGGCTCCAGACTCCGAGCTGTCAGCACAGAGTGCAATGCAGGGCTCGAACCCACAAGAACTGTGAGATCATGACCTGAGCCGAAGTGGGACACCTAACCGACTGAGCCACCCAGGCGCCCCAAAGCCTGGTGTTTTAAATGTCAGTGGGCATGGCTGGGACAGAGCCAGGAGGGCATTGCCCTGATCTTAGAGAAAAGAAAGGTAAACAACGTGTGGACATACAGTGTGGAAACAGCAATCTGAAGAGCACCTGGGACACACAGTGGGAAGGTTATTCCCTCATCTCAGAGCATGTCCCAGAGTGACAGAAGATATTTGCAAATGATGGATCCAATAAAAGATTAGTATCCAAAATATATAAAGAACTCATACAACTCAACACCCCCCAAAACAATCCAATTAAAAAATGGGCAGAAGATATGAACAGACATTTCTACACAGAAGACATCCAGATGGCCAATAGACACATGCAAAGATGTTCAACATCACTCATCATCAGGGAAATGCAAATCAAAACTACAATATCACCTCATACCTGTTAGAATGGCTAAAATCAACAACACAAGAAACAAGTGTTGGTAAGGATATGGAGAAAAAGGAATCTTTGTGCACTGTTGGCTGGAATGCAAATTGATACAGCTACTGTGGCAACAGTATGGAGGTTCCTCAGAAAGTTAAAAAAATGACCCAGCAATCATACATACTATTGGGTATTTAATCAAGGAATATAAAAACACTAATTCAAAGGGATACATGCATCTCTATATATCATTTACAATAGTCAAATTATGGAAGGAGCCCAAGTATCCACTGATTGATGAATGGATAAAGAAGATGCGGTGTGTGTGTGTGTGTGTGTGTGTGTGTATACACACAATGTAGTATTATTCATCCATAAAAATGAAATCTTGCCATTTACAACAATAGGGCTAGAGCTAGAGAGTAGAATTCTAAGCAAAATAAGTCAATCAGAGAAAGACAAATACAGTAAAACCTTGGATTGCAAGTAACTTGTTCTGTGAGTGTTCCACAAGACAAGCAAATGTTTCTAACAAATTTTAACTGATAAATGAGTGATGTCTTGCAACACAAGTAGTACATGATGCCAAACGTCACATGTTCACAACTGAGCCAATGGTTCTTCTCTCATGTGTGCATGCTGCAGGATTGTGGGTGATTGCTTTGCTTCATTCTAGGTCAGGCTGCCTGCAGATATAGACCCTTTCCTCTGCTGCCTTATTGCCATTTATATTAAATTCAGTATATGACAAGAGTTTATTAATACTGTACTATAGTCATCGCTTCTCGGCCTTTTGGCTAAGATCAAGTGTAATACTGTACTATAGTCAACATCCAAGGGAGTGTAGACAATGGCCCCCATGCAGAAAAGGGTTAAAAATAAAGGCAGTAAAAAAAAGGAGATGATTCTAGTGGAAGTTAAGAAGGAAAACAATGAGAAGTATGAATGAGGTATATAAATGGCCAAAATTGCAAGATTTTATTAGAAGTCTACGTCTGCATCTGGACTACAGAGGATGAGAAAAAGGCAGAGGAATCTCTCACTTCAAATGAGATTAGGGAGATGTGTAAAATGTGGGAAACAGTGCAAAATTTTGTAGAAAAGAGCCACCCAAATAAGGCTGTAGCAGTGCGAGCGATGAATCTCTTTAACGACAATGCAATGTCACATTTCCACAAAATCCTCAAAAGAAGGCAAAAACAAGTGTCATTGGGTAGGTTCCTTGTTAAAGTTGCACAAAAAGAAAAAGATTCCATTGAGCCAGTAGATAGCAGTGATTCTGTGAGTGATAGTGAAAGTCATCCTATACAATAACCCTCCTCTCTCTTGTCTCCCTCACACCAGCCATGAAGGTTTCCAAAGGTAAGTGCAGGTTAATTTATTTTTCTTTATATTTTGTCTTTTCTTTAGTATTTTGTATTATATTACAGTATTGTAATCATATTTATACGAATAGCGGAATGAATCATTTGAGTTTCCAGTATTTCTTATGTAGAAATTTGCCTTGATATACAAGTGCTTTGGATTATACACGTTTCAGGAAAGAATTATGCTCACAAAACAAGGTTTTACTGTACCATATAATTCCACTCTTATGTGGAGTTTAAGAAACAAATGAGCAAAGGGAGAAAAAGGTGAGAAAAAGAGACAAATTAAGAAACTCTTAACTAAATTTTATTTGTTTGTTTGTTTATTTATTTATTTATTTATTTATTTATTTATTTATTTATAGGAAGAGAGATAGAGCAAGGGAGGGGCAGAGAGAGGGAGACACAGAATCTGAAACAGGCTCCAGCCTCTGAGCTGTCAGCACAGAGCCCGACGCAGGGCCTGAACCCATGTACCATGAGATCATGACCTGAGCTGAAGTCAGACTCTTAACCAACTGAGCCACCCAGGTGCCCCAAAACTGACTCTTAACTATAGAGAACAAATTGATGGCTACCAGACAGGAGGTGGGTGGGGGAATGGGTTAAATAGGTGATGGGGATTAAGGAGTGCACTTGTGATGAGCACCAGGCATTGTATGGAAGTATTGAATCACTACATTGTATACCTGAAAACAATGTTTACTTTATTATATTAACTAGCTATAATTAAAATCTTAAAAATTAAAAAAATAATAAAATATGTAAGTAGGAATTTAAAAAATTGAACTGAATCTGAGCACAAGACAGAGAACCTTCAGTCTTTTTCCATCTGGTGTACCTAGACCTGACATTTATAGATTTATTCTAAATCCTGGCTAATCATTTTGGCTCATTTGTAAATGAGAGGTCAGAGGTTTGCAGCTAGACCATAATGTCTGTATTTCAGAATCCATTTTACTACATGAACATCATCCAATAAAAAGTGCAAGCCAGGGGCGTCAGGGTGGCTCAGTCAGTTAAACATCCGACTCTCGATTTTGGCTCAGGTCATGATCTCACGGTTCATGAGTTTAATCCCTTGTCTGGCTCTGCACTGACAGCGAAGAACCTGCTTGGGCTTCTTTCTCTCTCTGCCCCTCCCCAGATTGTTTGCTCTCTCTCAAAATAAATAAATACACTTTAAAAAAAAGTGGAAGCCAGGACTTGCTACTTTTTTGGTTCACTCAACTCCACACTCTCCTTGTATACTCACCCCCTCCTGAGAATCCTGGCACATAGTTTCACAGCCAAAAATAAGGCACAAGGTCAAGCAGTGCTCCCTAGGCAGGGAGGATATTCCCTCCCTTCCTTTTGGAAACACTTCAACTAACCCTGTTTTAGTTTGGCTGCTTTGCCTCATTTCAAAAATATTTCATTATACTCTATAGCCTTTCCCTGGATGCCCTAGTTAATTAAGTTTACATAATTTCCTACTGATTAGTTTTGAACAGCTTGTTCTGGATTTTCTCTCCTTTAATTTCTGCCTTTACTGACTGCTTAAAATCCTCAAATACAAACTTAGGAAAGTATGTGTTACCACAAAGATCACTATACTAATACAACAAAAAGCACTCTGATTCTTTAAGAGATCTTCACTTGTCTGTTCCAGAAAACAAAGAAACTGTTAGGTGGAATCCATCAACAAGCCAGTAATAATAAACACAAAGAAGTCATTAGTTATATTCTTTCACATACAAGAATGAACTCTGGTCCATTCCTTTACTTATAATACATTTCACATTTACTAAGATCCTTTGAGATTCTTTCTCTGAGCTTAAGAACCCAGAGGATTAATGAAAAAAATTACTACATGTGCAAAAATTATGCTCAAGCTGATTTATATCCCTCCTCAAACAGAATTCTTAACTGACATTTTACCTTTGTTTCTTGTGCCATAAATGAATAGCCTATAAGGTACTGAAAATGCATTCACTGTGGCCATCTTTGTGGCTGATGTGAATTGCCGCACAACCAATGGAAGTTTCTAATAATGAATATGGTCAAAATTAATGGGTCAGCTGTGCCGCAATCTGGTCCATCTGCTGCATATGCACAGCCTCAGAGGACAAGGAGGAAGGAAAGTGAACCCAAAACGTCAACACCAATATCCTAAAGCATTTCATGATTCAAGAAATGGCATTAGACTTTTTTTTTTTAATGTTTATTTATTTTTGAGAGACAGAGAGAGACAGATCATGAGCAGGGAGGGGCAGAAAGAGAGGGAGACACAGAATCCAAAGCAGGCTCCAGGCTCTGAGCTGTCAGCACAGAGCCTGACGCGGGGCTCAAACCCACCAACTGTGAGATCATGACCTGAGCCAAAGTCAGATGCTTAACCGACTAAGCCACCCAGATGCCCCTTTTCAATTTTTTTAAACGTTTATTTATTTTTGAGAAAGAGACACAGAGTGCAAGTGGGGGAGGGGCAGAGAGAGACACAGACAGAATCTGAAGCAGACTCCAGGCTCTCAACTGTCAGCACAGAGCCATACGCAGGGCTCAAACTCATGATCCATGAGATCATGACCGGAGCTGAAGTCAGAAGCTTAACTGACTGAGCCACCCAGGTGCACCAAAATGGCAACAGATTTTAAAATTACTCTGAAATCTGCTTTTCTCATAAATTCTTTAGTTTCTTGGCACTTTGGGGAAAATATAACAATTTAACTTCATAAATGGTCATTCTTAAGACCAAAATTTCGCACAATGTTTCTTCTTGCTCATGTTAACTCTATAAAATAAAGTCGCCCCATCCACCACTAGCCCACATCAGAACACAGAGGAAAAGTGAGTTTCAAGGTTGCAACAAATCTTCAGATACACTCTTACCCATGAATCAAGAATAAATCTGCAATGGCAAAAACCAAACAAATGTATTTTAAAAAAATATTCTCAGGTGACTTTTCTGGTGGTGAGATCCCCTCCACTCCATATAGTGAAATATTCTAGGTCAGCCAGGATTCTTGCTATGCGACAGTCTTCCTCCCTGGAGGAACCAGTGTTTTATCTCTGGTCAATTATGGATTTTGTCCATAATTGACAGCCAAAATGCTGACTTTTCAAAAACATGCTTTGTACAAATTTCATTCCAGTGTTCTTTTATTTCTGTTGAAAACTACCTTGTTTCATGTGCCAAGAAACACTGAGATGGGAGGTTTTTTTAAATTTGTTTAAAAAAAAAAATCAGTTTCCACATCCAGTATGCAGATTTTTTTTTAAACCCAGACATATATAATCACTTCCTGAAAGCATAGCTGAAGGTCATATTATGCAGTGGTGAGATGTCAAGCAAAGAAATACATACATTTCAATTTACAAGCTCACAAATGGTGTCAGTACTTGGAAAAGAAAATTCATAGGCTTGGGAATGAAAGATAAGATAGGGAACACTGGCTAATTGGCTAATTCACAAGGATAGCCTCTCCTTGGAACACGCATAATTCCCATTATGATAAGCACTTTGCAGGTGTGCTGAAGGAAGGAGAGATAAAGTTTGGCAATTAAGTTAGTGTTTCCCCCAGTGAATTCTAACTCCAACAACGGTACCAAAGGAGTGTGATGCAATTATGAAACTCAATTTCACAGGATTTTGTGGCTGAAGATACTTTGTCAATGACTCACTGAAAATGCTCATAATTTATGCCAAGCTTCTCAAACACTTTCTGATTATATACTTTAAAAGACAGATTAAGATGCCCTGTTTTTCATCTCTGGGCCTCTGTGGGCATATACAAATATCACAGGGTATTTCTTGCAATAATAAAACTGACAAAAGAACTGGAAATATTTAAGTTATCCTAAACCATCCTCTCTTCAGGATGCATTCTGGAAGATTAAGGCATGCAATCCCACAGAAGAGCAGAAGTGAATCAAGATCCATTTTAAACAACCAAAAAAAAAAAAATTATCTGATGAACTCCTTTTAAAATATTCAAAACAATGATCAAGGTTAGATTTCATTTCTCATTCCAGGCTTACATGGTTACCAACTGTTGAAATATTTTCATGCTATGTGCCTAAATTTTGAGGACAGAATTGCTGTCCATCCACAATCTAGCACATCTGTGTCCAACCTGACCACCTCAGCAGTCCTGCATAGGTGTCATGACTGGCTAACACGCTTCTAGCCAAGCTTCAACTGAGCCCAGGATTTTTCCCCCCACTGCTTTTATTTCATTGTTCTTAAATGCTTTACTGCTTTTCCTGTTGTTGATGTTAGAAGCCTAGAATGGTTTTACTGTTTAATGCATTTGTTGTGTTAAACATTAAAGACACTGAGATAAAGGTGAACCTGAAATAAAACAAGATCTGTGGGATCAAACAATGAAAATAATAGAACATTCAAAAACAATGACAAAAGGCAAAGAGAGCAAAAACATAAAGACACAGAACAGTTTAAAAGGCCATACTGTGTCAAATCAATGGTTCATTCAGTTTAATATCTCCTCTCTGACAGCGGCACTAGGGTAAGTTGTATGGTAAAGCTTGTCATTCATGCTCTTTGATTTTGTCCTCTAAAGGTTAGAAAGACATCCTGAAAATATCTAGCTTTCATTAATAATACATTAAGCATCTAGTCATAATCTAGTCTTGGATTTGTCAGTATTTCTATCCAGTAAGTTATTTGTATTATTTCTTAATTGTTAAAACGAGTAATTCTTTTACTTGTTTTAAAACAATATGTATTCTAATCCAGACTCTGCCAGTAACTGGGTATTTCACACTGGGCAAGGTGAATAATGTCTGTCTGAGTGTCCGTGTCTATGTAATGAGGGGGCAGAGAAAAAGCAATCAATTAAGTCCCTCCTTGCTTTCAAATTTTATGATTTGGCTACCAAATTTCAAAAGGATGTTAATACACTCATCCTTACATTATACATACCCACTGTCTTGCCAATCATAACCTCCTCCACCTTTGTTTTCTCTGGACTTCAAAGAATTAGCTTCTCGTGGTTACAAGAGATCTCAAACATCAGATAATACAACCCTAGGATGCCTGAATCATCATTACAGAATTCTCTACTGGCTGTCATCTTGATCCTGTTTGGATACTGTTACTGATAGAGAAGTTTATGAGGTGCCAAGGCAGCCCAATTCATTTTCAACTAACTCCAATTTTCAAAAATTATTCTGATATGAATTCGGATATAAATTTTGAAACACATCTATCTCCTTGCAACCTCTTGCTTGTTTCCTCTGGGGCAAGACAGAAGAAGAAGATCTAAATCTTTTTTCTACATGCTCCATGCGATAGATCTTCTAATACTGGAAGAAGCTATCACATTCCTCTCACTTGCCTCCCTTCTCCAGGCTAATCATCAGTTAGCCTTTATTCTTGTATCATAGTATTTATTTCATTGGCTACTCTTCTCTGAACAAACTTCACCTTGACAGTGCCTGTCTGAAAATATATCATCCCAGACAGAAACTAACACTTTAGCCAGAGGATAGTTAAGTGCTAAGAATAGAACGATTATATCCTCCCTTGTTCCAAACACCCATTTGGATGTTTCTATTAACACAACTAAGATCACATTAACTTTTGAGATTTACACTTTTTAAGGCACTGCTATTCAGCCATATTTTCCTGACCTTATATCCATAAGTGGATACAGATGAGGGCTAGAAGCTCAAAATAGAAAGTTGGCCACTAGGGGTGTTAGGAGACATACTTCTTATTAACTGTGTGACTTCGGGCAAACAACTTCAATTTCCTGTGCCCTGGTTTTCTCATTTCTAAAAAAAATTTTGAATGTTTATTTATTTTTGACAGAAAGAGAGAGAGAGAGAGAGAGAGAGAGAGAGAGAGAGAGAATGTGAGCAGGGGAGGGGCAGACAGAGAGGAAGACATAGAATTTGAAGCAGGTTCCAGGCTCTGAGCTGTCAGCACAGAGCCTGACATGAGGCTCCAACTCACAGACTGCAAGATCATGACCTGAGCCGAAATCGGATGCTTAACCGACTAAGGCACCCTATAGTTTTCTCATTTCTAAAATGGAAAGAACAATTCTTCTAAATATCTAAGATATTATAAAGATAAATGAGCAGATATAACAATTACTTCCTTAAGGTAAAAGAATTATGGAAAAACAGGCTATAGTTCCTGAATGATTAAACATAGAGGTTCTATATGATTCAATAATTTCACTCATAGGATGGATATACTCAAGGGAAATAAAAATATGTATCCACACAAACACTTGTACGCAATGTTCATAGCAACATTATTCATAAGAGCCAAAAAGTAGAAGCAATTTAAATAACCATCAACTGATAAATAGATCAACAAAATGTGGTATGTCTGCATAATGGGATATTATTCAGCCATAAAAATGAATGAAGTACTGATACATGCTACAATGTGGATGAATCTTACATACATTATGCTAACTAAAAGAAGACAGACACAACAGGCCACATATTTTTGCATGACCCCATTTACATGCAATGTCCAGAATAGGCAAATATAAAGAGACAGAAAGTAGATTAGTGGTTGCCAGGTTAAGGGAAGAACAGCCTGAGAATTGACTGGTAAAGGGTACAAGGTTTCTTTTTGGTGTAATAAAAATGTTCTAAATGTGATTGTGGTGATGGCTACACAACTCAGTAAATACACTAAAAGTGAATTTTATACGAAAAGTGTATACTAAAAGTATTACACTTTTTAGTGTAAAAGTGAATTTTACACTTTAAATAGGTATATTGTATGGTTTGTGTTATACCTCAATAAAGTTGTTTTGTTTTTGTTTTTTTTTTTAATTTCTTTTTAATGTTTATTTATTTTTGAGACAGACAGAGACAGAGCATGAACGGGGGAGGGCCAGAGAGAGGGAGACACAGAATATGAAGCAGGCTCCAGGCTCCGAGCTGTCAGCACAGAGCCCGACGCGGGGCTTGAATTTATGGACTGCGAGATCATGACCTGAGCCGAAATCAGCCGCTCAACCGACTGAGCCACCCAGGCACCCAATAAAGTTGTTTTTTAAAGAAACTATAGAGAGGTGCCTGGGTGGTTCAGTCAGTTGAGAGTCCAACACTCGATTTCAGCTCAGGTCATGATCTCATGGTTCCTGGGATTGAGCCCCACATCTGTGCTAACAGCACAGAGCCTGCTTGGGATTCTCTCTCTCCTCTCTCTCTGGCCCTTCCCCACCTCTCTCTCAAAATAAATGAATAAATAAACAAATGTTAAAAAATATTTTTTTAATATAAGAACTATAGAAACGTAAGACATTCATTTACTTGTTAGAGGTCTCTAGTGAATAACCAACAGCAACTCTAAGAATACTTCCCTGAATTATAAAACTCAGAGACAATCATTACCATGGGGATTTTATTTATGATTCTTCTCAAAGATTGTGATGATAGTACACAATCTGGGGAAGCAGCATGCGTAAACCACAGCCAGGGATAAGGGTACATAAATGCCTGTGATCTAAGCACAAAGCAATTACCCATGGAAATCTAATATGGCCACTGGGAAACGTTCCCATATACACAACCTTCACTCAGCAGCTGGCATTTATATAGATTCTTATTTAACAAATGTAACTATCAGTTTGTTGTGAGTTTTTAAAAGTGAAAAAGTACTCCAAATAAACATTGTAGCCTAAAGAATGTTCATTAATTAATTCATTAATATACATTAATTAATGGCAATGGGGTGGACCAAATAACCTGAAAAGCCTTTCCCAGCAGAACTCAAACCCAGAGTGCAATATACAAACATCCTTTTAAATACATAGCTAAATTTTCAAGAGAAGAGGGAACTCTTGAGGGGCCAAAACAGAAAATTAAATAAAAAACAGTAAACAAATGACCTGATGCAGATATTGGTCTTGAAAATATAAGGGGCTACATACGACATGAGAAGCCAAGGAAGAGGGTCTTGAATCAACCTAAGGAGTTTGGACTTTAATCTTGTAGGCATAGAGTTATAAGAGGATGTAAAGTAGTAGTTGTCAATTATACCTCAATGAAGCTGAAAAGAAATGTAGAGAAGCAACATGATCAAATTTGTATTTTAGAAAAATTTTTCTGGCAGCAGTATGGCTAATGGATTTGAGGAAACCAAACCTGGGGAAGAGAGACAGGTTAGAAGACTATTAATAATAACTAGATTTATTGAGTTCTTATGTACCATCACAGAACTAAGAGCTTTATACATATTATCTCAATTATTATAACAACTCCACACTGAGATTATTCCATATTTTGATCAATAAAGAAACTGAGACTCGGGTTAAATAACTTGCTCAAGTCACATAATTAGCAATTAGTTAGGTTAAGATATACTAAGAGTCTGATGATTTAGGTGGAAGTTGAAAAAAAGGGCTTAGAAGGCAGAATTGAGAGAGCCTGATGACCAGTTAGCTATAGGAAAACAAGAAAGGGAGGGGTTTAATTTCAATACAAGTAGTAATTACTATCTGTATGTGCTTTACAATATAACATCATAAAAGGGATATTGGAGGTTACTCAATAAGCTAAATAAAAAATTCCATGACACAGTAATTCCACTCCTAGAGATACATGCAAAAGAACTAAAAACAGGTATCAAACAAATATTTGTACATCAATGCTCAGAGAAGCTTTATTTACAATAGCCAAAATGTGGAGACAACCCAAATGTCTATCAAGAGAAAAATGGAAAAACAAAATATGGTATAGTCATACAGCAGAATATTAGTCATCTATTAAAAGAATGAAGTACTGATACATGCTACAACATGGATGAACCTTGAAAAATTCATGCTAAGTAAAAGATGCCAACACCAAAGACCACATATTACATGATTTCATTTATATAAAATATCCAGAATAAGGACATCCATAGAGACAGAAGGCAGATTAGTGGTTCCCTTGGGTTGTGGATATGATAGAGGAATAGGGAATGATTCCTCAATAGTTGTGGCACTTTCTTTTACAGTGATTAAAATGTTCTGGGACTTGATAGTGGTGATGGTTCAACAACATGGTAAGTATACTTAATACCTCTGAATTTTCTGTTTTAAAACAATTACAACGGTAAATTTTATGTTCTGTGTATTTTACCACAGTTTTTAAAAAGGGGACTGGCCTATTGATGGAACACTTCCATGGAGATATTTAAAGGGTAGAACTGTTACGGATGAGTGAGAAGGATGCATTTGTCTTTAAAAAAAACAATAATTATATATTTTATGAAAACATTCACACTGTGAAAGGGAAACTGGCCTTAACAGAGCACTACTATGGAGAGGATTTCCATTCACAATACAGTATCACCATTCATGGTCTTGATAATACAAGAGGCAACACAGGGTCAGGGTTAGAAAGAGAGCTAGTCCCTACCCTCATAGGTTTTAGAATCAAGGAGATAAGTAGGATTCACAGAAATCTCAACAGCATACCAGTTAAAAACAATGTAAGATAAAAATTAAAGAGCAGTTCAGTCAACATATGCTGTGAGTTCAGAGGGGAAAACAGGGAAGGCAGTGTAGAAATAAACATGAAGGGAAAACCTAGTGCACTAGTTCAAAGTTTGGGTTTTTAGGTGGAGCACATTGGAGATTTACAGTAATGAAACTACTCTGTATGATACTACAATGATTGATGCATGTTATTATAGATTTGTCCAAACCCATAGAAGCTACAACACCAAGAGTGAACCCTGATGTCATCTATGGACTTTGGGTGACTGTGATGTGTCAACAGAGTTTCATCATTGTAACAAATGGCCCAACTCTGCTGGGGGATGCCCATATTGGGGTAGGCTATGCATGTTCAGTGGGGGAGATGGAACATGGGAACTCTGTGCCTTCCACTCAATTTTGTTGTCAACTAAAACTGCTTCAAAAACTAAAACCTATTAACAAAAATAGCGCAGAGTTCAGAGCCACACTGAACTTTGGCTCTACCATTTACTACCTCATGCAGGTTAGTTTTCCTCAATTTTCTCATCTGAAAAATGGGAATAACAACAGAACCTATCCCAAATTGTTGTGAGGATTACATAAGTTAGTATATATTTAAAATGTTTTGAATAAAAAGTACTCAATTAGCTATCATCATTACGTCATCATCAGCATCCCAAGCACTGAAGGAGGAGTAAATCATATTTAGGAATAAAACTCAGTATTCCAGGCCAGCAATTTTCAAACGTTTTTGAGTGTTCAATTAAGACAAAAACTGGAAGCCCAGTATTTACATGGAATTGAAGCACGGCTGTAACTGAAGTGATTCCTACATGGTGAGTCATATCATTTGAGAGTTGTCCTGGACATTACAGAGCACTTACTTGGCGATTCGTTCATTCTTCAACATTTGGTGACCATCTATGTGCTAGTTGGTTTTTTAAAAAAGATTTTATTTTTAAGTAATCTCTACACCCAACATGGGGCTTGGAGCCACAACCCAGAGATCAAGAGACACACGTTCTACCAAATGAGCCAGCCAGGCCCCCACTATGTGCCAGATTTTGTAAGAGATCATGAGTATTTGGCAAAGACAGACCTAGAACCTACTCTTCAAGGAAGTTACATATACCCTAGTTGATAAGACAGGCAAGAATCCAACAACTTTTTAATACAACTTCACTGAGAAATAACTTGCCTGATAAAATTCACCCATTTAAAGTATACAATTGAATGGTTTGTGGTGTATTGCACAAGATTGTGCAACCATCACTATAATCAATTTTAGAATATTTTAATCACCCCACAAAGAAACTCGTTACCCAGGAGTCCATTCTTATATGTAAAATAAGAAAGAAAAAACCCTATGTAAAACTATTACAAAGGTTATAAGTGTATGCATAATGTGGAACTGACCACTCCTTGTCAATACAAGATTCCAGGAGATAAACAGGCATGCCAGCTTTCCTTTAAAAAGGTGATCAGTTCGGGGCACCTAGGTGGCTCAGTTGGTTGAGCATGTGACTCTTGATTTTGATTCAGGTCATGATCCCAGGGGTCGTGGGACTGAGCCCTGTGTTGGGCTCTGCACTGAGCATGGAGCCTGCTTGGGATTCTCTTTCTCCCTTTGCCCCTTTCCCCAGCTCGCAACGCTCTCTAAAATTTAAAAAATTTATTTGAGTGGTTCAACAATCAGAGCAAGCAAAAGGAAAAGAATCAGGAAGTAAGGAATAACAAGAATCTCACTGGATGAAATCCACAGTGCATGAAGCCAGGTAAGTCAAGACATCATAAGTGCACAAGGCTGAAGAGATGAAAAAGTAACTGGTTAGGCATAAGAGCCTAATAAAATTTTGGTTTCCAGCCTTCCTTTTATCTTAAAAGTGAGTGCATAGTAAAAACTTCCAACACTGTGTCCCTTAGCACTGTGTCATGAGCGTGTGTTTGTGCACACACACATATGCTCACTTTTATCACTCACTTGAACTATATCTGTGATTTAGGGAAATTCTACTCCAATCCCCATTTTAAACATGGCTGTTGTGAAGTTCAGGCCAAAGGCAGACTATGACAATGCCAGGAATCTGAAAATGTGTGGTAATGGTTAATGTCAGATGCATCAAGGTACAATTTTAGATCCTATGTATAAGCTTCCAGGCCAGAAGCAAATTACTTAATCTCTTCGAGCTTCAGAACACTCACCCATAGAATTATCAAGATGATGTAAATAAAATACTCAGTGAGTACTATTCTTTTTAGATGCCCCATATATGTTACACTAACTTTAATTATGTGCATAATAGCAAGATTTGATATTTTGATGTGTAACTATATTTCAGCATATACAATATTTAGCCGCAACAGTCAGTTCAAGATACTTTTTTATCAGAGACAAAATGCTGCAGAAGCCTTCTCTGAATTACTAGAGAGATGAATAACTGCAATTTTCTCCTGAAGATGTGTGTGTTTAAATTAGGTCTTATTGTACTCATTTCCAAAGAAAGTGCTATATTTTAATCACTCTACCTTCCCTGTTTTGAATGTTTTAAAAGATCACTATGAATTCTTACCACAACTACTAAATTCTTCCCAGTGCTAAAGACTGCAAATATGCAATCTGAGAAAATGGGCAATTTGAGACTATCTAACAAACCAGCTTGGGGACCTTGCACAAAGAACACTGTAACTATGGAAACACTTGGCAATGGAGTTACAACATAAATCAAAGAACCTGTTTCATTATTCAAGTACCAAGCATTTGAGATCAATTTATAGCAACTGTAAGCTATTAATAATTGTATTCTATTCAATTTGTCAAACATGATTTTCTCTCTCCATGAGATCTTTAGGAAATCCTTAAGTGTTTTCCTTAAGGAGAAGGAAATGATAAATTAAATCCACTTAAGTGGTGCAGTGTACCTGACTGGTGGTTTTGATCCATTTATGAAACAAACACTATGAAATCAGGCTTAGTTGGCATTTAGCATATGCTTTGTTGTGTGTGTGTGTGTGTGTGTGTGTGTGTGTGTATACACACACACACCGATGATGACCTGGTTCCCCAATCAGGATTACAAATTCCTCAAACACAGGAAACATAAACAACTTAAAAGATACCCCATCATTAGTACCTAGCAAAGGGCTCATGATATAGTCTATAATGAGTGCTTTCCTGGCTAATTTAGCTCTTCTTTTCTAAGCACAAGAGACTTTGGAAGAAGATAAATCGCAGCACATTAACAGGATTTTACGATGGGGAAAAAAAGAGCCCTACAGTGCAAAGTTCATGAAGGTTATCTTTAGGAAGTATATAAGCTATACCCTTCACAAACATGGTGGTTGTTTCCTTACTAATTTTTGCACAAACTTTTTTTTTTCTTTTGAGAAAGGAAACTCTAGGCCAGTTCTAACTTTTAATTTCCTTCTGCTCACAGGAAGGTTTGTTAACTGACAGGTTGTTTTTTTTTTTTTTCTTTACAACTGTGTACTACCTGAGCCTCTACGATCCTCTCTCCCTATTTCCCTTCAGTCAAAACAGGAGGGGGAAATTACAAATAGAATTTTAGGATAAGGGCACCTGGGTGGCTCAGTCAGTTGAGCATCCGACTTCGGCTCAGGTCATGATCTCGTGGTTTGTGAGTTCGAGCCCCGCGTCGCGCTCTGTGCTGACGGCTCGGAGCCCAGAGCCTGCTTCGGATTCGGTGTCTCCCTCTCTCTCTGCCCCTGTCCCACTTGAGCTCACTCGCTCGCTCTCTCTCTCTCTCAAAAAATGAAGAAACATTAAAAAAAAGATTAAAAAAATAAAGAAAAAATTTTAGGATAAAGCTCAGGCCTGCCAACATATATGCATTATCAGTAGTCAGCCTCTTTGTATGACACAGGGATGGAAGAGAAACCGATCTTGAAATAAATATACATCCTCTGATTGATTTGGGTTTAATGTTCCCAATTTAAAAAGGGAACTAAGTATTTCATATTTTTCTCTCATAAAACAGTAATTTGTAGGTCTTGTTTGCTCTGCATTCTCTTGGGAATCTAGTCCCTTGACTCAAAGGGCCTCTTCCCTCTCTTGCTTGTGTCTACCTGTCCTTGCAGATGCTACTTTACAGTGTTTTCTAGTCAGCTTTCACCCTTCCTGTTCTGAAAAGCCTTCATTAATTCTCATCTGAATTACTATATTCACCTCCAAATTGGCTTCACAACTCCTATATTCCCCTGTAACTCACTCTATATGGTAGTGCTAGATTAATGTTCTGGAAATATAGTTCTGATCCTTTGCTGAGTCACAAATATTTGTTAAGCACACATTTTCCACATCACATGCTACATTAGACCCTAATGATTCAAAGAAAAAGACACACGTTTTTTATCTCATAGAGCTTACATTCTAATGATATAATTTCTCTGTCCAAAATCTGTCGATTGTTCTCCAATGTCAATGGAATTCAGCATAATTTCTTCACTCTGCCCATCAGAGGATATGAGCTAGGTGATGCTCTGTAGATTAACCTCCTAATGCACTTTGCCCTCTGTTCTGGTGAAATGAGTTTTGCACACCGTGAATTTTGCTATATCCATGTTCCTATTTACTCTGACCTCTGTACCTAGAATCCCCTCCCCAACGCCATCTCATCCTCCAGAAATTCAACCTATATTTCATAGCCAGTGTCAAGTGAAATCTCCTTCATAAAGTCTTTTATGACCCCATATCCTAATGTTATTGTCTCCCTATGCTATTCTTCTGGAACTTTTACCTTGCATTGTATTATACTAATTGTGTATCTGTTCCAGTTCTATTTAATTACTTATAGGAATTAGCACAGAAACTTGTATAAATTAGGTAAGGGGTACAGGGCCTAGGGCTTACTTTCAAGGATATACACATTATCTAAATTCTCTTTCCTTCCCTCCTTCAGGCCAAAAAACTTAATCTGATAATGGACTGGGGAAGGGGAGGGGTAGATAAAGAAACAAGGAAAACTGACCGATGAGTTCTTCTTCTGAAAAGAGTCATTTAATCTGAAACTTGAACATGAATAAAGGTTGGGTGAAGAAGGGTGGACTAAATGGAATGACTAAATCAGTTAAGCATATGCAAAAGCACAGAAGCAGCAACAGCATCATGTTGATAAAACACTGCAACCATGCTAATACCTTAATGGAGCAATACAGTCTAGCCTCACTGAAAAAAATAACAACAAAAATCTTCAACAATATATATCGTAATAGCTGTATTGTGGGGTAAGCGGATCAGCTCACAAGGATCCTCCTTTCCCATGGATCACATCTCCACGTTCCATTCCACACCTCCAGAAACATGGACTCTGACAGTTTTGTGTTTACCATGAACCCAGGGATATACACTGACTCAAAACAGGCCAATCAGATCTCCCCTCCTGTGGGTTTGTAATAAGAACCATGAGAATGCCCAAGGCAATGTCTCCATGAGGCTAGAACTGTAACATATCAAGTTGGGTGTTACTGGGTAGTCATTTTTCAGTCAACTGGATGGTGGTGCAGAGAAATTAGGTCTGTACACAGATAAGAAAGTGTCCGATATGCACACAAAAGCAGAGGAGATGGAACACAAGCATCCCTCAGGTCTGTGCTGGCTTCCTCTCTATTCCCTAGTTCTCTTACCTCTCTAAGGCCCAGCTGCTCTCTTGTTCTTGGGCCTCCCAACCCCTACACACTTATAATAAGCCCCTCTTTCTGCTAAGGCTAGAAGTGTCCTTCAAACACCTGCATAGCCAGCTAGTCCCAACTAAGACATAAACATTGTACTGAACCACAACATTTCCACTTACCAGTGTGTATGGGAAATCCTCCAGCGTTTCCCAAGTTCCCACCGTGCACAAGTTATCCACCAACAGTGTACAAGAATCTAAAAGTTTCATTTTCCATTTTCTTTTCATCATGGCATACATTATTTTAGGCTACACATTTTTAAAAGGTTTATGTCTATAATACAAATCCCAAAGCTTAGAATTCCTATTTCATTTCACAGATAATAGTCACTCTGTGAGTTGCTGACATATGTATATCAATATTCTGAAAGCCATTTTGGAAGATGAAGAGGCAATGAGTTCAGAGAAGCCATGCTTCCTGTGTTTAATCAGACCAAGTTCATCTACGAAATTTCAAGTGGGCTGAAAAACTGTTCTAGGAGAATTCATTGAAGGACACATTGAAATGACCTCTTTAGAAAGCATCAGTGGAATTATTACATCCATGGATTTAACATTACTATGATTCAGTGATTCACTATGCATCACTCACTGGACCCCTAGGGAGCCAGCCAACACAAGAGTTCCATCCAACAAAATAAATATAGTCTAGCAGCAGGGTGTTTCCCAAAATTACCCAATCAAAAAACTCACATGGAGCACTTGTAAACATACAGATTCCAAGACTCCACCTCAGACCTACTGAATCAGAATTTCTAAGAGATAGACCTAGGGCTTTGCAAACATCTCCAGAGGACTCGCAGTTTCCCCAGACTGTTTAGCATAACATTAAGAATGACCGCAATCCCTCCCCTGACCCGCCCCACCCCCAAGCCTCACACCCAAGAGGAAACCGCTCTCAGATATTGCTGAACCAGGCTTTGATTCACTTGTACCTCATCTCTCTGGCTCACATTTTCTGACTTTCATTAAATTCTCTTGTTCCTCTCCAAATGCACCCCCTGCAGCAAGGTTCTGGAGCTTTCCCAGAGTTCAGCTACCTTGTCCTTCCTGGCATAGCTAACTGGAAACCCAGAAATAAATGAACTGCCCCTATATCTTCTTCCCCTTCTTGCCTTAGCCCTTCCAACGGTACGCTGCACTCTAAGACAGCCCTGGCTGGGTATCGCCTGACCTTGACATCCCACCTCAATCCAAAACAGACTCCAGGAAGGCTGACCTACATGCCATCGAAAATGTGAGAGGAAATTACGTTCATCATTCCAACTCCAGTTGATCTATTTGATCACATATGTAGCGCTTTTCCTATGTTTAAAAATATCAAAGCAAATTCCCCAGCGTATTATTGAAGAATAGATCCAGTAGTAGGTTTCTTTGAAATAAATTTTGTAGAAGAAAATTTTCAAGAGGCAGTCCTTGGCCAACCAATTTCATAAACCACAAGTGTACACGTAAGGTCAATGTGCAGTCATCACCGTGAATTCCAGCTGTCACATAGGTCCACTGCTCACTGGGAAATGCCAGAAGCAAGAAAAAAGGCAGTGAGAATGAGAGATGATAGTGACTCTCACCACATCTCATGCTTATGATGCTTCAGACAGCAAAGTATGGGGTCTGCTTTGGAAAGTAAGAAAAGCATGGTAGTCAATCAACAGCCAAAAGGCAGAGAAAGGATGTCAAGAAGGGTTTATTCACAGATTGGCCCGTAATTGTTAATCAAATCAGGTCATGGTGCGACATTATAATGCTATCATTTTAGTTTATGGGACACAGAATTTTTTTCTCTCCACAAAAGCTAGTGAGAAAACACGAAGTCAAATAAAACCACCTTGTTCTCTGAAGTACACAAACTGATACTTCTAATGGCAAAATTCACTTTGCCATGGGTTGATGAGTAATGATACAGCAAACTGAAGGGGAGAAAAGAAATAGCTGCACTCACCTGGTAGGAACTGCAGGCTTAGTGAAAAATTCTAAGATGTCAATTTACTCTGCAGACACACTCTCCAGGGGAGACTCTGGGTGAACAGTCCAGGCCATAAGATTTACCCTAGGTCAGATTTGAAGCCCTAGAATACCATGGCTGTGGAAGTGTCCAGGCTAGACAGACAAGAAGCAGAACATCCATCAGCCCGACACATGTACTGCCCGTGGAAGAAGCAGAAGGTCCTGCCAGAGCAGCCTAAAGGGAAGCTACCAAAGAAACCAAGGTAGCCCAGGAGAGGCTCTACCTTCAATACTACATAAAGAATATGTAAGAGTGTATACAAACAAATACACACATGGTAACAGTCTAACCACATCCTGAACATTCAGACTAGTAACTTGTCTGATGTGTACAAATTCCTTCTGTGAGCAGAAGGACTGCTACTGTGTGCCCAGATGGATACACGGACAAATTATGTTTACCCAACTTCAGACAAACCATGCCAAAATATTCCTCCCAAACAACTAATTTCAATTTGTTCTTGTTTTCCTCCAACAACAGCCTAACAAACTGTTTCATATATGCATTTGACTTTTCAAATATTTGCAACCATGGCAAACTCAGTGATTCCTTGTGCTCCAAGAGCTGCAGAATGGCCTTTGAGTGGCATGTGTATGGCATTCTGATGTTAAATGTCATCTTCTTACAGTACAGGAGAAAGGACCTGCAGCAGCACAGACCTGACCTGACCCTGTGGTGTATGCATCAGCAGGAGCCAGATGCCTAGAGCACCCAAAAAAGAAATGCTACGCTCCCCAAAGTTCAGCAGCAAAAAAACAAAATAAGAATTCCAGGCTTCAATGCCTATGTGGCTCTTCCTGGGTCACTTCACTCTTCACTGAACAGAAAGCAAAAGGAGGTGCTAGTAGAAAAGCCATCTAGGAGGTAGCTTCAGCCAAAGCCATGGGGCTCCCTTTACCCCAAGAGTTGGACAACTGTAAGCCCCAACTGCAGGTGTGCTATTTCCTCACCAATGGTCATGTGACACTCCTGATGCCTCCAGAGAGACCCTGTCACAACCCTACCTTAAAGGAAACTTTACTCCACACCTTAGTGTCTACGTTTTTTACATTCATTTAACTCCTTTCAACATCATGTATTAGAATAGACATGTATATCAGGCATACTTAGACAAAGATCTTTTCCCCCAAAATCTACAAACTTCAGGCAAAGAAACCCAAAACTCTGTTTAAAAATTATCCTTTTTGGGATAGAGCACCAGGATGGCTCAGACAGTTAAGCGTACGAATTTGACTCAGGTCATGATCTCATGGTTCATGGGTTCGAGCCCCTGCATTGGGTTCTAGAAGCCGCTAGAACTGAGCACTCAGAGCCTGAGTCTGACAGCTCGGAGCCTGGAGCCTGCTTTGGATTCTGTGTCTCCCTCTCCCTTTGGCCCTCCCCCACTCACGCTCTGTCTCTCTCTGTCTCAAAAGTAAATGAACATTAAAAAATTATACTTTTTGGGGTGTGTAGGTGGCTCAGTTGGTTAAGCATCTGCCTTCAGCTTAGGTCATGATCTCACAGTTCATGAGTTCTAGCCCTACGTTGGGCTCTCTACTGTCAGCACATCCCCCACCCCCCCGCCCTTGTCTGTCTGTCGGTCTCTCTCTCTCAATCAAATAAGTAAGTAAATAAAGCCCATGTTGTGCTCTGCGCTGACAGCTATGAGTCTGGAGCCTGCTTTGGATTCTGTCTCCCTCTCTCTCTCTGCCCCTCCCCCACACATGTTCTGTCTGTTTCTCCTTCAAGAATAAACACTAAAACCTTTTTTAAGTAAACTTTAAAACTTATCTTTTTTATGTGTCAACTATGCTCAAATTTAAAAATTTTAATTATCTTTTGTGTTTCTAAAATCAACTATTTGCTCTTTATAGTAAAGGTGCTTATTTTACAGATGGAGAGCAGTGATCTGTTTTCCACCTTCTTGATGTCTCTATCCAAGTAGAGTAAGACAGTCAGATATCAAAAACATGACATTATCCTTCAGGTTCCTAGATGAAGAGCAGTATCATCAGAACTGTTTATGTTGGGTGTTATATGGCTTCTGCATGGAAGGCTACAACCCCCACATATAAACACCTCCCTCACACCAGTATGTTGTAGTTCTGGTAAATTTTGGCAAATTCACAGCCATTTTAACAACCAGAAAAGCTTGGAAAATAGCGGGGTCATGACAGGTAAAATAAATAGCTGTAATTCCCTATATCAGTGCTTCTCAAATTAAAAGGTATCCAAATCACCTAGGGATCTTGTTAAAATAAAGGTTCTTATTCAATAGGTCTGGGATGAGGCCCAGGTTTACAGAGTTAACCTGCTTCCAGATGCTGCTGATCCATGGACCACATCTTGAATACCAAACCAAGGCCTTCTACCATTATCTCCCTCGGGAGCTCAAAGTAATTTCTCTGACATATAAGAAATTCCCATCACATGATTATGAAAAAGGACACTGTTAAAAGACAAAGTGCAGTCCTCATTTCTAGCGAATGGGGAAACGAAGCAACATTGAGATTCTTGGCCTTTCTTATTTTTTAAATTTTTAACGTTTATTTATTCTTGAGAGAGAGAGAGAGAGATAGAGCATGAGCAGGGGAGGGGCAGAGAGAGAGAGGGAAACACAGAATCTGAAGCAGGCTCCAGGCTCTGAGCTGTCAGCACAGAGCCTGACATGGGGCTCGAACTTACGAACCGTGAGATCATGACCTGAGCTGAAGTCGGACACTTAACCAACTGAGCCACCCAGGTGCTGTGGTCCCCATTCTGACTCATACCGATCATTCGACTCTCCTTTCCTCAAAATTAGCTTGATATGCTAACTCCCTTAGGAGAGATGGAGATTGATTGCTGCCAAAGCTTACCAGTATCCAAGGTACAAAAGCATTACCTTTGGTTGTCAGCTTGCAACTACCATAGACAGGCCAGTCATAGTTTAGTTGCAGGATTACCAGGGAGGAAGTCATAAGTCTATTTCTGGCACTGGAAGCACATCTAAGCAGCCCTGAATACTCTATAAAGAATCACAAAGAGTTCTGCAACATCTAAAAAGATAATCTTGTGTGAGTTTAGCCGAACTATTCTGATTAAGCAATTTGTGTTGACTTTGCCTCTAGGTGATTTAGAGTGTTTAGTTAACACTCTGAAGGGAAGTCCTAAACACTGAGTCTAGGGACACAATATTAGAGTATATTTCAAAGTCTTTCATTTTAAAAGATAAAGGACAGAGGGGGAAAGTTTAAATTTTACCCACTAGAGCTGAAATCCAATCACCCTAATTATATCTGATGCCTCCTTACTCACAATTTTGCATCCCAACATCCACACTGTCACCTCATAGCAAATGGAACCCACAGTACCCGAAATAATTAGGGTATATCAAAACGCTCACGGATACATTCAAATCACTAATAATAAAACACATACTCTATGAATACAATATACTTTTTTCTAGTACAACATTTTAAAATACAAGCTATTGACAAGTTGCTCCTCTGAACTAAAAACCACTCCTACATTATTAATCTTAGTGACCTCACACAGCAACCAAGATCTCTTGTAACAAAATAAAGTGACAACCACATCAATGAGACATCATGTGAGAAAGTGATCTCTCCCAAAGCCGATGTGAGCCATAGGCAGCTTGACTTCTGAGCTAAAGATTCTACCTCCCAAAGAAGTTGCTATAAAAAAAAGAATCCTGATTTTTCTGGATTCTTTTTATTTGTGAGGCTAAAGGGCCTAGACAAGAAAACTAGCTCCCACAGCTATAAATAAACTAGTCCTTCAGGGCTTGTGACACCAAGCTGGGGCTGGGTAGCTATTCACATAATTCTGTGGGACTTCCCCCCACCACCCCACCCAGAAAGAAGAGCACTGAATAGCCGGCAATGTATGACATAAAACTAAATCAAGTCAAAATATTAGAAGAAACACATGTTTCCTCCAAAATGTATGTGTAGTGAAATATCTTAATACAAAACACCTAATACCATAACCTCATTAACTAACCTACTTACTATATATTTCCTGTTGCTAATTCCCTCAGGTGCTTCTGGATTCCATGCCTCTTACAGATGATTCTGAAACTCCTGTGAAGGTGGAAATAAACTGATAGTGATAATTGGTATGCCTGGTTCTTTTAGATCTTTACCATAAAGCATGGCAGTGAGGGGTGCCTGGGTGGCTCAGTTAGTTAAGCATCTGACTTCAACTCAGGTCATGATTTCACAGTGTACAGGGCTCTGTGCTGACAGCATGGAGCCTGCTCAGGATTCTCTGTCTCCTTCTCTCTGCCCCTCCCCTTCTTGCACTCTCTCTCAAAAAATAAATAAACTAAAAAAAAAATGTTTTTTAAAGGAACGGCAATGAATATATTTGTTCCCAAGGTGAGGATGAAAAAATATAAGGTGGTGAGTACTATTATTTCAGAAAGAGCTATATTTCCAGGTCCTTGACCACTTCTACAATATTTTGCAAATTACCATTCATTCTGCCTTATTCTCTAGGAAAGTAGCATACAACTAAAGGAAAAGGTATTATCGCATTGTCTCCTCCAGGAATGACGGCTGGACCAACTCCATCAGAATCACTTGGATGCTTTTTTTTTTTTTTTTTTTAGATGCAGATTCCTGGGACCCACTTAAAGAAAGTATGAATCACAGGTTTGGAATGGGTACAGAAATCTGCTTGCACCATTATCCTTAATAATTCTGAGTTCTCTGAAGTCTAGAGAACCCTGGGTTAAGGTACTGTAGAACTGAAAAGCTTTGCACTACTGACTTCTTGAAAAGCCTTATTAAATGATTTTTATACTGATTCCCACATCACATTCAATGGCAGAAGCATCCAACTTGACACCAATATGCATTTTGTGCCTGCACCTTTAACTTCTTGGACACACCTACTACTCTGGGCCACAAGTTCTAAATATAAACACAATACAGTTGGTCATTTACCAACATATAGAGTCTTGAAAAAATGCTTCAATTAGGGGATAAGAGAAATATGCAGTGCATTGCAGGAAACAAAGATGGATCAGCTGAAAGGTAAGAAGTAAACCTGGATACTTCAGTGTGAGAAAATGTTGTTGAAGCCAATAAGCGATAGTTGAGTTCCAGGCAAAGGAAGAGAAAATTCTGAGAAGGAAGTGGTCAGGAGTCTTAACACTGAAGTCAAACACAATGAGGAATAAGGGTCTTGGTATGAAGGAGATCTCCAATCTTTAAGAATGTTATTTCTGGTAACAGATCTGGCAAATCAGTGGAAACAAGAGCTAAATTGAAAGGGCTATGGAGAAATCAAGATAAAGAGATGATCTCATAAGTAGATTACTCTTTGATAGGAAAAGGAAACAAAGAAATTGACCTAGCTTAGAATGAAATGTAGGTTTGCTGTTGTTTGTTTTTTTGTTTTGTTTTGTTGAAGATGAGAATCTTTTCACTAGCTCCCAAGCAGACTTCCATTCTGTACTGTGGACAACAGTATTTCAAAGGTAACTTTGTAAGAGGCTCAAAAGGTTTTCCTGTCCACACAGCCTACCCACCCCACTAACCAAGTAGATGGTTAGAGTTGGACTTAAGAGTTCACTGACTCACTTGGAGATCACTTAGGCAAGCAATGAGACAAAGAAAGTAGCCATGTTCTCAGCTCTACTATGTGTGCCTTTTAAGCGTGAACAAATCAGAAAGGCTCACCAGGCACAACCTTTAGGTCTGAGCCTTGGAAACCTAACAGGAATGAAGAAGGGAAACAGATAAAAGAGGATGACTTTGGAGCAAAAGCTTTGCCTACTGTCATACCCTGGGGCAGTGGGAGATGGAGAGAAAAGAATCCCAACAGTTATGGCTGAGAAGTTGTCCTTCTGTTGTCCAAAGAAAGAGAGATGGGACTAGGACAAGAAGACACCTGTGATCAATCAGGAAGAAAAACCTCTTTGTGCCTGATACACTGGATGCGTTGTCCTCATGCCATTTGCTCTAACCGAACTATAGCCTTGGGAACACAGCCAGCCCAGGTGTCCACTGGACTCATCAGCTATAACTGTGCTAGCCTCTGAGACCTCAAGTCAATATAGAATGAGCTCTGTCGGGGTGCCTGGGTGGCTCAGTCAGTTCAGCATCCAACTCTTGATTTTGGCTCAGGTCACAATCTTAGTGTTGTGGGATTGAACCCAAGTTCCGGGCTGAGCATGGAACCTGCTTAAGATTCTCTCTCTCCCTCTGCCCCTCTCCTCAGCTTCCCAACTTGCACGTGCTCTCTTAAAAAAAAAAAAAAAAAAAAAAAAAGAATGAGCTCCATCAGAGTCATTCCAAAGTTTCTCCAGAAAGAGATAAAATAGGAATTAAATATTAATAATATGACCATAAGATATAGAGTATTTTTACCTTGCGGGGGTGCAGTGCGGGGAGGTGCAAATTCTTCTATTCATATTGTGAAATTTTAAGGAATAGCTCTAATTAGACATATTCTATACAATATAGTCTTTGGCCTTGTACCTCCCCTAACATGCATTTTCACATTTTTCAGTATTCAAGTTATCACTCTATTGAGATACAGATAAATGGATATGTAGATCAAACAGTTTTACTTAAAAATGTTTTTAATGTTTGTTTATTTTTGAGAGACAGAGAGAGACAGAGTGTGAACAGGGAAGGAGCAGAGAGGGAGACACAGAATCCAAAGCAGGTTCTGGGCTCTGACAAAGCCCTATGTGGGGCTCAAACTCACACAGTGTAAGATCATGACCTGAGCTGAAGTTGGACGCTTGACTGACTGAGCCACGCAGGCATTCCTCAAACAGCTTTATTTAGGTATAACTCACCTGCTATCTAATTTCACTCATTTAAAGCATATAATTCAGTGGTTTTTAGTATATGCACACACAGAGTTGTACAACCTTTGCCACAATCAATATTGGAACACTTTTATTATCCCAAAAAGAAGTCCTGCACTCATTAGCAGTCACTCTCCATTTCCCAAAATCCTCTCTCCCTCAGCCCTAGACAACCATTAACCTATTTTCTCTATGAATTTGCCTATACTGGATATTTCATACAAACAAAATCAAACAGTATGTAGTCTTTTGTGACTGGTTTATCTCATTTAGCATAGTATTTTCAAGGCTCATCATGTTGCAACATATATTTCTTCCTATTGCCAAATAATATTCCATTGTATAGATATACCACATTTTATTCACCCATTTCTCAGCTGATGGACATTTGGGTTGTTTCCACTTTTTGGCTGTTATGAGTAATGCTGCTAAAACTTTTATATTAGTACCAAATACAGTAGTCAGAAGCCTATCACTCAAGTTATTTCAAAGGTCTAGAAACAAAGTTTCTTAAAAATAAATGTGCTAGTTGTAAGAAACTGTCAGATTTAAATGTCTGCAAAAAAAGTGCAGATTTGGTAACATGTTTTTTCATTTCTTACTGAGTTGAGGGTTTAAAGATTTGTTGGTCTTTCTGCTATTTATTTGTTGCCTGACATTCTTTCTTTCCTGGCTATTCTGCTTAGTTATAGCAATTCTCAATTTTGCCTTTCAAAAAATGGAAACACTTTTTACATTCATTAGCTTTAACAAGAAAACACATCATCATTACTGCTCATTAGAACTAAATGGATGGTGAATATTTACCACACAATTCTTTCCCATTAGGCATATTACTATGTTTTAAAGGCTATGGTTAAATTCTGTCTCACAGAAAAATAAAGTTAAATGTTTTCCTCAAAAAGACCACAAACTTGCAAAAACATTTTTCAATTAAGGAGTAATACAACTAGGTACTAACACTTATTTTTCTACCTATTTTTTCAAGGTTGTCACAGAGCAGAGGGGAAAGTAGTATTTATAAGCAGACATTAAAAGACATTAAGCACTTGATTTTAAAGCAAATACATAAAGCCATATATGGACAACACAAAGCAGAGAATCCACGGGAAGGTCAGGGGCAGAAAAGTAAACAGAAGGGCAAAGTTAAGTCAAGATATGGAACAAGCTTATTTTATACACATTCACTGCAGAAAACTTTGAATTTCCACATATAACCAAGCAGAGGGCTGTGACCCAATTTACACATATGCCTCATAACCTGCATTTGAACAGAGAGAGGGAGCTCCCTTGGGAGCTTCAAATTTCACATTTTCACAGAAGCCTATTAAGATCCCATTTGTTAAATGTCTATCAACAAATGTTAATAAAAGGGTTTTATTGTTAGACAGTAAGCCAGAGACTCACTTTCATTATCTGAGTTGTATCTACAAAGCTCTACGCTTCTCAACATAGGATCTTACTTTAGTGAGATATAACACATGACCAGAAATTTCACCCCTTCAGAATGCACACTTTGGTAGTTTTTAGTGCTTTCACAGAGCTAGTTTTCATTTTTTGAGAATAGCTTTGTAACTAGCTGCTCATCTCCCCATCCATTACCTTTTCTCCTTTTTTTTTTTTTTTTTTTTAAAGAGAGAGAGGGGAAGTACAAGTGAGCAAGGGGCAGAGAGAGAGAGAGAGAGAGAGAGAGAGAGAGAGTCTCACAAGAGGCACAGAGAAAGGGCTAGAGAGAAGCTGGGCTCACCCGAGGCAGGGCTTGAGCTCACCTGATGTGGGACTGGAACTCAGGAACCATGTGATCATGACCTAAGCCAAACCCAGATGCTGAACGACTGGGCCACCTGGACACCCCTCCTTTTGTTTGTATGGAGAGATGCCATAGCACACCAGTGAAGGGTACCAATTCTGGATTGGAGCAAGGCTGCTTGGACTTAAATATCATTTCACTCTCCAGATAGCTCTGTAGCATAAGCCTCTTTGAACTTTAATTTTCTCATAACTAAAACGACTGTGTATGTAAAGTGTTGATATATGTGAAATGTTCAGAAGCTAATATGACACTCAATTAACTAATATTATTTTAATAAACCGAACTCTTACATATATAAAAAAGCAATAAAATTGAATACGTGCTTAAAAATATATATAGAAAAAAAAAAAGATAGAACTTCCTTTCCTTCTAAGGATGAAGTCCAAACTCCTAACAGGCCAAAAATGGCTACGAGCTGGCTTCTGCACCTCTCTAGCCTCTTCTCCACTTCTCCCTGAGACTCACGCTACACACACAGCTCAGCTTGTTTGCACATGCTGCATTCTGTCGCTTCCATTCCTTTGCTCCTGCTGAAGAACACCTCCTTGTCATAGTTCCTTGTCATAGTTCATCATCTAGCTAACTCATTCTTTTTTTTTTTTTAATTTTTTTTTTTCAACGTTTATTTTTGGGACAGAGAGAGACAGAGCATGAACGGGGGAGGGGCAGAGAGAGAGGGAGACACAGAATCGGAAACAGGCTCCAGGCTCCGAGCCATCAGCCCAGAGCCTGACGCGGGGCTCGAACTCACGGACCGCGAGATCGTGACCTGGCTGAAGTCGGACGCCCAACCGACTGCGCCACCCAGGCGCCCCTAGCTAACTCATTCTGATCTTTAAAATCAGTGGTTCAGGGGCGCCTGGGTGGCTTGGTCGGTTAAGCGTCCGACTTCGGCTCAGGTCATGATCTCACGGTCCGTGAGTTCGAGCCCTGCGTCGGGCTCTGTGCTGACAGCTCAGAGCCTGGAGCCTGTTTCCGATTCTGTGTCTCCCTCTCTCTCTGACCCTCCCTCGTTCATGCTCTGTCTCTCTCTGTCTCAAAAATAAATAAACGTTAAAAAAAAAATTAAAAAAAAAATCAGTGGTTCAGTGGTCACCTCCTCTAGGAAGTCTTAACAGGTATGACTCCCAGTTCTCACTGATCTCTTCAACTATCAGCACTGTACTCATGATTAGTGAAGACTCCTTCCCTCTGGATTCCCATGATATGTAACATCTCTGCATTCATTGCCTCCAACTATATTTAGGCTTTGAGGAGTCTGTGTTCTCCACTGAACTATGAGATCTTTTTTCAAATTTCAGCTTTGCTGAGGTATAATTAACATATAACATTTAAGATATTTAAAGGGTACACTGTGGTGATTTGATATGCATATACATTGTGAGAGAGTCACTCCATCTACTTAATTCACATATCTGTTACCTCACTTTTTTTTTTTTTTTTTTGATGGGAACATTTAAGTTCAACTCTCCTAGTAAATTTTAATTATACAATATAGTGCTATCAACTATAGTCACCATGTTTTATATTAGGTCCTCATACCTTATTCATCCTATAGCTGTAAGTTTGTGCTCTGTTATCAACCTCTATTTAAACTGTGAGATCTTCGAGGAAAAATTCTGTCACTTCTTCCAAGACTAGAACTCTGCCTAAAAATACAAAGTGCTTAATCAACGTTTGCTGATAGGAGAGGATACATCAGCCATTCTCAAACTTCTTGGTCTTAGGATTCCTTTACACTGCTAAAAATGATCAAGGATTTGAAGAGCTTTTGTTTATGCAGATTATATCTATTTAATATCTACCATATTAGAACTTAAAACTGAGAAATCTGTAAAACATAATATGAATCAAGAAAGTAAGGAATGTAAATAACTTTCAGCATTATTAAAAAAAATAGCTGTGACTCTGAGGACTCAAGGACCCCAGACCTCAATAAAATGGTACATGGGAAGGTGTTTATTTCTTAAATTATAAAATATATTTTTATTCATATGAAAGTTAAAGTATTTGGGAAGGGTAATGGGTAAATGAAAATATGTAAGAAGGGAAGGGAAATATAACTTTAGCCTTAGCTAGAGAAAATTGCTGGAGATAGGGAGGCAAAGAAAAAGCAAGGTGGTAATAAAGCACAAACAGCACCAGTCTTATGAGAAATAATAAAGAAGTTAAAGGCAACTCTGCACAAAAACAACCAAGAATGGCACAAATAGAAATTGATCTTTAGGGCACCTGGCTGGCTCAGTCAGTAGAGCATGTGACTCTTGATCACAGAGTTGTAAGTTCAAGCCCCGTGTTGGGTATAGAGATTACTTAAAAATAAAAAACCTCAAAAAAATTGATCTTTTAGGGGTGCCTGGCTGGTTCAGTCGGTAGAGCATGTGACTCTAAGAAAGAAATTGATCTTTTAGATCTAAAGTGCACCATTTTTACAATTCTGTCCCACCCCACTCCCATCTCTTTATCCTGCTCAACCCTCATGGGCTCTTTTTTGCTCTCCCTTCCTCTCCTCCCTCTTCCTTTGGAACTCTCTCTTGCTTTGTAGTCATTGGCTGAAAAATACTGCTCAGATGTCATGTGATTAGAGAAGGGAAAAAAAGCCACAGCTCTGATGAAGCTGCATGATTGGAATCCAACTGATAAATTTTTTAATATTCTATTAGATTATAAAAAATGATAATGAGATTTTAAAAATAGAACGCTGAAGTTATTTTTACATGCTAAAAATACATTAAAAATTAGTGTCCTTAAAATATGCTGCCTGAAGGCCAGGATTAGAAAGTAATGTGGCCTTGGTTATAGTGCTAGGGTGGTAGAGGAGTTGAATTATTTCTTTGACGTTGTGATATCATCCTTTCTACAGCGACAAAAGCCATGGAAATACAATTAATTCTCAACTTACATTTGCCTTTGGTATTTTTACAAACTTTCCAGGGATATACAATTGTTAAGTACTCATATGTGCTGAGGTCAAACACTCAAAGTCTAGACCAATGGTAGCCAAATTAGAGGCCCAGGCCAAGCCCAGCCTATGGCTTGTTTTTGCATAGTCCTCAGACTAAAATTCACTTTCACATTTAAAAGGTTGTAAAAATGAAACAAAAATATCAAACAAACAAAAACAAAGAACAATATGCAAAAGAAATTGTACGTGGCCTGCAAAGCCAAAAATATTTACGACCTGGACTTTGCCAAAAAAGTCTGGCAATGCCAAACATAACACATTCATCATAGTGTCTGGTCCAGAATACAAACTAAATATATGTTAGCTACCATTGTTATTAATTCTGGTATTCTTATTTCTGTATTTTATTATCCTAAATTATTATGTTCTTTGAATAATTTTGTTTTAACTTCTCAACTCTGAGGACATGGCTTGAACTTTGTCTAATCACGTTAACTACTAAGTACCGATGTCACTGTTTTATCTTTGCATTCTTTACATCCTGCCTATTCTTTTTTTTTTTTAAGGTTTATTTATTTATTCTGAGAGAGAGAGAGAGAGCGCGCATGCAAGAGAGAGCACAAGCTGGAAAGGGGCAGAGAGAGAGAGAATCCCAAACAGGCTCTTCACTATCAGTGCTGAGCCTGATGCAGGGCTCAAAGTCATGAACCATAAGAGAGTGACGTGCGCTGAAATCAAGAGTCAGACACTTAACCAGCTGAGCCACCCAGGTGTCCCTCATCCTGCCTATTCTTGAAAAAATCTTGAAAAATCTTTCTCCTTTTTTTCTTTTACTATGGTAAAATACACATCACACAAGTTACAATTTTTTTCCTTTTTTTAAACTTTTACTATGCTAAGAACACTGAGCATGAGATTTACCCTCTTCAATTCATAACTGTACAACACGTTACTGCTGACTCTAAGTTCATGTTGTACATCAGATCTCTAGAACTTACTCATCCTACTTAATGCAACTTTATGACCACTGATTAGTAACTCCTCAATTCTCCTTTATCCCCACCCCTGGCAACCACCACCCGCTATTCTATCAGTTTTACCATTTTAGATACCTCGTATAAGTGGAATCCTGCAATAAATATTGAAATGAAATAAAGACAAATGTCTTTTTGTGATTGGCTCATTTCAGTGAATATAATGTCCTCAAGGTTCATGCATGTTGCATATTGCAGAATTTCCTTCTTTTTAAAGTCTGAATAATAATCTATTGCAAGTATATGTTTTCTTTATCTATTATCTGTTGATGGACATTTAGATTGTTTCCACATCATAGTTTTTGGAAATGAACACAGGAGTGCTAATATCTCTTCAAGATCCTGATTTTGATTCTGAATAAGTACCCAGAAGTAGAACTGTTGAATCATACAGTGTTTTTTTTTTTTTAATTTCTTAAGGAATCTCCATACTGTGTTCCAAGTGGCTCTGCCATTTTGCATTCCCACCAACAGTACACAAGGGTTCCAATTTCTCCAAATTCTCACCAACACTTACTGCCTTTTGTTTTTTATAATTGCATTTCACTGATGATTAATGATGTTGAAATTTTTTTCATATAGCTGTTGGCCATTTATTTCTTTGAAGAAATGTCTATTCAGGTCCTTAATGCTTTTTTAATTGAGTTATTAGAGTTTTTGTTATTGAGTTCTAGGAGTTTCTCATATATTTTGGAGATTAACTTCCTATCAGATGTATTGTTTGCAAACATTTTCTTGCATTCCATAGGTTGCCTTTCACTCTGTTATTTCCTTTGCTGTGCAGGTTTTTTTAGTTTGATATAGCCCCAGTTGTCTATTTTTGCTTTTGCTGTCATAACCATGAAACCACTGCCATGACCTATGTCACAAAACTTTTCCCTCTAAGTTTTCTCCTAGGAGTTTCACAATTTCAGGTCTTAAATCCATTTTGAGTTGTTTTTGTATATGGTTTAAGATAAGGGTGAAGTTTGTCAAATGCTTTTTCTGCATCTATTAAAAAGATCGTATGATTTTTATCCTGTATTTTATTAATGTGGTATAATGCATTGATATTTTTATGTTGAACCATCCTTGTGTCCCAGGGATATATCCACTTGCTCATGCTGTATGGTCCTTTTAATGTATTGTAGGATTCAGTTTGCTGGTATTTTGTTGAGAATTTTTGCATTTATATTCATCAGAGGTATCAACCTGTAATTTTCTTTTGTTTTGGTGTCTTTGCTTGGCTTTGGTATCAGGGAATGCTGGCCTCCTAAAATGAATTTAGAAGTGTTCCCTTGGCTTCAATTTTTGGAAGAGTTTGAGAAGGACTGGCATTAATTAATTCTTCTTTAAATATTTAGTGGAATTCATCAGTGATACCAGCTGGTCCTGGGCTTTTCTTTGTCGGGAGGTTTTTTTGATTACTGATTTAATCTCCATACAAAGGATAGATTTGTTCAGACTTTCTAGGTCTTCAAAATTTAGTCTTGGGGGTTGTATGTTTCTACAAATTTATCCAATTATCCTAGGTTATCCAGTTTGTTGGCATATAATTGTTCATATAATTGTTCAATCTCTTTGATCCTTTTCATTTCTGAAGCATTTATTTCCAAGGTAAAAAAAAAAAAAGTTCCTTTTTCATTTCTGGTTAAGTCTTCCCTTTTTAAATTTTAGTCAAGAGTTTGTCAATTTTGCCTGTCTTTTGAAAAAGCTAACTCTTGTTGGATTTTTCTTTTGTTTTTGTTTTCTATTTTGTTTATTTCTACTCTAATCTGTGTTAACTTCCTTCTTTCTGCTATGTTTGAGCTTAGCGTGTTCTTTCTCTAGCTCCTTGAGGTATAAAATTAGTTTATTTAAAGTCTTTCTTCTTTTTAATGTAGGCATTTATCACAGTAAACTTCCCTCTTAGTACTGCTTTTGCAGCATCCCTTAAGTTTTGGTACACTGTTTTCATTTTCATTTGCCTTCAACTATTTTCTAATTTCATTTTTGATATACTCTTTACTCAATGCTTGTTCCAGAGTGTGTTATTTAATTTGCATATATTTGTGAATTTTCTAGCCTTCTTGCTGCTATTGATTTCTAGTTTTATTCCAATGTGACCAGAATAAACATTTGGTATGATTTCAATCTCTTAAATTTTTAAAGACTTGATCTGTAACCTAATTGTTATCTACCCTAAACAAAGTTCTGTGTGCACTTGAGAAGAATATGTACACTGTTGGTACTGAATGATATGTTCTCTATATGTCTGTTGGTTCCATTTGGTCTAAAGTATGGTTCATGTGCAGTATCTCCTTGTTGATTTCGTTTGATTGTTTGATTTACACATACTTTAAAATGATTACCACAATAGGTTCAGCTGACATCCATCTTCTCATACAGATACAATAAAAAGGGAAAAAAATTTCTCCTTGTGATGAGAAGTCTTAGGATTTACAACTTTCCTCTGTATCGTAATGTTACCCACAGTCATCATGCTGTATATTACATCTCAGCACTTATAAGTGGAAGTTTGCACCTTTTGATCACCTTCCTCCATGTCTCCATACTCACCCCCTCCATACACACACTTTGATAATCCCAAGTCTGATCTCATTTTTTATGAGTTTGGGTTCTGTTTTGTTTTTAGATTCCACATATAGGTGAGACCATATAGTATTTGTTTTTCTTCAACTTGTTTCACTTAACATAATGCCTTCAAGGTCCATCCAAGTTGTTGCAAATGGTAGGATCTCCTAATTTTTTATGGCTGAATAGATATATACTTATCTCCCAACTTCTTTATGTGTTCATCCACTGATGGACACTTAGGTTGTTTCCATGACTTAGCTAATGTAAATTATGCTATGAACATAGCAAAGGTGCAGTCAGTCACCTTTCTGAGTTAGCATTTTTGTTACCTCTGGATATAGTCCCAGAAGTGGAATTGCTAGATCATATGGTAGTTCTATTTTTAATTTTTCGAGGACCTTCTATACCATTTTCCACAGTGGCTACACCAATTTACAATCCCACCAACAGTGCACAATGGTTCCCTTTCTCCATATCCGCGTTAGCATTTGTTATCACATGTCTTCTTGATGATTGCCATTCTAACAAGCATAAGGTGATATCTCATTGTGGTTTCAATTTGCATTTCCGTAATGACTAATATTGAGCATTTTTGCATGTACCTCTTGGCCTTTTGTATATGTCCATTGAAATTGTTTGCCTATTTTTAAATTGTAGTATTTGTTTTTGCTATTGGTTTTATGAGTTCTTTATATGTTTTGGATATTAACTCCTTATCATATATGTAGTTTGCAAATATTTTTTCCCTATCTATAGGTTGTCTTTTCACTTTATTGATGTTTTCTTTTGCTGTACAAAAGCTTTTTAGTTTCTTGTAGTCCCACTTGTTTATTTTTTGTCTTTTTGCTTATGCTTTAGGGGTCATACCCCAAAAAGTCATTACCAAGTTATACCATGTCACGGAGCTTTCTTTTTGTGTTTTCTTCTAAGAGTTTCATGATTTTAGGCTTTACATTTAATTTCTTAATCCATTTCAAGTTAAAATTTTTAAAGATATGTATACTTTTTTTCTTTAAGTTTTATTTTTTTTAATGTTTATTTATTTTTGCGAAAGAGAGTGTGAGTGGGGGAGGGGCAGAGAGGGAGGGAGACACAGAATCCAAAGCAGGCTCCAGGCTCTGAGCTATCAGCATAGAGCCCGACACGGGGCTTGAACCCATGAGCCACGAGATCATGACCTGAGCCAAAGCGGACGGTCAACTGACTGAGCCACCCAGGGGTCCCTTAAGTTTTATTTATTTATTTTTTTTTTTAATTTATTTTTGGGACAGAGAGAGACAGAGCATGAACGGGGGAGGGGCAGAGAGAGAGGGAGACACAGAATCGGAAACAGGCTCCAGGCTCCGAGCCATCAGCCCAGAGCCTGACGCGGGGCTCAAACTCACGGACCGCGAGATCGTGACCTGGCTGAAGTCGGACGCTTAACCGACTGCGCCACCCAGGCGCCCCCCTTAAGTTTTATTTTTATTTAAGCAATCTCTGTACCCAACATGGGGCTTAAACTCATGACCCTGAGATCAAGAGTCACATGCTCTTCCAAATGAGCCAGCCAGGCACCCCCTGTCAAGTTTATTTTTTTTGAGTGGTGTAAGATATGGGTCCAGTTTCATTCTTTTACATGGGAATATTCAATTATCCTACTGAAGAGATTGTCTTATCTCCACTAGATATTCTTAGCTTCCTTGTGAAATATTAGTTGACTATGTAAGCTTGGTTTTGTTTCTGCGCTCTCAATTCTGTTCCTTTGGCCTATTTGTCTGTTTTTATGCTAATACCAGATGGTTCATGACTGTAGTTTTATAATGTATTTGAAATCAGACAGCATACTTTTTCAGGATTTCTTTGGCTATTCAGGGTCTTTTGTGATTCCATGTAAATTTTAGGGGTGGTTTTCTACTTCTGTAAAACATTCTGTTGGAAACTTAATGAGGATCACACTGAATCTATAGATGGATTTCAGTAGTACTGACATTTTAACAATATTAATTCTTCCAGTCCATGGACATGGGATACCTTTCCATTATTTGCATCTTCTTTGATTTTTTTCACCTATGTTTTATAGTTTTCAGCAGAGACCTTTCACCTCCTCCTTAAATTTATTCCTAAGTATTTTGTTGTTTTGTTGCTATCATAGGATTGCTTCCTTTCTTGTTCAGAAATTTTGTTAGTGTATAGAAACGCTATCAATTTTTTGTTACTTTTGAATCCTGCAACTTCACTGAATTTTATGTTAGGTGTAATAGTGTTTTGAGTCTTTAGAACCTTCTATATATAAAATCATATCACCTGCAAATAAAGACAATTTTACTTTTTCTTTTCCAATTCTGATACATTTTATTTCTTTTTCTTACCTGATTGCCCTAGGTAGGACCTCCACTCCAGTACTATGCTGAAGAGGAGTAGTGAGAGTGGGCACCGTTATTTTCTTCCTGATCTTAGAAAAAAAGCTTTTATCCTTCCAACACTGAACATGTTAGCTGTGAGCTTGTCATATATGGCCTTTATTATGTTAAGATATGTTCCTTCTGTGCCTAATTTGTTGAGGGTTTTTAACATGAATAGATGTTGAATTTTGTTCAATGCTTTTTCTGTGTCTATTGAGATGATCACATTCTTTTCTTTCATTTTATTAACATGATGTATCACAATTACTGATTTGCATATGTTGAACCATCCTTGCATCCCAGGGATAAATTCCATGTGACCATGGTAAATGGTCCTTTTAATACACTGCTCAATTCCATTTGCTAGTATGCTGAGAATTTTTACATCTATAGTCATCAGGAATATTGGCCTGTAGTTTTCTTTTCTAGTGGTGTCCTTTTCTAATTTTGATGTCAGGATAATGCTGGCCTCATAAAATGAGTTTGGGAGTGTTCCCTCCTCTTTGATTTTTTGGAAGAATTTGAGGAGTGGTGTTAATTCTTCTTTAAAGGTTTGATAAAATTCACCAGAAAAGCCATATGGACCTGGGCTTTTCTTCATTGAGAGATTTTTTTATTTCTAATTCAATCTCCTTACTTGTAACTGGTCGATTCAGATTTTCTATTTCTTCCTGATTCAGTTTTGGTAAGTTGTGTTTCTAAGAATTTTTCCATTTCTTCCAGGTTGTCCAGTTTATTGATGTATCACTGTTCATAGCTTGTTGATTTTCTGTCTAGAGGTTATATCCATTGTTGAAATAGAGTATTTGAGGCTCCTACTATCATTGTGTTGCTGCCTGTTTCTCTCTCCAGTTCTGTCAATGTTTGCTTTATATATCTAGGTGCTCTGATGTTATTTGCATATCTACTTATAATTATTATATTTTCCTAGTGACTGACCACTTATCATAATACACTATCCTTCTTTGTCTCTTGTGACAGTATTTTCCTTAAAGTCTATTCTGGGTAGACATATTTATTTCCTTTCAGAACTTTAAAGATGTCATTCATTGTTATCTGCCTTGCAGGGTTTCTAAAAAAAAGTCTGCTCTAATTAATATCTTTAGTCCTCTGCATGTAATGTGCCTTTTTGGTTTGACTGCCTTTAAGGCTTTCGCTTTACATTTGGTTTTCAGAAATTTGAACATACGGCTAGGTAGGGATGTATGTATTGTGTGTAGCATTGATCCTACTTGGGATTCTCTGAGCTTTTTGGATCGGTGGCTTGCTGTCCTTCATTTCATAATTTATGGGAAACTCTCACCTATATGCCTTCTAATACTTCTGCCCGTTCTCTCTTTTTCTTCTGGGATCCCAATTGTACATACATTACTATGGTTGACCATTTGATATTGTTCCTGAGCTCTTGGATGCGCTGTTCTGCAGGCTCTGCACCACCAGCACAGGACCCAACATGGGACTTGAACTCACAACCACAAGATCATTACCTGAGCCAAAACCAAGAGTCAGATGCTTAACCTACTGAGCCACCCAGGTATGCCCAATTTGGGTAATTTATTTATTTTTTTAATGTTTATTTTTGAGAAAGAGAGAGAGAGCACCAGGGGTAGGGGCAGAGAGAGAGAGGGAGGCACAGAATCCAAAGCAGGCTCCAGGCTCTGAGCTGTCAGCACAGAGCCCAACATGAGGCTTGAACCCATGAACAGTGAGATCATGACATGAGCTGAAGTCAGATGCTTAACTGACTGAGCCACCCAGGCGCCCCTAGGTAATTTCTATTAACCACCTTCAAGTTAACTTTTCAACAGTTATCTTCAACTAATTCTTTCCTCAGCTGTGGCTAGTCTATTGATGAGACTGAAAGACATTCTTCATAACTATTACTATGTTTTACATATTTACCATCACCATTTGATTTTTAAAGGTCCCATCTCTTTGCTGAAACTCCCTGTTTATGCATGTTGTTTATCTTTTCCACTAGAGCCTAACACACAAATCCTAGTTATTTCAAATTCTCTGATTATTCCAACATCTGAGTCATCTCTAAGTCTTGTTCTGTTGATTGTTTTGTCTCTCCACAGTGGGTTGGTTTTTCTCACTTTTTTGTGTGTCTCATCTTTTTTTTAATACATCATGTAGAAGACCTCTAATGGACTGGGGCCCAGATCATTTCCACTTCTTTCCGCATTGGTAGACTATATTGTATCTGCTTTATCCCTAGCCACAGTGGCTAAGGTAGAATGCACCTGTACCTTAGAGTGCAGTGGAGTTACCTCTCCTTCAAATAAATCAAGTCCTTTTCCCCCCTTTAGAGTATGATACAGGTAAAGTTCCCATAGCAGCAACTGCTCCCCTCTCCAGTCCTGCAGAACCAAAGGAGGATTTCTCTTGTCCCCCATCCTGTTCCCAATCTTCCAAATGATACCCAGCAGAGGACTTGGATATAAAACTGTAAGTAGGTGCAAACACCATTTGTATCTACAGCCCCTAGGTGATCTATGCCCTCATCATAGTCCACACTCAACGTTTAATAATTTGTTACATTTTATAGCTAAGTTCTTATTCACTGGTATGGTGGTTCCATCTTCCTCCCATTTTCTGCTACAGGTAAGCCAATGCTTTCAACCTGTCCCTCCTTGGAAGTGTCTTTATATCCCTAGATGTCAAACTAGTTGACTACCTTGCAATGTTGGCTTTGTGATAGGCTCAATAAAAGTTACGGTTTTGTATATTATTGACTTTTTATTGTTGGTATGAAAGCAACACTCTTCCCAGGTTTCTACATACTAGGTGTAAATCTGTCCCATCCTGACAATTCTTGAATACTCTGGTTACAAACAGCTCTTAGTTTTTTCATCATTTACTCTTCTAATCTAAAGATAACATGTCCAACATCATCATGTACCAAGAACAACTTTGTACCATAGAGTACACATCCCACAGCAATTATAAGCAGGTACTTATCCATTATGATGGTCCAAGCTATTGGACTTAAGTTACTATCATTGTTACTCAGGCAAAGCAAGTTCTTCATTGTCACCTATGTTTTGCAGGACTTCATATATTTTATAACTGTAGTCCAGACAGTTCTTAATTTATTGCCACTCAACAAATCACTTATACAATCCTGTGGCAACAACATCTCATAGTTGTTTTTAACACAGTAAAAGCAAAGACCATTTCTTCTTTTCCATTATACTCCATCTCTAGCCTCAATATTTTTTTCATCTCTCTTCATATCTCTATCCCAAAATTCTCAAGGGGTAAGCACTTTCTAATCCCTTTAATGAATCGATGCTCTAGCACTTCCCAGCCCTATGATCTTCCTCAGATTATTGAACTTCTCTAAAGCTCAGTTTCCTCATTTGCGAAATGAAGATAATAGTTTGAGAAATTAAATGAGAAAATGTATTATCTTTGAAAAGTGCTTGCCTATTATTATACTTTTCTATCATTAATAGCTGATTAAATATTAGATTCATAGCCAACTGTATGAAGACTAAGGTATCTTTCTCCTAATCAAGCATATAACCCCTATCTAATGCTACTTTTAAAGGAAAACCAAATTAAATTTAAAAATCATTTTCACTTAAAATGCCTTTTCCAGGAATACACTATATAAGGTCTTTCTATGCACTACTAAGTATCTTTTCTTTCTTAACTTTCACATATACACATAGATGTATATGTGTGTGTCATGCATTTCTATACCTCTACAAGCTTGATGATTGGCAACTGCTCCTGCTCATCTGGCCTTCCATCTGCAACAGGGACAGTGCCAGGCACAGTGCTTAGCTCCTTTTTTCTTAGACAGACTCATATATTTTACTGACTCTAGAAGAACCAAGCAAATAATCTTATGGCTTTGGTAACTTAAAGACTTCCTACCAGCATGCATTTTCAGCATTTGCTAAAGGTATTGCAGAGTGATAAATTGCTCCTACAAGAACTCGATCAATTTATTTCTCTTGATCTTCAGGTTTCATCCTGTCTATAAACAAAATCCCTAAGAATATTTTGATGCAGCTGCTAGCAGCATCCTTCAGATACTGAGTAAGCATCCATGACAGTAATTTTCAGGCTAAAAAAAAAATTCAAAAAGAAGATTTCTAGATCTCAAAACATAATTTTTAATGTCCATAGGATACTTCTTATGTATGAAGACATGTTTGTCTAAGAAGCATTTGGAAATGCACTAAATAACATTTGCAGATCATGTGGAGATTTTTCCCCTTAAAATAACTTGCATGTGGAAAAGTTCCATAGGTTAGAAGGCAGTCTCATATGGTGAGAAACATATGCAATACAGATTAGTGGAGTTCTAAGTATGATTTATATTCACTATGAATTTATACTAATTCAGCTAAAATGCATACCATTAATAAAGGTGTAATATTATTTCTTTCAGCTTCTTTGTAAATTTCAAGGTCACGGGCCTGGAGGAGCTAGGCTCCAACTTTCTTTTAACTCCAAAACTTTTAGAGTTGCTTTTAATCACCCATTCTGAATCCTTTGAAGAAGCAGGACAATAAGCATCTTGTTTCTAATCTCTACAAATGAAATGGATGCTACTTTTGTGCTCTTCCCATTCTTAGCCATTTGGGGTGCAATAAAGAGCTAGCAAATACATTCACCAACTGATATTTCAAAAGTCAACAAAAGACAACCCAACTTCCAGGAAAACAATTTGTTAAATACTTCTACCTTTTCATATGAAAATGCCAGAGGTCCCTGAAGACAGAAATATATCTTATTTTATATTTCAAAGTTGTACCGTAATGCCTATGTGTACAAGAATTATCATGAACTTACTTTAAAAGTAGTTTTATACAAAAATCTTCCTATTATATGGTTTAGAAATCATTTTAAGAAAATAAAAGTCTGAAAAGAATATAAAAATTCCTTATATTAAACATTTTGCTCATTCTTTGAAAATTCATAATTAAGTATTTCCACTGTTTAAAAACATACAGAGGAAAAAAAATTAATGAGAATGGAATCCCCTATGTACATGTACAAGCCTACTGTCACTGATTTTTCCCTGCTGTCATACTCTATTTATACAACCTCTATTCAAATGAAAATGCTTCAGGGAGAAGTTAAGTTGCATCTAACCAGATGCAAAGAGGGTCTTACAAGAATGTATCTGCAAAAAACCTCTCTTCATCCTTTGCCCTCCTACCTGCAGCTACACCACACAGGATCAGAGGGCACCCAATTTTCAGGACTCTCACAAACATGCTGCAACTATCTCCCTGAGAAGCCTTTCTGACAAGTTCTGCACCACTTACACGGAGTCAGGTAACCCTGCAGTTTCAGTAGAAATGGAAAAGACCTACAAAAGGAACAAATTCCACCTTAGGGTCATGGTTCCTCCTAGTTTCTGACCACTAAGGCCACTGTTTGGTTCTACCTGATCTCCTGGACTCCAGACTATTGCTTATTTCAGAAGCATGGACTCTGAAGTCAGAAAATCTGTTTAATTCCCAACCCTATTACTTACTAGCTTTTTGACCTTGAGTAAGTCACTTATATGCTCTGTTCACCAGCTTCTTCATTTTTAACAGTGGGGGTCATGAAACCCTATCTCAGAGGACTCACTCAGGAGAGAATGTAATAAAACAATATACTGAACTTTATTTGGAGAACCATCAAGTATCACACAAATGTCAATTCAATCGGCACATAAGAACAAAGTATACCCAGAAGTTGGAAAATATAACTGAACCTGAATCTAGAGAGGGTAAACATGTAATGTCATTAGTTCTCTGTAGAAGTCATCCATTATAGAAAGGCCATTTGGGGTCCTCTACTCCAAGTCTAATATCGTAATTAGATATCTCAGCAAAAATGATTTATTTAAAATAAAGCTGTAACCTAATGTTATTGAAATTTGTTGTGAAGAATTTATTAAAAGAAGATGGCACTACAAATGGATTTTTTATAAAGAAGGGAGGTGCTACAAATAAAAATGTGGCAATATTTAACCAGCAGTGTCCAACAGAAACAGAACCTGACTCAGCAGACATTAGGATTTTGAGAGACAGATGTTGTTTTTTGTTTTGGGCGCTTGTTTATTTGGTGTCAGTGTACTTTTTTTTTTGAAGTTTTTATTTAAATTCCAGTTAGTTAACACACAGTGCAATATTAGTTTCATACAACACACCATGCTCATCACAAGTGCACTTCCTAATCCTCATTACCTATTTAACCCATCCCCCCACCTACTTCCCTTCTGGTAACCATGGTTCTCTATGGTTATGAGTCTGTTTCTTGGTTTGCCTCTCTTTTATTTTCCCCTTTGCTCATTTGTTTTGTTTCTTAAATTCTACATGAGTGAAATCATATGGTATTTGTCTTTCTCTGACTTACTTCACTTAGCAAAATACTCTCTAGCTCCATCCATGTCATTGCAAATGGCAAGATTTCATTCTTTTTTATGGCTGAGTAATATTCCATTGTGTATATATACCACAACTTATTTATCCATTCATCAGTCGATGGACCCTTGGGCTGTTTCTGTACTGTGGCTATTAAATATAATGCTGCTATAAATATTGGGGTGTATGTATCCCTTTGAATTAATATTTTTGTGTTCTTGGGTAAATACCTAGTAGTAGGATTACTGGGTCATAAGGTAGGTTTTTTTTTTTTAATGTTTATTTTTGAGAGAGAGAGAGAGAGAGAGAGCGAGCGAGAGGGAGCAAGCGTGAGTGGGGGATGGGCAGAGAGAGAGAGAGAGGGAGACACAGAATCTGAAGAGGGCTCCTAACTCTGAGCTGACAGCACAGAGCCCAACACGAGGTTCAAACCCATGAACTGTGAAATCATGACCTGAGCCTAAGTCAAATGCTCAACCGGCTCAGCCACCCAGGCACCCTGATAAGGTAGTTCTATTTTTAAGATGTTCTATATTTTAAAATAAGCTTAATATGCCAGTCTTCACTGCAGTATAATGAAATCTTCTTTCAAGACCAGCTGGTGTCCTTTTTTCTGATTCTATGTTCACCAAATCATCTTTTGGTTATTAATTGGATCAACAAAAGTAAAAACCAGACCTAAACTGATATGACCCACAGTGAGACACTGTGGGTGAAGCCAGTCTTTCTTCTGACTTCTCAATTTCAATATTACCTATTATTTATTATTAACATTACTTATTATTTTTACCTATAACCTAATTTCAACGTTACCTATTTTAATTGTGAAGGTACTTTGCATATATTCAAGAGCCACATAACTGTTCCCATTCTTCTGACTCCATACTTCTTCTAGATTATAATGCCAATGTGGAAAAATACGTGTACAAAGTTGAAAATAATAGAATTTTATACATTAAAAAACTCTGATGGTTATAGTATTCCTATTCTATGGATATTTCACAATAATTTTAAATAATGGTTGTAAACACCACATATAGCAAGAGCCCACAAAGTCACATGCCCACTAGATCAGGATAAAAACAATAAAGAAAGAAGCAAACTGGTTAAGACCAGGTAATGGTGGGAATCATCATTAATGAGAAAGGTGAAATACTAGCCAACAAGGGTAGCCACTACTCAACTCCAGTCATTTACTGCCACAGAACAATGCAGGCCCAATGTTGCTTAATCTTCTGATTTTTTCAAAAGAATCTGGAAGTTAGGATCTGTGAAATATCTCGACTTTCACACATTGGCGATTAATTCAATCAAAAAACCAAAACACAAAATACACTAAGTAAGCTAATATGAGAGTCAAATAAAACATGAGTATAGCCTGGATTTGGCTCAAAGTCCAGAGTTTGAACTCTACTCTCCAACTTTGAAAAAGGCTTGTGTTACAATGTCTAAAAACACAAAATATTAGAATATAAGTCAAACTATACAAATGCAATGTACTTTCCTCATAAACATAGATTTATCAAAACTATACATGTGTCACGTGTAATATAAACCAGCAATGAAGGTTGTTATCAATGTCTGCTTTTATATCCATAAAAATAGTCATCTGCACTACTCAGACATTTATGTCACATTGAATTTTAATTCTTTTAAATCTGGGATTGACTTACAAAATCAACTTAAAATATTCTATACTTTTTAATATACTTGAGCTGAAAATATGTTTCTTCCTCACAAAGAAAACTATAAATGGGGCGCCTGGGTGGCTGAATCAGTTACGCATCGGACTTCTGCTCAGGTCATGGTCTCACAGTTCATGGTTTCCTGCTCTGCGTCTGGCCCTGTGCTGACAGCTGGGAGCCTAGAGCCTCCTTTGGATTCTGTGCCTCATTCTCTCTCTGCCCCTCCCCAGTTCATACTCTGTCTCTCTCTGTCTCTGAAAATAAGTAAATAAACATTAAAAAAACAAGAAGAAGGAAACTATAAATAAAGCTCAGATATTTAATATAGTATTGAGTCAGTCATGCATGGAAGTAGAGTGATAGTACACAAAACTACCAAAACATATATGTAAAGTAATAAAAACTAAGACTGGATTGACATGATAGACTTTACGCACATCTGAACCTCTTCATATCTTAAATTCAATGAAATGAAAGAATATACTGTAAAAGAATAATTTCAGACTTTCAGTGAAAGAAAGAGCATTAAGCAGATCACAAATTTTGAGGATTTCTCAAAGTATAGAAAGCATATGGAAACAGATCAGAAAACAAGATCAGAGGAAAGCTCAGTTTTAGACACTTGCAGGAAAAAACTGCTGTGAAGGCAGGCGCAGTTTCAGAGAACTTCAGACTTAGAGTCAGTTGAATAAGGAGCAGATGGAGGTTCTCAGGCAACCATCAGAATGCAGAGGTGCACCAAGTACAGCAAGACAGGGTCCTTCCCTCTTTAGATTATGTCAATAAGTAAATGATGGATCAAAGAAGCTACTATCAGCACTGGAGTCCAGGCTACTCTTGGTTGATAATTCAGGCCTTGTCCCATCACCCATATCTGTCTGCTAGCCTTCTTCAACATGTTGGTGGCTAAGGATATGTGCTAACTAGGGAAAATAGTAGGGATAAGGAAGAGGAGGAGAGATGATTTAACAGGATATATGGAGCAATGTTTCAAAATATATTTCTTTAGTTTAACAACTGGCAGAAATGGCCCACGGACTGTGGGATAGAACAATCAGATGATCTGAATGTGCCAATTAGATAACATGCTCCAACGTAACAGACTCCCATTAACCAGCAAAGAAGTTTTAAAAATAAATAAAATAAAAAAAGAACTTCCTCCCTTGGACTCAAAAAATAGAATTCTTAAATCCTCAAAGCAACCTTATTATGTAACTACAGCACGATTTATTAAAGTGTGAATGCACCCATCCTGGGAGAAGGAGGGGCTAACTAAAATATATTTAGTCTTCACCTAATCAACTTACTTCTCCATCCTGCACAGTCCTCTGAGGAAAATTCTCTTTTGCACTGTCCAGTTTCCCAACACCTACTGTAGTTCAGAATCAAGAGAATGAATGGAGAAAGGTAAGACTGTAGAGCTGAGAGGAAGGAAGGAAGAATTCCTGCTTGCTCTGACAGTTTCTGGACTCACCTTTCTTGTGGAGAATCTGAGTAATGGGAAAGGAATAGAGAAAAATAAGAAAAGAAACCAGGAATACTATGTCTGCCCATTTAATAAAGAGTCGGGGAAAATAGATGAGCACAAAGAAAATCAGCTGACTCCTGGGTGGCTCAGTCAGTTGAGCGTCTGACCCTTGATTTCAGCTCAGGTCATGATCCCAGGGTCATGGGATCGAGCCCCGTGTCACTACATAAGATTCTTCCTCTCTCTCCCTCTGCTCCTCTCTCCTGCTCTCTCCTGCTCTCTCCTGCTCTCTAATAATAAAAAAAGAAAGAAAGAAAGAAAATCAGGTTGGGGTATCAAAAAGAGCTCAACCTTTTAGAGAGAGAAGGGTTGCTAAGCAGCCCTAATGTGAAAGAATTGGAGAAAAGAATAAAGAGGACTGTCAGAAGCATTACTATGAATTATAACTTAGATTTTATTTAACATTCTTTGAGAGAAGTAAGTCAAGACTGAGATCTCTTTTAAATTCTTTCTGGCTGCTGGACTGTGCTTCTCTGTATGCAATTCTGCAGGGATGATCCAGCAGGGCCTTAGTATTCACAAAGGTTAGGGACTTGTGGCCACCAGGAGACATCAAAGGAAAAACAGTATAGGTATAATCAAGAGTTCCAGCACCTATGTGTACTTCTTCCCTTGTCCAAGATATTTACGTCCCAAATACTAAAATTAAAAGGCATTTCTAAATAGAAGAACAGCTTTAAAAAAAAAACTTTTTTAATGTTTATTTATTTTTGAGAGAGAGAGAGAGAGAGAGAGAGACAGAGCATGAACAGGGAAGGGACAGAGACAGCTGAAGAGACAGAATCCAAAGCAGGCTCCAGGTTCTGAGCTATCAGCACAGAGCCCGATGCAGGGCTCAAACTCACGAACCGTGAGGTCATGACCTGAGCCGAAGTCAGATGCTTAACCGACTGAGCCACCCAGGCACTCCAAACAGCAACTTGATCACTAATAAATCTTCCCTCTTTCTCAAACACATACCCCACTTTAAAAGTGTGCTTTGAAGGGGCACCTGGGTGGTTCAGTCAGTTAAGCATCTGACTTTGGCTCAGGTCCTGAACTCGTGGTTCATGAGTATGAGCCCCTTATCAGGCTCTGCAAAGTGTGGGGCCTGCTTAGGATTCTCTCTCTCCCCCTCCCCTGTTCTCTCTCTCTCTCTCTCAAAATAAATAAATAAACTTTTCAAGCGTGCTTTGAAGAATTAGAGGAAGGAATAAAAATTAGTTATTCTGGATTCCATTTCATTTTTTTGGTCATTGTTTTTAACAGAAACAAGTATCTCAAAGATTAATGAAGCTTGCTATGGATGGTAGTTGAGGAGGGTTCATATATTCTAGTAATTCTCCACTTGTGATTTAGAATAAAATGATGAAGAAATTAAAGAAGCAATTATGAAAACTCTGGTACTTAACCTTCTTTAATAGGTCCCAAGGAACTCCATATTAATACATAACTCTCTGGCAGGGCCTATCCTTTCCTTCAAAGTAGACCAAATTTTAATTTAGGGAATATAGGGTGTTTTTCTTTCCTCACTTATTTATATTGCACAAGGTCAAAGATTCTTTACAAGATTATTCAGCCTTCACTGGTAAATGGAAAATATACTTTAAGTCAGACAGAAATGTCTTACTGGTGCTCCTAAAATCCAGAATATGTTGGTGGTCGCCTCCTCTCACCACTACAAGATTAACTTTGCTTAACACTCTATATTTTTCTATCATAGATACCTCATTTACCATTTCTGCAATATTCTGTCTCTAATATTCAGTCACTTTCTTGCTCCTCCATACTCACTTTTCCATGAAACTATCTTTTCTTGATTTCCTATCTTATCTTTTTCACTGAACTAAATTCTTACCTCAATTTATCAGAACACATACTTCTCTCATCCAAAATCCAATTTGGGGTGCCTGGGTGGCTCAGTCGGTTAAGCATCAGACTTTGGCTCAGGTCACGATCTCACGGTCCATGGGTTCGAGCCCTGCATCGGGCTCTGTGCGGACAGCTCAGAGCCTGGAGCCTGCTTCAGATTCTGTGTCTCCCTCTCTTTCTGCCCCTCTCCCATTTGTGCTCTAAAAAATAAATAAACTTAAAAAAATAAAATCAAAATTCAAACTCAAGCCTCAAGCAGGTAATCTTCATAAATTAGGCAGTCATAGGGCGCCTGGATGGCTCAGTCCGTTGAGCATCTGACTGTTGATTTCAGCTCAGGTCATAATTTGATGGGTTTGAGCCCTGCATCAGGCTCTGTGCTGACAGTGCTAGGGATTCTCTCTCTTGCTTGCTTGGGATTCTCTCTCTCTCTGCCCCTCTCCTGCTCTCTCTTTCGCTCTCTCAATAAATAAACATTTAAAAAAAAAAATCAGGCAGTCACAAACTCAGATTCATCCAGATTCCCCAATGGGATTCACAAAGGTGTTACAGCTTTGTATAGAGTATGTCCTCAAAATTTTTTAAATTATTATTGCTGAGTTATTATCATTTATTAGATTTATATGGCACTTCTCCAAAATGGCTCACCAACCTTCCTAAGATCCATGAAAAGGAAGTAAATAGCAATTCTCTCCCCAGTTGACAATTGGAATAAATAAGTACTATGAATGGGCTCAAAGTTTCTCATGAAATCAGTTACTGTGTTAAAAACTAAAGGCCACAGACTTCAGACCTAGAGGGAACATCCACCATAACCTAACTGGTTCTACTTCAAGCTGCTTCTTCTCTTCCTTTTTTCCAGTTTTAACAGTATTGAAAAAAGCTAATTGCTCCAAAATTTAAACTTGATTTTAGGCAATTTGATGCTAGCTTAAGGTTCTCTGGCCTTTTGGAATGGAATATCCCTGGGAGAGCTAATACTTTAAACTCTCAATTTTACCTTCTGTAAAAGGAGTAAGTTTCGGCTCCTTTTGTGAGGACAAGTTTTGATAATGGATGAGAGAGAGGGCAATTTATGCATTAGCAGTGATGCCATCTTCTGGGAAGGAAGTGAGGAGAAAGGCCTTTAATAGAAAAGCCAGAATCACGAAGACTAACTTTGTCTACTTCATCCTGGTTTTTTGTTTTTTGGGTTTTTTTTTTTTTTGTTTTTCTTTTTTTGTTTTGTTTTTTGTTACGAGTAAGGTACTGTGTACTGTGAGAGGCAAAAGTACCCAACCTAGTCCTGGGTTCTACCAGAATGCAAAGCTCTAGGGGCAGAGATTCTCATCTTTTTTCTTCATTACTATTTCTGGCATCTAAAACATTACTTAGCACACACTATGTAAAAATATTTATTAAATGAGTGAGTGAACTTCTCAGAGAAAGTGATTAAGTAAAAAAGAGGGAGCAGGGGTGCCTGGGTGGCTCAGTAAGTTAAGCATCCGACCGTTGATTTCAGTTCAGGTCATGATCTCCTACTTCGTGAATTCCAGCCCTGTGTTGGGCTCTGCGCTGGCAGCATGGAGCCTGCTTGGGATTCTCTCTCCTCTCTCTCCTCTCTCCTCTCTCCTCTCTCCTCTCTCCTCTCTCCTCTCTCCTCTCTCCTCTCTCTCTCTCTCTCAAAATAAGTAAATAAACATTAAAAAAAGAAAGAGGGAGCACATTTCAAGGGAACATAATGTACAAATGCACAGTAGCAATGGTCCAGAGATGTACAGATAGTTCAGCATGGCTGGAGCATAGAACACCTATCAAGGAATATCAGAACATAATTATGGACAGATACAGAGGACTTCAATCATAAAGGGACCTACTGACCAGGCTAAGGAGTTTGGGCTTCATCATGACAAAAATGGAACCATTAAAGGTGTCCAAGAAGAAGAATGGCATGAGCATGTTGAGTTTTGGAAATATTTCTCTGGCATCACTGTGCAGGTTAAACAGGAAAGACTGTCTAGAGGCAGGGAGACTAGGTAAGAGGCCACTGTAGTTTACTCAAAAAGAATTTGGTATCACTTATTTAATATATATGATGAGCGCGAATTCAATAGCAATTCAATGCTGAGGAATCACGACTTAAGAAATGCTAGAATACCTGAATATTAGTATAAAAAATTTATTTGGATCCACACCTTGCTTATTAGCACATCTGTGTATCTTTATGATCGGATATTTTAAAAGGTAAAGAAAATAAACCAGAAAATTAATCTTTTGTGGTAATTAAAAAATTATCTCAGAAAAAATAAGGGGCACTTGGGTGGCTCAGTTGGTTAAGTGTCCAACTCTTGGTTTTGGCTAAGGTCATGATCTTGCGGTTCATGGGTTCGAGCCCTGCATCAGGCTCTGCACTGACAGTGTGAAGCTTGCTTGGGATTCTCTCTCTCTCTCTGCCTTTCCCCTGCTCGTCATGTCTCTCTTGAAATAAATAAACTTTAAAAAATTATCTCAGAAAAAATAAGAGTATCAGTTTATTAAACTGCAATAAAGAAATACCAAAAGGAATACAACAAATTAGGAGAAAGTGATAAAAAGGTGCATTGTGCAAAATGTAAAAGAAGTTTACAATTATGTAAGGGCAACATCTAAGCGGTCAAAGGAGAGAAACTGAAAAAAGAGACACAAATAGGAAAGGAATCATAGGGAAAAATAAACGGTTAAAAAATAAAGAAATTTAGTTTCGAGTACTACTGCTTAAAACATAAATTATAAAGTCTGATACTGCCTGGGCTGAACTTCGACCTAGTGACATTACTAGTTGATTCAGTCTTTCTGAAGAATAAGCAGTAATATGTAACAAGAACTATAAAACGGTTCATATTTTTTGACTCAATAATTCTAGCTGGATGAATGTAAAGAATGTAATGAATGTAAAGAAATAGTACCCTAAAAGGGAAAGAGGGAAGGAAGAAAAGAGGGAGGTTAGGAGTAAAGGAGGGAAGAAGGTAAGAAAATAATCTATATAGAGATGTTCTGAGATGTACTATTTAGAATAGTGGAAAACTGGAAATCATCCAAGTACTCCTCAGTAGAAGAATAGTTTTAAAATTATGATATATCAGTAAGACAGGATTTGACACAGCAATTAAAAACACATCTGGTGACAAAGGAGAGCAATTAATTTGGGAAAATGTAAATAAAATTTTATTTTTTTGTATTCTCTTTTCTGTGAAGACACTTATTTGTGAAAAGGGTACTTTTTCAGCTTGTCAGTGAGAATGTCAATGTGCATCAGAATCTACAGCTCAATGAAATTAAGAAAGAGTAACTTACTATTTCATCCTGGTCTCTGGCTCTTTCATTCTTTCACAGAACAGGAAATGGATCTGACAAGACCGATTTTCAGAGTCCTTTTGATTATTGCCTTAGTACCTGTGCTCCTGTAAGTGATACCAAGCTAGATGTTATATGATTTGTTCCAGTTTCTTACTAAATGCTGAGGTTAAGCTGATTTTTATGTTTCTTTGCTTTACCTCTGGGCCTTTGCAATTGAGGATAAAGCTTCAGCTCTATCTTCTGAGATCTTGAAATTCTTAGACATAAGAAGGGAAAAGTGTGGTCTGATGAATACTAACCACTTTTGACTTGACATTCAGATGAAATAAAAGCTCTTTTCTTACTTCTAAAGAAAAAAAGAGAAAGAATATGAAGGTGATAAAATCTCACTCTTTCTCATCAATCTTTAAAATTCCACCATCATTTTTATGACCTCTTTTGTGGAATAAAGCTCCCATCACCAATCCTAGCACAGAGATCCTTTTCTTGTCATTTAGAATGGACCCACAGCTGCACTACCATTGACTTTAGAGTAAGCACAACCTTAACAGTGAAGCCTAGCACATCTTGGCCTTTCCCGAGTGTATCTAAATGCAATAGAAAGCTTTTTAAATGTAAGCGGTCTTATCAGTAAGTTCCATAAATTACCTTTCACTTGAAGAAATTCCCACAGAGTTGAAATCAGATGCTATCAAAAAACCAATATAAGTCAGGTCAGCCACTTCAGTGATTTTGGTGGACAAATGTATCATAAGTACACCAAAGTCTCATTAAAAGTTCACCTCTCCGAACCTTCTTCCAAGTGGTAATCAGCACCAGGATCATTTTCTCCTTTTCTCTGATATGTATGTTATGATATTAAAAATGACACCAGCTTGAGTTAGAAGAAAAAAAAAATTCAAGAAATATGGTCCAACTGACAGCTTTGAAATCCAGGCTGAGTCTTTGAGATAATGGCATTTCCCTATGGTGGTACTACATTCAACAAATTTTTATTTAACCTTCTTCTTTGCCACAGAAATTACTTCAAATCAAACTTTATGATAAAAAACTAAAATGCATAAATACAATAAGTCTTAAAAATAATCTAAGCTCATATGTTATCTATATTAGGACATGATGAGACTGACCACCACAGTTCTCAAGACAATGGTAGGTTTAAATGAGTGTCATACAGTTCCTAATAAAAGACGAGGGTCTAAAAAACACTTAACTTCTTTTCCCTCTACATGAACATGATCCTTTTATAAACCTTTGCAGGAACATCGCATCATCCTATTGACTAGGAACCACCTCCTTATTCTGAGTTACACATTCCTGTCACTGCACTTCAAGGACCCTCACCTCTCCTTTCTCTTCTATACATTCTTTCCTCATTAGATTGTATCTAGTCCTTGGGGCACTTGGTTGGCTTAGTCAGTGGAGCATGCGACGCTTGATCTTAGGGTCGTGAGTTCGAGCCCCAGGTGGGTCCAGAGATTCCTTAAAAAAAAAGAAAAAGACCCTTGAAAAAAAGGCTATATCTTGTCCTCATCCTCTTTACCAGGATATCACATTCTATCCTTATGTCTTGGGGCACCTTGGGGCACTTGTGTCTTGGGGGTGGCTGAGTCAGTTGAGCACCTGACTCTTGATCTAAGCTCAGGTCATGGTCTCAGGGTCGTGAGTTCAAGCCCCACAGTGGGCTCTGCACTGGGTGTGAAGCCTACTTTTTAAAAAAAGACACAAGGGGCGCCTGGGTGGCTCAGTCGGTTAAGCGGACGACTTCGGCTCAGGTCATGATCTCACGGTCTGTGAGTTCAAGCCCCGCGTCAGGCTCTGTGCTGACAGCTCAGAGCCTGGAGCCTGTTTCAGATTCTGTGTCTCCCTCTCTCTCTGACCCTCCCCTGTTCACGCTCTGTCTCTCTCTGTCTCGAAAATAAATAAACGTTAAAAAAAAAATTAAAAAAAAAAAAGACACAAAAGCTACTTGGCAATGAGAAAGAATGAAATATGGCCTTTTGTAGCAATGTGGATGGAACTGGAGAGTGTTAAGCTAAGTGAAATAAGTCATACAGAGAAAGACAGATACCATATGTTTTCACTCTTATGTGGATCCTGAGAAACTTAACAGAAGACCATGGGGGAGGGGAAGGGGAAAAAAAAGTTACAGAGAGGGAAGGAGACAAACCATAAGAGACTCTTAAAAATTGAGAGTAAACTGAGGGTTGATGGGGGGTGGGAGGGAGGGGAAAGAAAAAAAAGGACACACACACAAAAAATTTAGGTGCCTACCCTTGTCTCTTAGCAGTCTCATATGCTATGTCTCTCCCAGTCTCAGCTGGCCAATCCTTCAACTTGCCATCACTTAAATCACTTTGGAATCAGTCTTCCTCACAAAAACTTTCCCAAGCAACTGGAAGCAAAGAGAACAGTCCAGCCATTGGACTGTTACACTAATAAACTTACCTTATACCAATCATTGGGTACCACTGCATTCATCATCAAAAATTCTTTAAGTAACTGTTTGATCCTAATGACTTTTCATTCTTTGATTGTTCACTTTACATCACAAAAATTCACAGAGGGGCACTCTCTTATATGAAGAACAGATCATGTTTCACACAGAGTCATTTAATAAATGCTTTTTTATTATGAAAGTCTTAAGAGAGATACATACCCAAATCCCAATCTGGAGTGTTCACTGTTCATTCCAGAAACTGAAAAGTACTGACTAATCATCACCAACCCCTATTTCCATGGCTACCAAACAATCTCAACTTCATTGTTGTTGGATCTCTTCTTCCTCACTGATCCCCATTAATACAAACAACCCACCAGATGTCATTGTCATTCTAAGAGAACAAACTTTCAGTAGTATGAAGGAGGCAGCTAGAGGAATCTGGCTTTTCCATTATATCTCCATTTTTACTTACACTTCCACTTTTAATTATTTAATTTCTTCAGTAGCAGTGCCAAGGTAGAAGAAAAGGTAAAACTTCACCCCTCAAAGTACAGATGGGATCCAGCAATCATATTTTAATGATTCTTCTAGAAACAAAGGGTAATTATCAAAAAATGCCCAAGATAGGTAACTATTTTTATGTCTGTATTATTTAGTACTATAAAGTTAAGAAACTAAGTTTCAAAAAGAAGTACCATTGAAAAAGGAACAGGATCATGAAGCTGATTAAGACATATTCTAGGCGTAAATCACTGGGATTACAACACTGGCATTCACTATTGAGTAGGTTAGGGGATTCCTAGCTATGTGCTTACTTAAGCAAACTGCTATCATTATCCAACTATTTAAAAGAAAACACTTGTACAACAAATAATATGACTACCTCTAGGACCTCTCCTACTACCTCCAACATCATTCTTTCTTTTTACTGAGAACAATAGGAATCAAATGGAATTAACTGAAGACTGATTTTTTTAGATCTTGACAACCGTGATGAGAGGGAGATGTGGAGTGCCAAAAAAAAAAACAAAAAAAAAAACAAAAAAAAAACAAAAAAACAACCAAAAAAGAAACAAACAGGAAAAGGGCAAGGGCAACACAGAGCAAATAATGTGGTAACAAGTGTCTTAGTCTCAATGGGGATTTATTGAAGGCATAATGTGTTACTTTTGAAGAAGAGAGGTAGTGTTAACCAAACAGCAGGTGGGAACCAAATGTTAGTGGAGGTCTAATGCTTTTAAAGACACAGAAGTCAACAGGATTGGCCATAAAACATTTCTACATTATAAAACCTCAGGGGCCCCTGGCTGGCTCAGTCAGTTGAACATGCGACTCCTGATCTCAAGGTCATGAGTTCAAGCCTCATGTTGGCCACAGAGCTTACTTAAAAATAAATAAAATAAAATAAAAATAAAAATCTCAGGCAAGTCCTATTTTGAAAGAGATAGTAACACAAAAACTGAGACTGAGGGTAACTTTAATCCAAGTAACCCTTAAGGATCAATGTCAATTATATCAGAAAAATGGGTAAGATGCTCTTATTTTTCCTGAGTCAAAAATGAACAGAGTTCCCTTGCTTACAGGACATTTTAAAAGTCAGTTCAAGAAACTACATATAGTAAAAAAGAATTTTGTCTCTAAAGTCAAACTCCAATTTTTGTACACTTTTATAAGCATTTCATAAACCTGAAACCTGTTTTCTGATTTACTAGAAGTCAGACTCTACAACTTTAAGAAGCACTGTCCCAAAAATACAATAAGCAAAGGAATCACAAACATTATCCCCAGGGCTACAGAACTATAGCAACAACTTTGTGCTGTGACTGAATCCAGTGAGGAGCGAAAGCAACTCCTGTAATTGTGTCGTTACCCTGCCACCCATACCTCAAAGCCTTTTTT